>NC_134535.1:857500-1157500 GCF_050624435.1 Tenrec ecaudatus
GACTGGGCAGAGGCGGCCCCGAGGGCGGTCAGAGCTAGAGAGGAAGGAGGTGCCAGGCTGGTGGCTTTGGAGAGAGGACAGCAGGCTGGGGTCCTGGGGTCCGTTGAACGTGGACCCTGCCGGCCTGGGCGAACCATCAGCGTTTGCTAACTGGGGTCGCACAGCACTAGGGTGCCCAGGTGGCCACCCCTCAGGCGTGGGCAGAGAGGATCTCGGCCTCAAGCCTTCCCCATATCCTCCCTGCTGCGGTGACTCAACCCACAGACCAGTGCAGGGAGGCTGAGCCTGGGGGTGGCCTGTCCACAGGCCCGGTGAAGATGTGGCCGAGCCTACCTCGACAGAAGCTCCAAGTGGGACCAGTCAGCCAGTGCCCCAGTGGCCGGCGCCTGAGTGGCCAGCGCTCCCAGGCCTCCCCTGTTGGCTTCATGAGCTGACTGTGATGAGCATCCCAGCGTGGACCAAACCGGAAGGCACAGCTCATTCTGCAGGGACTCACCACCAGGCTGGGCGGGCGCAGGGTTTCCAGAAAGCTGGAGGGTGGGAGTACACCTGGGTGGCGGGAGCTGCTGGGGCCCATGGCCCTTCAATCCTGAGCCCCATCCTGGGCGCTTGCATTTTCAGTGAAGGATGGCAGAGGACTGAGGTAGAAAGCCTGCACCAGGAAGGCCCGTGCGAGGGAGGTGTCCAGGCTCCGCACGTCAGGGAGCACTTGTAGCACCGGGACCCCATGATTTTAGGACAAAGCTGTCTCTGGCCTCTCTCAGCCCCACCTTGAGGGTCCACACTGCTCAGCTGTGGCCGAGTCACCTGACTGTGGAGTGAACCGGGGCTAGGTCACACACCATTCCTGTGGCGGATCCGTAGGGTGCAGGCTGTCACGGGCTGACGTCGAGCACCTGGCTGGCCTTCCCAGTCTGTTTAAGGCTGAACGCACCGATGAAAGCGCTCAGCATCATAGCCACCCTGGAGCGTCCACAGGTCCAGTCCTCAGCACACAGGCTACCTCTCTTGCTCGGCCCCTTGGCTGAGCTGTCTCAATGGTGGGGATACCTTACCCCACATCTGTGGTACAGGTGTCATGGGACACCTTCCTCAGAGCCCCACCCCAGCCTGGGCACCTGGAGCTCATCTGTGCCTGGGGAAGGCCGGCTTGAAAACAGACAAGCCCCCCTCCACCAGCCCCATGGGCCACGTGCACCTGTGGGTGTTCACCTTGGGCATCAGGCTTTCAGTAAGAGGGCTGATGGGCCCATCTCCACATGTCCATCAATAAATAAATCTGTTCCTTGTGCACATCTTACATCAATCTGTATCTGATCGCCAGTGACCTTGACATCCTACTGTGTGCCCCAGCTTATCTGCAGCCCGTATCTGAGCACCAGTCACTTGACATCCTACTGTGTGCACTAGTGACTGCCAAGTGGGTCCACACCCCGTACCTGAGCGCTTGTGACTCGACGCCCTACTTTGTGTGTGTCTGTGACACCGAGCAGGTCCACATCCCATAACTGAACACTTGTGACTTGATGCTCTACTGTGTGCATTAGTGAATACGAAGTGGGTCCACACCCATATCTGTGCGCTTGTGACTCGGTGCCCTACTATGTATGTCCATGACACTGAGTGGGTCTGCACCCCATGTCTGAGCTCCTGTGATTCAGCGTGTCACTGTGTGACACTGAGTGGGTCTGTGCACCATAACTTGACATCCTACTGCGCACATCAGTACCACTGAGTGGGCCTGCACCTGTGACTTAAGGCCCTCCTGTGCATCTGTGCCATGGAACGGGTTGATACTTCATTCTGATTGACTGTGACCTCGAAGCCTTACTGGGTGCCTCTCTACCTCATGAGGGCATGTCTGCACACAAGCATTTCCTGCTGGGCTTGCCCTCTCCCCTTACTCAAGCCCAGGGGCGCGTTAGCCTGTATGGGTGACTTCTGGAGAGCACAATGTCCTCCATGACATGCCAGTGCCCAGGACCTCCTTTGCTGGGCTCTACCACCAGGTGGGGCATCCCTGGGCTCTGGGGGTCCTGGAAGGTGAGAGGTCAGGAGATGTCTTATGTCTCTGGAAAGCCCCTGGATACTGCCTTGGCCCTCACTTCCACCTGTGCTCCCTAGGCAGGCTCTGGACTCCACACCTGGGTGCCCTGTGGCCTGAACGCCTTCTATGGTAGCCTCGCTGCTTGTTGGGTCTGGTGTACCCTATATAGACCACTGCACTGCCAGTGACCCCCAGAACCCACCATGGGCCTCACCACATCCAGGGGTCCTCTGTCCACCTCTGTGTACTGGTCTGCCCCACGTGTGGGACCCCTGTGCTCCCTGACCTCTGACCCTCTCCCCTCCCTGCCCCCCCCACGATCTCTGGCCCCTATTCTGCCTGACTCCCCACAACTTCAGCCCCCTCCGTGCCCCCACAACCTATGACCCCTTCCCCTTGCCGTCCTCCCTAGAACCTCAGAGCACCCCTCAGTCCCTCCCATGACGGCAGAGCACACCCTTACCAGCTTCCCTGTAGCTTCTGCACCCCACCTCGTTCTCCCATGCCCCTGCACCTCTTCTCCGCTCTGCATCCCCCCAAACCCCACAGTCTGTGTCCGCGGTCAAGGCGCGAGCCCAGCCCCACGTGGAAGGCTCTCAGCGCCCCCTCCATTTCCCCTTCCAATGTGATATTCCAGAGGCCAGACGGAGGGCCCACCTCCCCCGGGGTCCAGGGGGCCTGGTCCACGCCCGGCGTCAGACGGAGGTACCGGCGGCACCAAGTGTCTCGGGCAGGGAGGGCCAGCTGGCCGGCCGGGAGCGCCACAGGGCGCGGGCCCGCCGCGCTGGGCAGGCGGGGGGGCCGAGCGAGCGAGCGGGGACGCCCCCCGCCCCCGCCTCACCTGCAAAGTTCTTGGTGAAGACCAGGGTGACGAGCAGGATGGGCACGAGCACCGTGCCGATGGTGACCACGCGGTCGAAGGGCAGCTCCAGCTTGAGCTGCAGCAGCAGCGCGGCCAGCGCGCCCGCCTTGTCGTCCTGCGCGCCGGGCAGGATCAGCTCCCGCAGCTTCTCGCCGGCCAGCAGCGCCGTCGCCATGTCCGCCGACTGCTCTAGGAGCTGGTGCATGGGGCGCGCGGCGCGGGCGCGGGCGGGGGGCGCGGGCGGGGCGCAGGCCGCCGCCGCCCCCGGCCGTCCGCTCGGCGGGCCCCCCGGCGGGCCGGGGGCGGCGGGACCCCGCCCGGCGCGGCGCGGCGCTGGCGGCCCCTCCGAGAAGGCTGGGGACCGGCGGTGACTCGCCCGGCTCCGCCCCCGCCCCCCGCCCGCGCTGCGGCGCGGATGACTCCGCAGAAAAGGTCCGATCCCCGGGAATGAATGAACCGAGCAGGCGCCGCCCCTTCGCCGGCCTGGGCGGGGCGGGGCGGGGTGGGGGCCCCCCGGACGGGCGCCAGCGCGCGGTGGGGGCTGTGCCGGCCGGGATCGTCGTCCCCCCGCACCCCCAAGCCTCTCTCCCTGGGGCTGCCTTCTCTCCCCTCCTCCCTGCTCGAGGTCTGCTCCCCCCTCCTGGTGGCGGACGGAGATGCAGGTTGAGCGAATGGCCTCCTCTTGCCCCTAGCGTTGAGCAGCCAGCAGTGGACACTGCCTGAGGAGGGAGCCGGATCGTGGTCCCCGACAGCAGGGGGGCCTCCTCTCCAGACCGGCACCCCCTCCTCTCCACTCCACCCACAGACAAGTAGGCGACTCCTAGGCCTTGGGCAGAATCTGGGGGCCTTGGTGCCTGGCTGGGGGTTCCATCCCCTGCACTCTGACCCCCTCCCCCCAGGACAGCTGCACCTGCTTCTGGGCTTGGGACCCAGGTCCTACTCCCTCCACAGCACCATCACTTGATCGGGGCTAGCCCACCTTGCCTCCTTCATCGTAGGGGGCTCCTTCTTTCCTGATAAAACAAAGCAAAACGACGCACAGAGGTATGCATCCAGCAAGCACCCAATTAGACTCCTGACTGCAAGGCTGGCAGTTCAAAGCCCACAACTGATTCTCAGAAGAAAGGAGTGCACATGTCTGTCCCTGCATCTTTATCAGTGTGTGTGATGGGCTGATTCTCAGTCTCTGTACCAGCAAACATGGTTTCGTTTGGGGAAAAACAAAGATCTTTGAAGATGTTATCAATCACCATATTAACATGAGGGCTGGAATAGGGTGAGTCCTGGTCACGTTGAGTTCATATTGTCAGGTGGCATCGTGTCGGTTCCGACTCATAGCGACCCCGAGCACCACAGAGGGAGACAGGTGCCGCCTAGCCTGCGCCAGTAGCACACACAACACTTGTTTGAGCCCGTGGTTGCAGCCACGATGTCAATCCATCCTGTCGAGAACCTTCCTCTTGTTCTCTGTCCCTCCACTTTACCAAGCACGAGGCCCCACTCTGGGACCGGTCTCTCCGGACATGTCTGAAGTACACAGGACAGTCTCACCACCTCAATGCTAAGGAGCACTCTGGTCATACTTCTTCGAGGACAGATCTGTTGTCCTTCCAGCAGTCTATGGTGTCCTTATCAAAGACAGACATGTCAGGGGTGTCTGTGAGAGAGGCAGAGATGCCCAGAGCCAGCAAGAGAGAGGAAGGGAAGGAGCCCAGAGCGAGCGTCTGGGACCACCAGCACCGGTGGGGATGCGGAGAGGGGGAGGCAGGACCCGAGCCCCACACCATCCCAGTGCTCTCCCTGGCCAGCACCCGGACCCGGGACTTCTAGCCTCCACAAGGGAAGTCAAGAAGTATTGTTCCCTGGGGCTCAGTTCACACAGGCATGAGTTTGTTCCACACAGCACATGTTCCAACTGGTGCGTCGTGGATGGTTACAGGCAAGTCCCCTCAGGGAAACGCTTTTAGTCTCCTCAGCACGCCTCACAAGCAAACAGGGCCCAATCAGACAGTGGCTTCCCAGTTCAATGCAAGGTGTGCCGTCAGCTCAGGTGACGGCAACTGTGTTTTGTGATTCCAAAGGCGGCGTCTTGACAGATGTCCTCAAAGGACACGAGACAATCATGGGGCTTATGGGCAGATGTTTTAAGAAAGTTGGCAACGCCATCGGTAAGCAGAAGGCCAGGTGGCGCACAGGGGAGTTTCCCATCACAGAGGCAGCTGCCACCTCTTCAGAGGGCAGAGCATGGCCCCATGCGAACCCCATTGAACAACGTCACCCCTCTGCCCTCCAGCCCTGGTCCTGCCTGTTCAGGTTCTTTGTTGTTCCCCATAAAAGAAAGAAGGGGGGCTGTTCTTTGGGGCCTGTGGGATGCAAAGAGCGCCTTCAGAAACACAATGACCTAGATAGCGATAGCGAGCTGTGGGGACAACAGCCCTGCATTCTGGTGCTGCTCTGCAGTGACGGCTTCTAAGGGTTTGCAGGGACACTGACTCTTTACAGCAGTTCTAGCAAGCTGACACAGTGTGCATTTGCGATGTGGCAATTTACTGCTGACCCCAAACAATCAAAGGAGGTACTTGCCCAATAAAATTTAATTATAAAATCGACTGAGAATTGTATTATTTTAACGATGTTATAGTTTTGCTTTTGTCAGATGGATCTTGACCAAAAGCAGAGAACACCAGAAAGATGTTTCCTTGTATTTTATTGACTATGTCAAGGCATTCGACTGTGTGGATCCTGACAACCTATGGATAACTTTAAGAACGGGGATTCCAGAACACATTCTCTGCTCATGAGGAACCGGTACCTGGACCAAGAGGCAGTTGTGTGAACAGAACAAGGGCATGCTGCTTGGTTTACAATCAGGAAAGGTGTGTGTCAGGATTGGATCCTCTCACCATACTCGTTCCTTCTGTGTGCCGAGCAAATCATCCGGGAAGCTGGCTTCTATGAAGAAGAGTGCGGCCTCAGGATGGGAGGAAGGCTGATGGACAACCTGTAGTCCGCAGAGGACACGACCTTGCTCGCTGACAGTGAGGAGGATTTGGCACACTTGCTGATGAAGATCAAGGATGGCAGCCTTCAGCGTGGACTATGACTCAATGTCAAGGAGACCCACATCTTCACAACTGGACCAATAGGTAATGTCATGATAAATAGAGAAAAGATTGAAGTTGTGAAGGATTTTGTCTTGCTTGAATCCACAATCAGCGCTCATGAAAGAAGCAGTCAAAAGACCAAAAGATGTGCTGCATTAGGTTGATTCAATGCCAAGACCTTTTTAGAGTACTGAAAAGAAAGCTGTTGCTTTGGGGGCTAAGGTGCACCTGACTCAAAACATGGTATTTTCTTGTTTGTTTTTTGTTTCTCTAGTCAACCCAGACAACACATTGTGCCACCCTAAAGAGTAGCTAAATCCCTCCTGATGTCTCCTGATACTGATCATAGATTGCTCCCTCGCAGAGGGCTCGAGGACACATAAGGTCAGACCACTGACTCATTCTATTACCTGTTTATTCTGTTACCCATTTACTCTTTACGTGCATGCCTGTTGAAGGACTCGTAACCCCACGATTATAAATACCCACTGAAAAATACATTATATATATATATATATATATATATATATATATATATATATATATATATATAAAGTTAAAAAGAAAAATCCCTTTGCTCTCTCAGTGCTGACCTAGGGACAAGGAGACCCTGGCTTTGCTGTCTTATTTTCCGCAATCGCAGTTACTCCCAAGGACCCGTTCGACTGTTGGGGGCTGGTACCTGGACATGAGGCCAGCGTGCTCCAGAGAGGCAAGGATGGGAAGACTTCGCCGCACGGACTTTGGACGTTATCAGGAGAGACCAGTCCCTGGAGAAGGACATCATGCTTGAAGTGGAGGGGCAGAGAAGGAGGAAGGTCCTTGATGAGATGGACGGACACCGTGACTGTATCCATGGCTTAGGCGCAGGGACCCAGCGAGGATGGCGCAGGACCAGCAGTGTAACTTCAATCGTGGGTGGGCTTGCTAGGAGGTGGAACCTACTCAATGGCCCCTCGTAACATAATTTTATATTTTTCTTAAAACCCAAGAAAACCTACTGTCACCGAGTTGACTGATTCCTTACCCACCCCACCCCCCGCACAATGTTTCCCAGTTGTACATCTTTTTTTTTTTTTTACATTTTATTAGGGGCTCATACAACTCTCATCACAATCCATACATATACATACATCAATTGTATAAAGCGCATCCATACATTCTTTGCCCTAATCATTTTCAAAGCATTTGCTCTCCTTTTAAGCCCTTTGCATCAGGTCCTCTTTTTTTCCCCTCCCTCCCCGCTCCCCCCTCCCTCATGAGCCCTTGATAATTTATAGATTGTTATTTTGTCATATCTTGCCCTATCCGGAGTCTCCCTTCCCCACCTTCTCTGCCGTCCATCTCCCAGGGAGGAGGTCACATGTGGATCCTTGTAATCGATTCCCCCTTTCCAACCCACTCACCCTCTACTCTCCCAGTATCGCCCCTTACACCCCTGGTCCTGAAGGTATCGTCCACCCTGGATTCCCTGTGCCTCCAGCTCCTATCTGCACCAGTGTACAACCTCTGCCCTATCCAGTCCTGCAAGGTAGAATTTGGATCATGGTAGTTGGGGGCAGGAAGCATCCAAGATCTGGGGGAAAGCTGTGTTCTTCATCGGTGCTATATCGCACCCTGACTGACTCATCTCCTCCCCTAGACCCCTCTGTGAGGGGATCTCCAGTGGCCGACAAACGGGCCCTGGGTCTCCACTCTGCACTTCTCCCTTCATTCACTATGGTACACACACACACACACACACACACACACACACACACACACACATATTCTTTTTTTTTTTTTGCATGATGCCTTATACCTGATCCCTTCAACACCTCGTGATCGCACAGGCTGGTGTACTTCTTCCATGTGGGCTTTATTGCTTCTGAGATAGATGGCCGCTTGTTCACCTTCAAGACCCCAGACACTATCTCTTTCGATAGCCGGGCACCATCAGCTTTCTTCGCCACATTTGCTTATGCACCCGTTTGTCTTCGGCGGTTGTATCATGGAGGTGTGCAGCCAATGATATGATTTTTTGTTCTTTGATGCCTGATAACTGATCCCTTCGGGACCACGCGATCACACAAGCTGGTGTGTTCTTCCATGTGGGCTTTGTTGCTTCTGAGCTAGATGGCCACTTGTTCACCTTCAAGCCTTTAAGACCCCAGACACTATCTCTTTTGATAGCCGGCCACCATCAGCTTTCTTCACCACATTTACTTGTTCACCCACTTTGGCTTCAGCACTTGTGTCGGGAGAGTGAGCATCATAGAATCCCAATTTAATAAAAGAAAGTATTCATGCATTGAGGGAGTGCTTGAGTAGAGGCCCAAGGTCCTTCTGCCACCTTAATACTAAACCTATAAATATAGACACATAGATCTATTTCCCCATCCTCATACATATATTTGCATGTACATGTCTTTGTCTAGACCTCTATAAATGCCCTTTGCCTCCTAGCTCCTTCCTCCATCTCCCTCGACTTTCCTCCTGCTCCGTCCCCACCTGGGTTACAGCTATACCTCTTCTTTACGTAACCTTACCCTTGATCATTCCCTACCAGGCCTGCCACTCCCCCCTCACTACCATTTTGGGTCCCATGTTGTTCCCTTGTCCCTGTGTTTGTTAACACCACTTCATTACCCCCCCCACTTCCCCCTATCCCAAGTCCCTCCGGAACTGTTGGTCCCATTGTTTTTCCTCCAGATAGTTCATCCAGCCCCAGTCGTACATCTTTACAGAAGCCGACGGCCTTCTTAGTCTCTGGAAAGAGACTGGTTTGAACTGCCATCCTTGAGGTTAGCAACCCCCCTAACCCATAGACCTCATCATTACAGGAGTAGAAAGTCCCATCGTTCTCCCGAGAAGCAGCTGGCGGTTTCAATCTGCTGACCCTTCGGACTGCAGCCCAATGCGTAAGCACTGTGCCACCAAGGGTCAGGACCTCTGAGCCTTTTATAGGCTCCGTTTATTTGACCTGCCCTGCCAGATGGCCAGTGGTCTGAGCATCTCGTGTGTGTGGCCATGTTGGGATCTTGGTCTGTTTATGTCCTTTGCCCACTTTCTGATCAGATTGTTCGTTCTTTCCCGTTGTGATTAGTCCGTGTGTCTTTTGAGGACTTCTTCCCCAGCCCGTGTATGCTCTCTCACCGTTGTGGTGACATGGGCGTCTTTGTCACATCAGCCCTGTCCTGCGTTCTGCTGTGTGCCTGTCCTTCATGTGGCCGCGTGTGTCATCTGTGAGCAGGGGTAGGGCGCTTGGGTTTCCATCGTTTTCTTTTGGAGGGTTTTACTGATCTGGGATTTATTTAATCAACCATTTTATCGTGGGGTCTTGTAAAATCTTGCCAATCATGTTAAGCACACTTGGACAGGTTGCCATCATTTCCGTAACGTTTTCTACTTGAGCCCTGAGTATCAGCTCCTTTTCCTCCTCCCTCCCCTGTGAACCCTTCATCAGGTGCCTATTATCTCGTTATCTTACACCATCCGGTCTCCCTTTGTGTTCCTCATTCGTCCCTCATCCCTCCGATCTGGGATTCACATTTAGGTCTCTGGTGCAGCCTGAGGTGCTTTTGCACATAGGGCGAGGTGTCCATCTTGCTTCATTCTTTAGGAGACAGGGACCAATATTATCCATAGCACCTTCTGTTGAAGGATGCTCACTGAATGCCTCTTGCCCTTGGGTGGGTTCATTTCTTGGCCTGTGGAGCGAGCCTTGTACCAGGCTGTATGGGCTGCCATGGCATAAATGGGTTGGGGGGAGTGGGAGGCCCCCACTTTTTCAGGGAGCTCCTTGTTTACCCTGTGGGCCCTCTCTCTCCATGTGGTGTGGTTATGTTTCCTGGGCTGTTTATTTCCATCTGGCACTGCTGGCTAAGTGTAGGCTGCTAACGGCAGGGTCGTTGGTGTAGGCTCCCACCCAAGAGCTGGCTGTGGGCTCCCGTGAAGAGCTACAGGCCGGGCAGTGTATGCATTGACAGCAATGGTGGTGCACAGCCCCTCCCGACTATGGGCTGCGCTGTTCTGTTGTTCACTCTCCCAGCTGTGCCCCAAGCGTGTGTGTCCACTGACAGGTGGCTGAGCCTCATGTGGGCTGCTCTATGCAGGGCCCCAGGGTGAACGGCAGTGGAGGGTGCCTGCTGTGGTGCAGAGTGGACTCTGTCACCTATGGGAGAAGCCAGCAGCTGCTGCTTCTGGCTGACCTGAGATGCCCAGTATCCAGCCTGAGTGGGCAGGGCTGACCCTGGCCCCATCCTAGGCTCCCCAGCACTACTGTGGCTGTCCTCCTTCCCCATGAAGGCCCATGTGTGTAGTCTGGGAGGGACAGAGCTCCTGCAGTCTGGCTGGAGTGCCCTTCCTGAGCTGTCTCCCAGGGTGGGACCCAGAGCTGGGGAGTGGTCTGTCCTTTTAGTTCTAGATGCTTCTTTGGCTTACAGACAAGCCCACTCAGCAGCCAGGTGATTGATAAGGCCCTCCGAGTCACTGCCCAGTGATGGTCAGTGTCGTGAGCAAGCCACCAAGGACCACTGACCACAGGACCCTGTGACAGGGCACACTAGGCATAGCACCTGGGGTGTGCTGCGCCAATGTGGGTGGTCAGCAGCCACTGTGCTAAGTGCGAGCAGCTTAAACCTGTGCCAACTGGCTGGTGTAGAGACCGGTGCAGGCCCATCTCTGCTGTGTGCAAGAGCTGGTGCAAACGGCCCTGCCCCATGTCCCTGCCAGAAGGGTCTAGAAGGCTGGGGTATGGGCCTTCAGCTGCCCGTATTACCCAGACACGGCAGACACCTGGCTGTTGGACTGTCTCTACAGACACTGTCCTTGGTGTGGGGGCAGAGGGTGGACACAGGCTGTGCTGGGATGGCAGTGGGCCCAGGCTTGATGCTCCGGCCTCCACCATCTGTTCTACCACCTCCTCACTCCTCCCCAGGGCACAGGGGTGGGTGCTGGAGAAGCTACTGGGGCCCTGTCCCAAGCTGCCTCCTTCTCAGGCCCAAGCCTGCTCCCTGCAGTCCCTCATCTTCCCTGAAGGTGGCAGTGTCCTGCCAGGCCTCATTAGGACGCTCCAAGCTCAGTCCCTGCCTGTTCCAGGAAGGGTGTAGTGTGTGCAATGGCCTGAGCTGGGACCCTGGTTTGTCTCTGCAGGGCTGAGTCAGGTGGGAACCTGTGTCTGAGGGGCAAGCAGGGGTGGTCTCTGGAGGCCAGGCCTCCATGAAGGCTCTCCCTGGGCTCTGTCCTTGTCACCTACAGACCTGCAGGCCACAGGGCCCCCCCCCACCCCCGTGACTGCCCACTGACCTTGGGCTTCTGCACCCCAGGGGCATCAGGACCCGCTGGGGTGAAGCGCCTGAAGGTTCTGGGGACCTGGGAGCTGACAGCAAGCGGCCCTGAGAGGTGCCCAGAGCATGGAGGGAGAGGGCTGAGGATGGAGCCCACGGGTGTGTGTGTGTGTGTGTGTAGGGGTTGCCTCTTCCCTGGGGGAAGGGGCGGGGTTGGCGCAGCAGAAGCACTCAGCTCCCAGCCTCCTTTCCTGGGTCCTCAGCCAGGGGATGAGGCTGGCGGTGGTGGTGTCCTCACGTCAGTGCCCCTCTCCTGGCGGTCTGCTCTGACAGTGTGGCATCGCCTTCTGTGCACCAGGGCTGCTCCAGGGGGCACCCAGCTTGAGGGCCCTGCCCCAGAGCACCCAGTATGCCCTGTCAGAGACAAGAGCCCCACCCCTCCCCCACAGCTGGCGCTGAGAAGGTGCCAGTAGGGATCAGTCACCGTGGGTGAGTGCTCCATAGCTTCTTGGGGGCCTTTATTAAGGAGGTGACTGCCGGTGACCAGAGCTGGCACGGACAGACACAGACACAGGGTCATAGTCGCGCGGGGGTCAGTCGGGGTGTGGCAGTCACATCCATCCTCAGATGGGCTCCTGGGCCACAGGTTCCTTCGCACAGGGGGCCAGGCAGGGCTGCGTCTGGGTCTGGTCACAGCTGAGGATGAGCAGCAGCATCGGTGAGGCGTCGGCACAGGGACAGCTCCCTCCCTCAGCGTGCTCACAGCGCCCCTGCCCAGCTCACCTCTGCAGAGCCTGTAGCTCAGGAGGGAGGTCGCAGCCTGTGTAGACCCCGTTTGTGATGCTGTACTCCAGCAGTGCCCCGAAACAGGGGTCCTGCGGGGGCAGCTGGTAAGGTGTGTGCCAGGACTCTGCCTGCCCTGCCCCCTGCCCGTCCTATGGGCCTCACCCGGACCAGGACGTGGGGGTTCCCCAGCACAACGAGCAGCGCCTTGGGGCGGGTGATGGCCACGTTGAAGCGCTTCGAGTTGGACAAGAAGCCCAGGAAGAACCTGTCGTCCTCAAACCGCTCCTCGTTCGACCGGACCTGGGAGCTCAGGGGTGTGAGGGATGGGGGTACCGTGCGCCTGGGGCCCGGGGCCCCGCCGGGGGTGGCCCACTGCTTTCCTAACTGTGTTCACGTGCACTGCCTCGTGGAGAGTTAGGACAGATGATGTAGAAGAGTCACTGGTTTAATAAAGGCAGGCGGGGCAGGGCATGCACTGGGCGGTGCCCCGGGCAGCCCCAGCCCAGCTGAGCCCACATTCGGCTCTGCCCACTCCTCCATGGCTGCTGTGGCAGTGCCCTCCATCTCTCACTGCTTTCTCCTTGGCCCCTGCCTATCCCTGACCTTTGAATGTCCCTGAGAAGGCCCCTCTCTAGGCAGCCACTGCTGGGCTGGCCGCTGTGGTCCATGCATGCCGGACCTGCCCCCCCTTCTCGGCGCTGCCCCACGAGGGTAGTGGGGTGTGAGGGGTACTGTGGGAAGGTGGGGACACCTACGGTGGAGATGATGATGGCCAAGTACTCTTGCCCTTGGAACTCCTCCACGGAGCCGACCTTGATGTCCGCCAGGTCCACGGTCCGCAACAGGATCTTGATTTTCTCCACCTTTAGAGCAGACACCGCCCGACCGTTTGCAAAGTTGCTGCTGCCCGACTGTGGCAGTGGGGAGCAGGTGCTAACAAACCTGCCGGTTTCCTTTAAAATCCACATCTCCCTTAACCAGGATCACCAAAGCCATTGGGAAGAATGTCTGTCTCTCTCTGGGGGGCAAGCATCCCTGTTCACATAGGGGGTGCAGGGGCTGGTGTGGGGGGAATGCGGAGGCTTAAGTGACCCCTGGAGCTCTGGGATGACAGCTCTGTGACAGTGGCCGTTCCAGGATCTGCTTCTTGGTTAGCTGGCAGGCTCCCAGGAGGCTGGGCAGTACACAGGCCTCCCACTGGAGGACAGAAGCAGCTTGGAGATGTGGCCTGTGGGCAGGCACTGTGAACCCCACGGGTGGGATCTGTGCGCCCATCTGGCTGTGCTGGGAGATGCTCTGGCACAGGGCCCTCAGAGGCCAGTGGCTCACCCACAAGTCTTAGCAGACCAGGAAGAAAGGCCTTTCCACCAGTGGGTGCTGGTTCTCGACACGCCACCGGGAGGCGTGGGCATCAGGTGAAGCCACAGTGAGATGGGTCAGCACGGCGGCCACTCTGGGGGCCTGAGGGGTGTTGACGTGAATGGCAGTGCCAGCCCCCCCAAGAAAGCCATCCATCCATTCGCCTCTCAAGAGCTAGTGCCAAGGGCTGGGTGTGCTGCGCGGTGACAGGCAGGGCGCAGAGCCTAGGGGCGGGGACTGAGGTCTCGGGGAGCCCCAGACAGGACCACATCTCTGTGGCTGTGGTCAGACGCGAACAAAGAGATGTCAGAAGCCGCAGCAAGGACCTGACTTGAAGCTACATGGAGCAAGGCGGCAGCGGTTGCCCCCTTACCGCCTGTGCTGGGCCTGGTCTCCTGTGCCAAGGGGTGCATGCCAGGCAGGCAGGACCTCCCAGCCACTCAGGGAGCCCGGGGGTGCCATGGTGACAGGCTGGGCTGCCAGGTCCGCAGTGGGAACCCACCAGGCGCTCTCGGAAACGCACAGGGGCAGCTCTGCCTTGTCCTGTGGGGGTGGCCGCCGTAGGGAGGGGACACAGAGTGGGGGAGGGGGAGAGAACAGACCCTGGCCTTTATAAGAAAGAGGGCAGCGCCTAGAGTGGCAGACGGTGGAAGGGCCACTCCTCACACCGCTCCGGGCCACCCAGACAGAGTCAAGGCCTGCTGCCATGTTGCAGACCATGGTGGCCACCTGGGGGGCTGAGGCTCCTGGGCCTACCTGCTTGCGATAGGGCGTGATCACGCCGATGTCACGGGTGGCCACCTGACTGGAGAGGCTGCGGCAGAGCAGGCAGCAGTAGCGCATCACCTGCACGGCCTCGGCGGGGTTGAACCAGGACGGGCTCCGGCCTTCGCGTGCCTCACTGCCCTGCACCCAAAGGAAGGCCAGCCGGCCATCAGAGCTCAAAGCTGGGGGCGGGGCGGGCAGGCTTGGATGTGGCCCGAGGGGCGTGGCAGGCTGTGGGGCCTACCCTCACGCCGTGGAATATCAGTGGGAAGTCCTTCCGCGGCAGCTTCTCCCAGCCCAGCAGCGAGGACACGACGGCAGGCTCAGAGCACACCTCCAGCTCCCGGTGGTAGAAGAGGCGCGAGGGCAGGGCCAGCAGAGCCGAGTGTGAGCGGTAGTTCTTCACCAGCTTGGTCACCTGGGTGGCGGTGTGTGTGTATGTGTCGGGGGTGCGGCATAGGTTGCACCCTCCCCCCTTCCCCGCAACACACCCAGGTGCAGCCTTCCCGGTCCCCCACCCCTGCCCGCAACCTGCAGCTAGAGGGACAGGCCTCTCGCAGACTCAGCGTGTCCACAGCCAGAGCCCTGCTGTGGCCGGGGTGGGCACTTGGGGCCCCAATGCACCCACAGCCGCAGGGCTCTCGGGATGCAGGCCTGGTGTGCTGGCAGGCCCAGCACAGGGCGCAGGCGAGCTCACCAACAGGGGGTTGTAGGCGCCGCACGCTCCGAAGGTGTCCTCATCCCTCAGGTACACAGACCGCGACATCAGCCGCTCCAGCATGGACACGTTCAGCCCGTAGGCCATGGCCAGCCGGGACTTGATAACTGGCCCCAGCTGCATGGGGTCCCCCGCGAGCACAATCTGCAGACAGCGCCGGGGGGGGGGGGGGGGGCGGGGCAGCGGTCAGCTGGAGCCGAGACCACTCCGCCCCTGGCCCATGACAGACATGTGGCCGATTTGGGACCCCTGGGTGCAGGCTGGGGATCAAGGCAGAGGAGGAAGGGCCTCTTGGACCCTGTGAGGATGCGAGTGGGGGTGGGGACCACAAGGTGGGTGTCATCTTGCCTCGGTGAGACACAGGGGACCCAAGAAACAGTGCCCTCGCCTGTCCCTCTCCCCTCACAAGGATGACTCTGGCCTCTCCCTGATTCCTGTCCCTTTTGCCATGCAGGGGCAGCCCTGGCCTCCCTCCTGGGGAAGTGCAGCCGGCAAGGTCACCCTCACCCAAAGCTTCCAAACACCCGGCACTCCTGTCCTCCTCTCCCAGGGGCCCGACGCTGGCCCCGTGACTAGAGGCAGAGGGGGACCTGGGCAGGGCTGAGGACCCTGGTGCTGAGGGCATGCTGGTGGGGAGGAGCCCGTGGGCTGGAGAGCAGGGCACCCTGACCCAGGCAGGCAGTGTCCCCGGCGCATGTCAGGGCTGACAGCAGTCCTTACCTGACCGTTGACGTCTGAGATGAGCCCCAAGGGGATCAGACACTCAGGCTCGCTCGCCTGCCCCGCCTCGTCCACAAACACGTGAGTGAAGTGTCCCACCCTGTGGCAAAGACACCCTGTGAGGGGCTGTCCTGTCTAAGCCCCTTGTAACCCTACTGCCAAACCTGCCGGGGCGGGGCAACTCCCAGAAGGGGGCGTGAGCATGCACTGATGTGGGGCCCTCCACACCCAAGCTCTGTCAGGGAGGCCCTCCTCCAGTGGTGCCCCACCCCCACACGCTATGACTGAGTGGATGCCCCCGGGGCCCGGTGGGGGCCTGCTGCCTCCTGGTGGCAGGGTGTGCCGAGCTCATGCTCTGGACAGCCTGCCCTCACCTGACCCCGATCTGGTAGAAGAGTCCGGCGCTGCTGCAGGTGGTGATAATGACTCTGAAGCGTGAGGCCTTCCAGATGTCCTCGCCGTCTCGGCAGTACGCCTTGATGGCCTCCACGATCGTCTGCCATGGCAGCGGCCGTGTGAGCACACGGCCATCGGAGCAGTGGCCGGCGGGGCTGCCCCTTGCATGGCTCAGCTGCAGGCCCGTCCCCATGGCTTCCCGATCCAGCCCCCTTCCCCCAGGTGGCGGGCACCCTCACCTCCTCGAAACGGCAGGTGGCATTCACTCGGACCATGGTGCCGGGCCGCAGCACCTGGCTCTCGTGCAGCCGCAGGCACACCAGGTCTGCCGCACTGTTGGAGGGGGCGCACACGAGGGTCCGACTGTCCGGCAGCGCGCAGTACACCTGCCCCCACGAGACCTGGCCCTGAGCACCACCGAAGGCTTGGGCACAGCACTCGGGGTAGGGCAGGGCCCCACGTGCCCAGGGGCCACCCCGACTCAACTCAGCACACGGGGCGCCCTGCTTTGCATCACAGGCTCGAGGACCCACACCCACGGTGCACACGAGAGCGGGCGCTGTTCCACAGCCCAGCCCCGGGCCTGCGGAAAGGATGAGGCCTTCCCCACAGCCTCACACCCACGGCCCCCACTGCCTCCGGCTGGTCGGTCAGGCACCTGCAGCACCGCCTCGATGATGGTCACTGTCTTCCCGGTGCCTGGTGGCCCGAAGAGGACGTAGGGGAGGGGGCGGCAGTCCCCGCTCAGAATCCGCCTCACTGCCAGCTGCTGGTGCTCATTCAGCGTCGCGTTGAAGAAGCCCCGCCCCCCCAGTTGTGGGGTCTGGCCTTCGTTCGCTGCCGAAGGGGGACTCAGTCAGAGGGTGTCACCACCCTGCTTGGTGCCACACGCCCCACGTCCCCCCATGGGACAGAGGCCCCAGTCCCGGTGGGCTCTGACAGTCTCCTTCCTCCCCGCCCCAAGAGCAGCTGAGCCCAGAGCGGCCCCAGGCCCCGCAGTGCTGTGTAACTGGCAGGCTTCTCCAAACCCCAGGGCCATGCTCCTCTGTAGTCCTGTCCTCCTGCTACCAGGGACCCTGTCCACCCTTCTGAGGGTCTCACAGAACCCCTGGCTGGGACAGCTGGCAAGGCTCCACTCCCCAGCAAGAACATGTGGGGGCTCACATGGCCCTGTTGGAGGACTCTCCCCCCATAGCACCGGCTGCTCCTGGGCCTTGGAGACCGGCCTCCTTTGGGGGATGCACACCTCCAGTCTGAGGCTGCTAGTCAGTCACCCTGCTCCTCCCCTCCCAGACCCGCTCCCCACTCACTGGGCTCTGAGGAGGGAGTCAAGGCGGCCATTGTCAGTGCACCCTGGGCCCCATCCTGGCCCCCAGCTGGCTGTGTCCTGGGTTTCTTCCCGGTGTCAGCAGTCCTGGGCTGGAGAAGAGACAGTGCAGCTTAGGGAGCGCACCTCTGCTCCCACGGTGGCACCCCTTGGTGTGTGAGACAGGGCACGGGAGAGGGACTGGCAGCCTCCTGCCCGTGGCCAGGCTGGACGCAACAGCTGGGTCACCTGTCTCTCTGTTGCTGTCACTGTCTCAGAATGCATTTCTATGTCCCCCAGCCTTGGTTCTCTAAGCAGCTCCCAAGACCTGACAGCATGGGGCCCCCTGCCGTGCACGAAGCACGTGGCTGTTGCCCCTAAAAAGCTCTCCAACTGTGATCGCCGTCTGGTCCAGAGGTGGCGTCTGATGGCTGGGTTCATGCGCATCTTTCTATGTCTGAAGTTTTTGTTTCCACAATGCACTGAGTGGGGGCGACTGTCTCCATCGGGCCCTGCACAGCCCACTTCCCCAGGCCTGTGGATCCTTCCTGTCAGTGAAGTTGGATGACACCTGTCATCTGAGCTGTAGCGTGGATCAGCAGTCTGTCCATCTGACAGTTTGCTCCACGGATGGACAACGCAGGTGGACATGTGAGCTGTCCCCACCGTGTGACTGCAGGGCTTCTGTGAGCTTGCTTTGTCTCCACCCCTCAGAGGTGGGGGGGGGGGCACGTGCAGATGCTGCGACCTTTGGCAGGACTGGCCATGGCTTCCCACCCACGGTGGCTGTGCCGCTTTACGCTTGCCTCCCCATGGCCTCACCCACAAGCACCTTCTCACAGTCTTTGTGCTGGACGGCAGGCAACGCAGTTGAAGTGGTTGGAGTTTGGGGTCTGCATGTGCCCCTCTCCTGTCCACCCATCATTTTCATGGGTGCCACCTCTCTGGGGCCCTCACTGCATGTAGGCTGCTTGGAGCTGCCCTTCACCTCTCTGAACCACGCTCCGGGTTGGACATGCCCCATTGCCAAGGCCTCATGTTACTAAGGCACGCTCTGAGCTTGCTTTGGCTTGGCTGGGCACACTCTGAGTTTGGTTTGGCTGGGCATAGTCTGGGTTGGACATGCCCCATTGCTAGGCCTTCAAGTTCACTGCCCTTTTCTTCTGTTTATCCCGCACTTGCCGATTTGTCAGGTCTTTGTTCTCCTGACTCCACCCCCTGGACAAGCAGAGGAGTATTAGTCACAGTCCTAGTGGCCTTGCCGGCCACTGTCATTGTGCAGGCCACATTTAGGGAGCACTAGTGGGCAGTCAGGTAAGCATTAGGCTGGTGGTTGAAACCCACCGGCTACCCTCTGCTCCCATACAGATCCGCAGCCCTGGAAACCTGCCGAGGGTCACAGAGTCGTACTGGTTTGAGGGCAGTGAGGCAAGGTTGCCAGCCACTTTCTGGTGGGTGTCAGTCGCCTGGCTTTTGTCGTTACAGAACTTATTTCTCAGTTTACTTCATTTTCAGTTGGACGATAAACCTCAAGTCAATTCCGATGCAGCGCAAGCCTGTCGGACAGGTGAAAAGCTCTTCAGGGGTTCCTGAACTACACATGCTTACAGGGAGCAGACAGTCTCGTTTCTCCCGTGGGGCAGCTGGTGGACTCTGTGCCTACGTCTGTGTTCCTGCAAATGTCCCACCCCTTCCCTTACTCCCCGACCACCCCAACGAGCACCCAGAGCAGAGCCCTTGCAGCCTGAGGCTGTGTCTGTCTTCCCAGGAGCAGCAAGCGTCATCTGCCCAGAGTGGTCCTCCTCAGTGCTCTGCCTGCCCCTGGACCGTGCTTCCCAGCCACATGTGCAGCCCAGTACTCCGCTGAGCGCCCTGCGGGACCTCTGCAGACCTGAGAACTGCCCTCTGTTCTGCCATCTGCTGTGTCGGCTTCCCTGCGGAACTCAGGTGTCCTGTCCTCCCTGTACTTTCGGGTCTTGTCCCTTCAACTCCATTGGTTCTTCCTCGCCCCCATGACTCTGTCTAGACCTCGAAACCCAACCAAAGCTCAGCAGGGCGAGTGGAGGGGTTACTTCATATGTGTCCCATCTGTCTGTGGTCTCACGAACTTGGTCTAGATTTTGTTTCGGGTGGGAAGGCTCTGCAGAGCTTCCTATGAGCCACAACAGGGCCAGAGAGAGGCTCACGTCCTACCAGAGGTTCAGGGTGAGACGCTGGGAAGGCGGAGGCTCTGCAGACGGCTCTGCACCAGCTCCCAGTAAAAACACACTTTCATTTCCGGAATAAAGAGACCAATACAACACCCACGATGCAGGATGCTGACAAATGGCTTTGGCTTTGAAATGATTGCTCGCGATTGTATGCTCACTCTAAAACTTTTGGGTTAGGGTGTTAAAATGGTAAGAGTATTTCTAAATATCACACAGAAAACTTTAAAGCATAGTCCTACCATAGACTTCAAACAGCCCAGAATGACAGGCCCTGGTGGTCCGTCCACCCCCACCCCAGCATCACACTCACACACACTTGGCTTATTTCTGGATCCAGACGAGATGGATCTCTGTGGTGCCAGGCAGGTACGAGCTGCTCGTGCAGCATGTATGTGATCAGGCAGAGACTGCGGTGCCGCCAGCCCTAGGTGTGAGCGCTCCAAGCTCCTGCACACAGGCACGCACCTACGGCCCCCGCTGAGTGGCCACAGGCAGTGCTGGACCTGCAGGTCAGGGTGGTGCGTCCTCACGGCCCCGGCCTCACTGCAGCTGCAGGCCTCTGAGCCCGGCTGAGGCAGGTCACACCATGCCACGCCCCTCAACCCTGAGGTGAGCCCCACTTCAACTGTGCTCCCAGACGACCGGGAGCACCTGTCAGCACCCACAGGACCCACATTCATGATCGGAGCCGGTGAAGCCAGTCAAGGCCTACCTTGGGGGCTGGCTGGGCCTCAGTCCTGGGGCTCTGCGGGCAGCTCCAACTCGAGGTCACTTGGGGAGACTGCAGAACGACTTCTTCTGGAAACAGCACTTTTAAACAAACCCAAGGGAAGTGGGCACAACTGTTACTGAAAACCTTCAGAAGCTGATCAAGGCCCTAGAGCCCCCGCCCCCTCCACAAGGGACCCTCCTGCCCCAGAATACAAATGCCACCCCGTTTGGGTCCCAAAGCCACCACCCGGTCGGCTCCTCAGGGCAGAACCTGGGACCATTTAGGACAGTGGCTCTCAACCTTCCGAATGCCGTGGCCTTTTAATCAGGTCCTCATGTTGTGGTACTCTCAACCATAAACTTATTTCTGTTGCTACTTCATCACTGTCATTTTGCCACTGGGATGAATTGGGCAACCCCCAGGTTGAGAATCGCCAGGACTCCTGCTCTGTGTGCAGCCCCTTCACCGGCCATGGCACGGCATCCGCAGTCTCACAGCCAATCCGGCGTGCTGCTACGTGAAGTCCACACCACTGCTCGAGGCAGGTGGGAACATGACAGTACCTTTGACCCCCAGATGAAGGGCCTGCTCCAGGGCGAAGTGGCACCGTCTGCTTGTGGTCCTGCCAAAGAGATGCTGCATGGGTCACCCTGGCTCAGCCACAGGAGGGCCAGCACAGGGACTGCGGGTCTCCGCAAAACATTAGAAATTCAGGAGCAGCTCTGGGAGCAAATGAAGGGAGAGGAGAGAGTGGAGCACACCTGGCCCACCAGGCCTGGAGGTTGATATTCCCGCTCAGAGCAGCCAATTCACAGAGAAGACCACATGGCTGGCCCCACTATGAGACATGACATCCCTCACTAACCCATAGTCCTACAGGGGACAACACTGGACACACAGTGTGGGAATTGCACCCAATCTGATCCCACCACACCGAGGCAAAAAACTAAGGGTGTGCAACAGAACAGCAAGGGGAACAGAGCAATGAAGTCCCCAAGGAATACCAAAAATAGACTTAGGGGCTAGGGCTTGGCACCCCAACAAACTCCACTGGAAAACAGGCCTAAAGGCCAACAAACAGTCCTTGAACTAACTACAAACTTTTCTTTCTTGTTGTGTTTTGTTTTTTTGTCATTGGCTTACTGTTGTTGTTTTGTTGTATATTGTTGCTTGGTTTTGCTCTATCTTGTTTTTGTGCATGTTAGTATCTCCGCAGTTCTGTCTAAATAAGATGGGCTGGATGAACAATCTGGAGGAGAAAACAATGGGACCGACAGTTCCGTGGGAGAGGGGGAAGAAGGGGGAAAGGTAGTGGTGTTAACAAACCCAGGGACAAGGGAACAAGTGATCCAAATCACTGGTAAGGACAGTGTAGGGGGCCTGGGGGCATGATCAAGGGTAATGTAACCAAGAGGAATTACTGGAACCCAAATGAAGGCTGACCATGATAGTGGGACAAGAGGAAAGTCAAAGGAAATAGAAGAAAGAGCTAGGAGGCAAAGGGCATTTATAGAGCTCTAGATAAAGGCATGTACATATGTAAATATATTTATATGATGGGGACATAGATCTCTGTGCATATATTTATAGGTTTAGTATTACGGTAGCATATGGACATTGGGCCTCCACTCAAGTACTCCCTCAATGCAAGACTACTTTGTTCTGGGGGGAGCGGGGAGGGAGGGGAAAAAAAAAGAGGACCTGATGCAAAGGGTGTAAGTGGAGAGCAAATGCTTTGAGAATGATTGGGGCAGGGAATGTATGGATGTGCTTTATACAATTGATGTATGGATTGTGATAAGAGTTATGAGTCCCTAATAAAATGTAAAAAAAGAAAAGAAAAAAAATGATTAGGGCAAAGAATGTACAGATGTGCTTTCTACAACTGATGTATGTATATGTATGGATTGTGATAAGAGTTGTATGAGCCCCTAATAAATTGTTTTTTAAAAAAAAGTCAGGTAGGATATACCCAAGATTATACTGTACTTGATTCATTTTCTTCAGATTACACCTGAATTTACACACGAGCATTTGGTGGACTATCCCACAGTCAGTCCATCTCCTCATTTCAGCTGCTGATATTGCGCTCCTGCGTGGACTCTCCCCCAGATGTGGGCAAGTTTATTTGTGTGTTTTCTTAGGAGAAGCCCATGTGTACAGTTGAGTCCTGTGTTTTTATTAAAAGGTCTTTGAAACGAAGTTATTTGTCTTGAAAAACTTTACCATGCGATCTTATTTAGCTTCCATCACTAGTGCCATATTATATTTTGTTTCTAATTTTTGCATTATAATCTCTAATAATTATAAATGCATGTTTATTTCATGGTGATCAATTTCAGACAAAGAAACTTAAAATTCTTCAACTTTTACATCACTAGCTGTAATGATTTTTATGAAGATTTCAATAATAGTTGTATTGATTTCAATTGTTTGTGTTTGGATAGATATCCTATTACAGGCAGCACTGGACTTCAAAATAAGATATGGCTAACTATCTGCATATATATAATTAAAAATAATGCTGTATAACAATAACATTAAGAGTTCCTGGGGGGAAGGGAGAGGGAGGGGATAAAAAGGAGCTGATCTCAACGAGTTCAAGAAAAAGGAAATGTTTTGAAACTGATGGTAGTAGCAATTGGACAATTAGGCTTGATCCACTTGAATTATGAATGTTATGATATCTGTAAGAGTTCCCAATAAAATGATTAATAATAAAAACGATAAAAAAGAATACTTTGTTCTATTAAACTGGCATTCCATGATGCCCACCTTCCCAACAGGATCGCTGAAGACAAAGTGGATGAAAAAGCAATTGTGAAGAAAACTGATGGTGCCCGGCTATCAAAAGAGATAGCGTCTGGGGTCTTAAAGGCTTGAAGGTAAACAAGTGGCCATCTAGCTCAGAAGCAAACAGAGCCCACATGGAAGCACACCAGCCTGTGTGATCACAGTTATTGAAGGGATCAGGTATCAGGCATCAAAGAACAAAACAATCATATCATTGTGAATGAGGGCTAGTGCAGAATGGAGACTCAACGCCTATCTGTAGGCAATTGGACATTCCCTTATGGAAGGGTTGTGGGGAGAAGATGAGCCAGTCAGGGTGCAATGTAGTAACGATGAAGCATACAATTTTCCTCTAGTTCCTAAATGCTTCTTCCCCCACCCACTCTCATGATCCCAATTATACCTTACAAACCTGGCTAGACCAGAGGATGTACACTGGTACAGACAGGAACTGGAAACACAGGGAATCTAGGACAGATGATCCCTTCAGGGCCAGAGGTGAAAGTGGCGATACTGGGAGTGTGGAGGGAGGGTGTGGTAGCAAGGGGGAATCGATTACAAGGATCTACATATAACCTCCTCGCTGGGGACAGACAACAGAAAAGTGGGTGAAGGAAGACGTTGGACAGGGCAAGATATGACAAAATAATGATTTATAAATTATTAAGGGTTCATGAGGGAGAGGGGAGAGGGGAGCGGGGAGGGAGGGGATAAATGAGGAGCTCCTGACAGGGGCTTAGGTGGAGAGCAAATGTTTTGAGAATGATGAGGGCAATGAATGTACAAATGTGTTTGACACAATTGATGTATGTATGGATTGTGATGAGTTGTATGAGCCCCTAAATAATGATTTTTAAAAAGTTAGAAATTTAGGAGCTGATTTGTGAGAAAGGAAAATGGGTTAAGAGAAGAGACACCCCAGGTCGCAGAGAGTTATGAGCAGGAGAATGGGCACACAGAGTGCAACTGGCAGGGCAGCAGTGCCCATCATCCCATGGCAAAGCCAGAGGAGATCGCCAACAGAGCCATCTGATGCGTGCCTCACAGGGCCTGGCCAGGCAGACCTTGGGGACCCTCGGGGGCCGGTGTCCTGCACTCCTGGCCGCCCCACCCATCCTCCACAGGCACAAGCTTCAGCAAACCGTTTCCGGGAATCAATGAAGTGAGAAGACGAAGTGGGTGCAGCCAGGGTGTCCAGAGACGCACCCACCCTCTCTGCTGTCCATGGCAGAGAGGACACAGCACATACCGTTCAGCCCCAGGTACTGTAAGAGGCACCGGCTGTGTGACAAGGTTTCATACACCAGCAGGCCTCCTGGGAGCTGCATCGGCTTCCCAACTGAACCATAGCAAGATTCAGGGGCCAGGGGACCTGCCAGGAGCACGGGACCCAGGCCAGACACGCCACAGCTTTCAGGCGGGGACACAAGGCAGGCTCCGCCGTATAAAGTTACCCAACTCCAAGACTTCATCACATGAATGGGCTGAGGGAAAAGAACCTTCATAAAGGCCCCAGAGGCAACAAATGAACAAGTGCTCACCACTGACATCTGACTTC
Organism: Tenrec ecaudatus; assembly: GCF_050624435.1. NCBI lineage: Eukaryota > Metazoa > Chordata > Mammalia > Afrosoricida > Tenrecidae > Tenrec > Tenrec ecaudatus. Next base: position 882,104 of record NC_134535.1, read on the forward strand.
AACAGTGTCTTACCACGATTCATGGTGAGACGCCAGCTGTTTCCAGGGAAGTAAGGAACACGGAGACGACCAGGAGAAAAGCCATCAGTTAGGCACGAGAACTCACATGATGATAGAATCCCAAAGGAGGAAAAAGGTAAAAAGAACAGAACTAAAGACGAAAAGTTCCCTGGGTACAGGGCGGTTTCCAATAGCAGATTCAAGACCCCAAGACGCTCACTCCTGGATTTCGGCATCGCTGTCTCGGCGATGTGGGAGGCACTGCATAGGACAATCAATCCTCGTGCACAGTCTTTACTAAAGGCCCACTTACATTACCATCTGTAACCTCAGCACTTCTAACAGCAAAGCACCGAGGACCTGAGCGCCTAGCAGGAGAGAAGCGGCTAGCTCAGTGATAGGACGTCCCTCACCAGGCCAGCTTTTACTCAGCGCCAAGCACCCAACATCAGAACAGACAGTATCCTCAATGTCCTCCATGTCCGTCCACCACCAGAGACGAGGGAGGAAGAGCTGTGGGAAAGTGGCCACCAGGGCGAGAACAGAGAAGGCCGGGAGGCAGCAGTGAAGCCCAGAGCTGCCCAGGACACGTGCCACCTGTGTTGGCAAACAGGTGGGGCGGGGCCGACCGCAGACTCTCGAGGTACATCGGCACCCCGCAGGTGCACCCCGGGGCCCTTACAGGAATGACACCGGCTACTCAGTCTACTAAAGAAGAAAACGGTCCTCAGTCTATTAGAAAAATGACTTGTACGCAGAAACGTTTCCAGAGAGGAGCCCAGAGCTCCGCTAGTGAAGCGCATCAGGAAGAGCCTACAGTGCAGCGCCTGCACCATCTCTCCCGGAAAACCCCCAACCCACTCTGAGCTCACGCTACGCTGATGGCAAGCAGACACACCTTTTCCAGAAGGCCACAAGACCAGTGCGCCTCATGAGCACAAATGCAGTTCACAGCTTACCTGCCGGCAGTCAAAGGGAATGGCATCGTACGGGGGGGGGGGGGGGGGGGCTCATCCTACCTGAGAACTCCAGCCAAGGTTACAGACTCTGTTAATGGCCATCAGAGAAAAACCCATGCAGCCCTCTCGCTAGCTCCAGGAGAGCACCTGACAAGCCCTCCAGCCCCGCCCAGTGGCAGCCCGCCCGCAGCAGGCCCGGGGCCTTCTCCCAGTTAGAGGGCTGCTCGCTGGAGAGGCCCACAAGCCAAGTGAGTAAAGAAGAGAAGGACCGTTTGCCCGGAAGCCTGGAGCCCCTGAGCCTCTACTCCCGCCAGCACTGCTGTAGGGCAGGGCAGCAACACGGCAGGCATCGGCGAGAGAGGAAGAGGTAAAAGCGGGCATTTGAACACGCGAGGTAGTACACGTGGGGGACCGAGTGCACGCTATGTAAAAATGACGACAGCCACAGCGTGAGCTGGAGACTCAGAAACCACTGCATCTATGGGCACCCAACGCAGATTCACTCCATTCCTGGTCGGCAGAGAAGGGCAAGCCTGCACAGCGGAGGCTGACGTGGATACGTGGCTCCTGGAAGCGAGGGGCCCTGGGTGAGCGACTTAGCACCACGAGACAGATTCTCCCCCCATCAGCCTGCAGGTCCACACGCCCCGATTGAAACCCTCGCAGAAACGGATGGACGAAGCCCCGCAGCAGCCACAGCAGCGCCAACAGTGAAGAACAAGGGTGGGGTAGTCTTCCTCTACAGAAATGCGGTGCCAACGGACGGCCAGACACTCATTGTGGTTGGAGCAGAAGCAGGATCCTGAGTAAATTCACACCCACATGCTCAGCTGGCTTTCTGCCAAGGTACAAAGGGAATTCACCCGGGAAAGGACAGACTTCTGAGAAACGGTGGGAAGAGCTGTGGTTAGACCCAGCACTCACTGGCTGCTTGCTCCTGTAAAGATGTCCAGCGTCAGAAACCCTACAGGAGGCCACTATGAGTTGGGTTTGACTTGGTGGCAACGGGTTGTGGGGCGTCCTCATGCCTTAGGTCATTTGCAAACATTAACTCCGGATAGAGCCCTAAGCATTAAGGTGCAGACTCTTTAGACAATCTACTTGTGATCATGGTGTCACCAAACTCACGAGCGGCCAGAGGGCAAAAGAAGGGCAAGGTTTCAGCGCTCTGCACGGCACTGGAGAGAGGCCGGCTGGGGAAAGCTTGTGGCAGAGGCCCACCAACAACGCTTCACCTGGTGACATGGCACAAATGCGAGCATGCTCACTGGAGCCGCAAGCCAACCAGGAGATGCCACAAATGTGCCTCAACCCGTAAGGGGAGTGGGGCAGCATCAGGCCCCGGGAGGAGAGGTGAATTCGCACAGGAGGCAGAGCCTCAGAAGCCAATGCTTCGTTAGCCTAGAAATAGAACTGCAACCGTGAGAACCAGAGAACAGTGTTTCCATGCATTCACACAGACCCCTACGCCCAACTTTTTAAAAAACGAAGGGATAGATCAACCCACAGTTCAAGTCCCTGCTTGGGGCTGGCGAGGACAGGGGGAGGGCTGGGCTCACAGTATGTGATGAGTGGGGGGTGGTGAGACCCCCGCGGACACGGAGCAATCAGAGGTCACTGGGAGGCAAGCAGGCATGGTGCAGGAAGGAGTCACAGGGGCGGCACCTGTTGTAGGTGAACTCCACGTCCATAGGCTCAGAGTTATACGCTCGTTCAAATTCGGGATTCAGCTTCAGCGTCACTTCTTCCTCGTGGATCTAAAGACAAGAAAGTTTCATGCCCACAGGGCGCTGCCTCCCTGGCATAGTCCCACACCCGTCCCAGCAGCACACAGCCAAAGGCCAGCCCAGAGGTTCTGGTTTACAGCCGGTGTCACCCTCTGTGAGGATGACGGCAAAGGATTCAATCATGATGCCAAGGATACGACCGGGCTGGGCCGGCTTGTGGAGAGGCAGCTCTTGGCAGGCTGACTCTGGAGCTACGCACACCACCAACAGCAGAGGAAACAATCTCAGGCCCTTGAGTCGCTACCGACTCCTAGTGACCCTGTAGGCCATGGCAGAACCGCCTGTGGGCAGCAAGCTCTGCTGGTCTCCCTGCTGACCCCCAGCCGGCGCCAAGCTTCGTTATCTGCTTTCATGCCTCTCCTCCTGGGACCTGGGACTTTTGGTCTCACCCCTGCCCAGGACCCAGCAGCTGGCCAGCCTGGCCACGACACAGTAGGGGCCAGCACCTGCTGGCTTCCTGGCAGGACACTGGGATGTTGGTGGGTCTTTCTCTGCTCCCTAGGCAGGCAGTGAGCAGCTGCCTCACTGTGGGGGGGGGGCAGGTACTAACTGTAGCTATGTCCCGTCCCTCTCAAGACTTCCTCCCACAGGTCCATCAAGGTGCCAACTGAGCTGCTCTTGAGACCACAGGGCGCCTCAGCAACCCCCTCCCCCGCCCCAGCTGAGCTCCCACGGTGGAGACTGGGCATCTGAGGGCGCTGGGGCTGTCCTCACCTTTCCACTGTCCCACACCCTCAACACTTCTGCCCTCACCCCAGCTTACAAACCCAGCCACTTCTCCAACATCTTCCTCCTCTGGGTGGCAGTGCCAGGCTGAGGGCTAGTCTTTAGAAGTATCCTGACACGCCCCCCGCCCCATCCCCGGGAAACCAGCCTACTGCCACACTGCCACGTCTCCTCTGCCTCACAGCAACCTCGTGTCTCACTGGGTCTGAACCACCATCCCAAGGCCGAACCCACAAGCCCTGCAGCAGTTCCTGCTGGCTCACTCCATGTTCCAGTCAGCCTGCAGCCCCCGCCACAGCTACCTCCAGGAGGCACTTAGGGCCCTGTCTCCTGCTTTGCAACTCTCTTCCCAACTGAAGACACGCGCTGCCACCGAGCCCACCATGGCCAACAGCCGCCCTGGGGACAGACCAGGACAGCCCGTGGGTCTGCACTTAGGGGAGTGGAAAGCCCCTTCCTCCTTCAGCGCGCCCAGTGGCCTCGAGCTGCTGAGCGTGGCCCGCTGCGCCACCAGACTCCATCCTGGATCCTTCTGGAAGTAGCACCGCAGGCTGCCTGTGCCACCACCTGAGGGACCTCAGCTTTCTCTCCTCTGCCCCGGAAACTCCTGCGAACTCAGCGTTCTGTCAGACAGATCGGTGCCAGCGAGCCTCTGTGGGGCTGCTGGGAGTGGCTGGTGGGGACTGGCGCGTGGCGGCAGGAGGGGCTGCGCTGCCCCAATTTATGAAGGAGTTTTGAGGAGCTTCCCTCTTGAAGGCACTGTCTGCTCTAGGGTGGCCTGGGGTCTCTTGCTTCTTATAAAAAGCAGCAGACACTCACCATGCAGTTAAGGAAGTATACTTCTATTCGAAGACCCCTCAAGCGTTCATGATCCATCGGTTTTGCTCTTTAACCTTTCTGTAGCAACAGGGCTTTGTAACTAAAGCAACTCGCTGGCTTTCTCCTAGCAAAGCCACCTCAGCCAAAAACCCACCCTGACGTTCAGTGACGCTCCGGGATGGAGCGCCTGCCGTTGTTGAGTCTCCACTCTTTCCTGGAGAGGCAGCCTCACCTTCCCCACAGAGCAACCCCAGTGGACCTGACTCATGCACCTGAGGGTTACCTGCAAGGTGCCCTAGGGCTCCTTCGTTCTGTCCGTCTGGGTGCCCTCATGCTGAAGGATGATTTCCACCTCCTTCTTTAGACTCCGAGGTCCCCGCTCATGTGCATTGCAGGCTGTGGAACTGCCTTCTTCTTCTACCCTCCAGGAATGGGTCCAACGGAGGCACCCCTCACCTGACGGCTTGCATAGCTCCCCTGGGGCTTACTGGGCGCTGACGCTTCCCTAGAAAGGTTGCTTACTGCTCACTGGACCTAGTTTCCCACAATGGCCTGGCCTCTTCACAAGGACCTCTCTGTCTTTTTAATCGTGACTCGACTCTGGTGAGATAGCCCTTTCTTTCCCCACTGCTGCTGCTGCTTTTTGATTTCTCACAAGCGATGTGTTGATTTTATCTTTTTCAAATACCGGATTTTGACTTTATTTCTGTTTGATGATGTACTTTGTGTATCTCTGCACAATATCAGCTCTCCCTGCCTCTGGTGGCACGGGCAGCAAGGGGGAACGATGGGTGATGCAGGGTGGCTGGTAGCAACTGGACCAAGGTGGGCGGCAGCCTCTCTCCTCTGAACTGTCTGTCACCCACGCATGCGGTGCCCCAGCTTCACCTCAGCTCACCTTTCCTGCTGGCCAGGCGCCCCTCTTTCAGCCTGGCGCCCACCGCGCAGCCCTCTTTCAGGAGCGAGGGCCAGGGGGCTCCTCCGCTCTGCGCCAGGCCTTCTCAGCAGACCCCCGAGCTACTTGCTCACTCTCCAGCTCTGCGCCAGCTACAGCTAGCACGCTGGAGGCCCCGTGAGACCACCCAGAGCACCCGCTGGCGGGCCCAGCTGAACGCCAACACCCCGACTGGCACAGGGTAGAGCTTACAAAGCAGATGCGTCTTGAAGTCTGGGTGGCAGGACTTAGCTAGTAGAGAAGGTGCCCCTCTAGGCACAGACCCATCTCAGACCCAATCTGACCCGAGCAGCTATGGGGTAGGACTTCCCGACTGGTCACTAAGCGTGTCCCTCACCTCAATCACATAGCCAATGTACTCGATGACGTGTCCGTTGTACTCCTGAGTTTTCAGGATCAGTTTGTCACCTGGTGAAGGACACAGAGCCGTATAAGTCAAACTGAGGATACCGTAACACCCTGTGCACATGCAGTCTCATCTCGGGTCACCTGCTGGCCACGCAAGTCAGTGCGACACAGGAAACCCGCTGGAGGTCAGGTGACAGACAGTGAGCCCTGCTGTGGCTGCCCCCTCCCCTGCACGCACCTGTGTACAGGGAGGGCCGACTCTCGGCCAGGCCGGGGACCTCCAGCACCAGCAGGTGGCCATTCCTCTTCAGGATGACCCCGCTCCGGTTGTACTCCTTGAGCTCAATCTCCGCGTGGATCTCCTCTAGCCACAGCAGCGTGGAGAACTTCTCCTTGTAGTTGGACATGTTCAGAAGCTGAGACCACAGTGCTGGCGGTCAGGGAGTGCGCACTAACTCGGCAAGAGCATGCCAGTCCCAGGAACCGGCTGTTCGCTCCTGTCTGATAGGCCACCCAGGGCCTGGAGCCCAGCAGGAAGAGGACACTCTCTTGACCTGTCTCGGCTGCAGTGGCCCCTGCCTTTTGCTCCCTGCTGGCCCCGCCCCACTCTGTCCTGTTTGGGCCTTCCACAGACACCACTGTGAGGGTGGGCTGCAGCTTCTGCTGGGAGGGAGGAACCAGAACCCGGCTTACACCCTCCCGCCCCCGACAGACAGACATAATACAGAGAAGCTTCCTTCTGCTAAACACCAGGAGCACAGGACAGAGGCTCCCGCTGGGAGTCCAGGGCTGGAGCCCACACAGGGCCCGCTCTGAAGAAAGCACCAAGCGGGGCATGGCTTCCTCCAGACATCGTGCTTCTGGCTGTTTCTTTCACATGGACTCCACCTCAATCCCACCCCTCATTCAATGTCCATGCCAGGACATGCCCACAGCCCTGCTACCCCACGGCCACCTGCTCCACTGGGCTGCTCCTGGCTCTGAGCCTCCACCCTTGCTGGCCCCTCAGGGAAAAAAACACCACTACCACGTGGGAGAATGTTCCAGGCAAACAAATTTGCGTGAGAGGACCTGGTGGCAGCAGGGATGTCCCTAGCCTGACCACGTTCCGTGTCAGGGTGCCGACGAGAGAGCTAAGGAGAGACCGGCTGCTGCGAGCCTGCGAAGCTGGTGCTCACAAGATGCTGTCCAGCTCAGGCTGCGCCAGAGGCCCCGGCCCGACAGCATTCTCTCGTGGTCCTGGATCCCCAGCCCCTGAGGCAGTGGCAGCGGTCAGCAGTGGGCATGGTCCAGCCTGAGGGGCCCTCCCAAGTCTGCCAGACGGATGCCAGGGTGTGCCCTCCTACCTCTGCGAGCAGAGGCTGGAATGTCAGCACATCAATCTTCTGCTCCACACATTTCTTAAGTCGATCTGGGATTGGATACTGTGGGAGAAAACTGGGAAGCTGTCGTCTTGAATTCCTTAAAAGATAAATCCACAAATTAAAAGCCAGTCTGAGCCTCCCTGGAGGGTTACACGCAGGCGTCTCTCTACTCCAAAAAGGTCAAAGGGCAGCTGCTCACTACAAACAGTGCCCAAGCCACTGGCCTCCTGTCGGCTATGGACCAGAGGGTGCTGGCAGTAGGTCCCCTTCTTGACCCAGTCTCCATGCCACAGCGGACAGTGGGCCACTGTGGTGGGTGCAGAAGGGGCAGGGATCCCAGGGACAGTGGGATCCTGTGAATCTAGATACTCTGGCTCTGACTCGGTTAGCTAATCTCTCCCTGCTGTGGCCCAAGGACGGTCCAGGAGCGCAAGGAAGCTCACCCAGGTGAGTACTGGACATCTGGTGCCATCTGCTTGGTGGGCACCCAGGGAAGGACTGGGCCTTGCTGACAGGCAGGCAGCCCATCCAGGGAATCCCCCTCACCCCATCCTCCCTGGCTCTGGCCCTTTCAGTGGGTACACAAGGGGAAGGGGTTGCACCCCTCGGGCCCCACTGAGACCTCGGCCAGCAGCTGCACCCACCGCTTCTGCGTGGTCACCACCACGGTTGTTTTTGTGGATGGCAACACTGGGGGGCTTTTGGATTTTTTCCAGGAGAATGGCTCTCGGACTCCGACGAGTGCCTCCTCTCCGCTGACCACATTCACGTCCAGGTACCGGCCAATGTTGAAGTCAGCGAAACACAGTAGTAGCAGCTCCCTGCAGCGGCCCGAGTCCCTGCAGGCAGCAGAGGCTCAGGCAATGCAGCCCTACCCCTGCTGCCCACAGCCCCTGGTGTTCTGGGAGCGGCTCTCAAGGGACAAGGACAAGCATTCCAAGGCTCAGGAGCGACAGTGGGTGCCTGACACGGTCTTCTCCATGGTCCTCACGTTTCAGCAGGAGAAACCCCGTTTCCCGAGTCCACTCTGTACCTCACATGGGAGCCAGCACACACCCCAGTGTCCACTCTATGTGGTCACACAGCCCAAACCCAAACCCGCTCAACTGCCCTACAACGCGGGGCCCAACGCCCACCCACCCCCACTGCCAGGGCTCCAAGACGCTGACAAGGCCCCAGCCCCAGGTTCCTACTTGGCATCGCACATGATGACCACGGAGGTCTTGTGGCCGGCGGGGATCTGCTCGCCCGTCTCAGAGACCTGCTGCCTCCACAGATAGGCCTCTTCCTCCCCACATCCTCCTTCCTGGGCGCCAGCATCTGGGGACAATTTCAATCTCAAACCAGACTGAGAGGCAAGGACAATGTTGCGCCTCCCCTGACCCCCCACCAAAGCCTGAGGCTCACTGCCCCCCGTGTTGCCAGGCTGGCACCACCTGCTGGGAGCTGCCAGGGGTCAGGCTTACACCCGGCCAGGTCTCCAGCAGCTGGTGGAGAGGCCCACCTGGAACAAGGCATCCCTTGCCCCTCAGCAGGCTCCCGGCCAGCGTCTGGCAGGACTGGTTCCTGGGGTTGGCCAACGAGCACATGCCGGTGTCTGAGATGCCCTGTTCCCTCACAGGCCCTGTCGGGGCTCTCCCAGGAGCAAGGAACCGGAACTGTCTGGTCTTATCCCAGCCGCCCAACTTGCAGCTGATCAAGTGCTGAGGGACATCCCCTTTGTTCCTGAAAGCAGAGTTGACGTGAGCTACCAGGACCCCTCTCACTAGCCCACTACCAGAAATCCTCAGGTGGGAGCCACCTCCCACCTAGGTACCGGGGACTCCGTCTCTCTGCCAGAACATCTGCTACTGGGGAACCCATCACCACCAGAAGCCCCCAGTTAGCAGGAGCCCCTCCACTATCGGGGACCACCCTGCTCTTGAAATCACCTAAAACTGGAACCCCAATATCCGGAAACATCCTCATTACCAGAACACCCCCCATATACTGAAAACGACTCCACCACTTGGAACCAATATGCCAACCTCCTCACTGTTGGGAAGCACCTGCTGTCAGAAACCACCCCAATAGCCACCCCTAACCACCCACTACTAAAACCACCCCGATATCCACCCATTACCAGTGACCCCCCTCAGCCACCCCCCGGGAACCCCAGCGCTACAGCGACTGGTGAGTGGCCACCGAGGGAGGACTGAGGGCGCATCTTTGCCGCGAGAAGCCCTGCCGTCCGTGCTGGTTCAGTGGCCACTCACTCTATCCAGACCACCAGGCTCTTTGTCTCTCCTCTTCTCAGAGTACCAAAGTCTGTCATCCTTGTCACCTCCATGTTCGCTTTGTCACTGAGCAGCTGGGCTCCACAGGCATCGTCAGCAGCCTCCGCGAGGGAGGAGGCCTCTCTGCAGAAAGCAGCCAGAGATCCAGGTCACGTCAGGGGTGGCACCTCTCCTGCTCACACTGAGACGGCCTGGTGAAACCTGCCTCCCCAAGCCTAGCTGCCCTAGACGGGGTGGCTGAGTCAGCACTGGGAAGCCAGGGTCCTGGGGACAGAGACTTTGTAGCAGACTCATCTCCACAGGCCTTCCTTGTGTGTTCCAGACCGCCCCCACCAGGGCAGGAGGGTGCCCCACGTACTGCCCCCATGGGCGTGGGACCTCCAGCCCCTGCCAGAGCAGAAGCACACCCCACGTACTGCCCCCATGGGCGTGGGACCTCCAGCCCCAACCAGGGCAGGAGCGCCCACGTACTGCCCCCATAGGCGTGGGACCCCCAGCCCCACCAGGGCAGGAGTGCCCACGTACTGCCCCCATGGGTGTGGGACGTCCAGCCCCCACCAGGGCAGGAGCGCCCACATACTGCCCCCATGGGCGTGGGACCCCCAGCCCCACCAGGGCAGGAGCGCCCACGTACTGCCTCCTGATGGGCGTGATGCACAGAGCCCGCCACATGTAGCATGCCTGGCTGCTCTCCACCGCCACCGCGCTGACTACATCGTGTCTGCGGGGGCTGTACCCACTAGGGAGCGTCAGCGAGTCCAGGGTGAAGAAGACGCAGTCATCGATCACCCCATTGCGTCCGCAGAGGCTGGAGATGCAAACCTAGAGTATGGTCAGTGTGGGGACAGGGAACTCACCACCAGTCCTCACTTCCCAAACCCCCCTCCCTCCCAGCCCAGTGACCCTCCTGTATAGTCCGCAGAGCACCTGGTGCTGCTGCCCCACTGCCGGGAGTCCTGGCAGGTTTTCCACAGCCCATGGACTTCACATAGCCACGGGCCTCTGGGCCCTACGGTGGCTAGTTACCTCCTCCAGGCGCTTGTACCGCAGAGGTTTCACGGCAAGGGCCTCACTGCTCCATGTTCCAGGCCGGATCCAGTACTCGGCCTCCACCCAGTCCCCCTTGCAGGGCTGGAAACCTGAGTCGCGGAGGAGGAGGGAGAGGACTGAGCCCCGGAGGGGGACACATCATGGCTGTGTCTGGGCCCATGGGACAGTCAGAAGGTGGCCTCTAGTGCTGGTCAAAGCTGCAGTTGTGGGGCCCCCAGTGGCTAGGAGGGGTTGCCCTCAGGCAGGCTGCCAGGACATGTACAGGTGCCCATCTAGAGCCAGGCCTGCTCTTGAGCCCCATGTCCTTCCGAGCAGGGCCCCGGGTAGCCGCCGTTTTGTTCTGAACTGCCTGGATGAGGACTACCTGGGGTGCACACTGGCTCCCTGAGCAAGCACTCTGCAGGGCAGTGACACAAGTGCAAGCACAGACAGACAGATGGCACCCGCGGTAGGGTCCACTGAGCATGTGCTGTGAGCTCAGGTAGACTCTTGTGGCAGGATGCAGGCGGTGTGCCAACTCCCAGGCACCCCACTCCAGAGCCTGATGGTAGCCAACCCCCGCCAACAACCACCCAGTTAGAGGAATGGTGCACCCTCCCTGCAGGCTGCGCACCTACACACATGCCCTCCCTGGGGCCTGAGCACCTTCACACTCATTCTCCCTCGCTGACCGTGGAGGGAGGAGGGCGGCCTGTACCTTCGCACACGCAGGTCAGTGGGAAGTATGTTGTCTGGTTGATGTAGCCGGCGCCCTCGGTCAGTGAGGTCACACAGCCAATCAGAAGGTGGGTGCTGGGATCGGCTGGCCCTCTGCTGTTCTTGGTGTCATCATCATCTTCCCATGAGTCAGAGACGGCCTCCACCTGGGGCCGAGGTCAGCCTGCTCAGCTGACAGCCCCCCACTCCCCACTGGATGCCCTTGCTGCAGAGGGCCTGCCCTTCCCACCAAGCCTGTATCTGCGGACAGACAGGATGCCTGCCCAGAGGAGGGGCCAAGAGCGACAGTGACTCCTGGAGCAGCTGTGAGGGACTTGAGGACCAGGCCCCTTACACAGGTGCTGCAGGCAGGTGCTCACAGGAAGGTGTCTTGGAGAAAGTGGCACTTGACTCATCTGGGAATGGACAAAGCTGGGAAGGGGTGGCAGTGGGCCGGGGAACTGCCAGGGGAGGGAAGATAGGTCCTCCATAGAGGCTGGGCCAGGGGCACATGCTGACCTTCTGTGCATCTGCAACCGAAGCATGGCAGGCCCAGCTCTGGGCCTCCCACATGGCCCATGTTAGAACCAGACAAGCAGCAGATGGAATTCAGAAGCGGCACCCACTGCCCACAGCAGTGCCACTGTCTCCCACTGCTGAGCAGCAGGTGTGTGCTCCTGCCCCTCTGAGAAGCCCCTCTTCTGAGGGCAGGAGGCTGACTGAGAGTCTTGTCAGCACGACAGCTCTCCTAACCCGAGTAATGGGGACACGCAGGGCACTGAAGCTAGGAGAGGGAGGCATGAAAGGGTTCCAGTGTTGTCCAGACACAGATGTTGGGTGAGGGGGCCTCTGTTCCCAGCTCTGAGCTCCTCCAGGGAAACGAGTTGGGAGAAGCAGGTCCCCCAGGGGCTGAGTGAAGCTCTCAGGGAAGTCTAAAGCAAAGTCGACTCCCTGCAGGGGCACATGCGTCAGGACAACCTGAGCATGCCTTTCTGAGATTCCACGTGGACAAAAAGAGCCTTCTGAGGCTCCCAACAGAACCCAGAGCCACGAGGAAAGACAGACACAGAAAGTGGACTGTGGTAGAGAAGTGCTGGACACCGTGGACATGACTCCCCAGCGACCATCGTGGACCTAAGTGCCCACAGCAAACCAACAGGAGGAGCTCATCACTGCACTACGATGCAGTGCAAATCCAAATCATGCCCCCACATCTCACTTTGAGAGCTCCAATACCCTGCAGCCTCACTGATGTGCCCATGTCTCACGCTCACACTGCCCACACCCTGCAGGCTCACCTGGTAAAAGGAAGCGTACCCTTTGACCTTGATTTAAACTGCAAACATGCTGCTTTCACATGAGAAGACTCTCAAGCTTTGCTAGTCTGATAACACAGTAGTCATCTAAATAATCCTGGTTTCAAAAATCACATTCTGGAAACGTGAGAAAACAAAGGCTCTCCTTGGCTGACCATCCAGGCTGACTTCACCTCCTGGGGCAGGTTCCCAGGGAACAGTTACGGTAACACGCACACGCTCATCCTCTGAATCGACAGAGGGGTACGGGAGTGACCTGCCGGAGCCTGCCCTGCTACGCCACGCCCGTCCCCGCAGGCTCACCCGGATGGCTCTCAGGCCCTTCGACACCCGGTTTTCTTCCACGATGGCGACCACCTCCTGCCCGACGCTCAGCAGCACTTTGCTGGCGACCACCTCGTTGGAGAAGTAGATGAGGTCGTCAATCATGCCGTAATCGCTGCAATAGCGTGTCACAACGCCCTGGACTGTTTTCAGCTTGGCATCGCCTGCCAGCGAAAACCACAGCCCTGTTGAGCCCAGCCCTCCAGAAAGGCCTGCTAGAGCCCCCTCCCCCCTCCCACAGGGCCTGCAGGCCCACCTGAGCCCTCGAGGACTGTAGTCAAGGGAGTTCCATGCTGGCCTGTGAGGCAGACTGCCCTCCAGCACACGGTTGGAGGACCCGTGGCCAGGGCTTCCATCCCCAGCTCCTCCACTAGCTGTCAGTGTGGCGGTCCTGAGAAAAACCCTCCCTAACCCTCAGCCGGTCCCCCCAGTACCCACTAGTGACATGTGAGCATTAAGCCCACTGCAATGGTCGATGCCAGCTCTTAGGGGTACTGTAGGACAGTCAATGTGCCTTCAACTGGGGTAGACAGCACCAGCTTTCTCCCACGGGCGGTGGGTGGGTTTGAACTGCTGACCTTGTGGTAATTTGCCCCATGCTCAGCTCACTGCACCACCAGGGCTCCTGGCTTGAGGGCGATGTGATGCAATACAAGCATGTGCTCTGGGCGGCTAGGTAGGCTCGGGTGCCCCGGGTACCCCCCCCCCCCCCGGGTCCTTAACCTGTCTCTCTTCATCATCCCAGCATCGAGGGTCCCACTCCTCTGCCACTCTGGGCCTAACCCTTCCCTGGCACCCTAGTCTTGGGAGAGTGCTTTTCCAGCTGGGCTCCGGCCAAGAGCAACATGCCCAGTGGTTCCCCAGCTGTCCGGTGTGGACACCAGATCCTAACTCTTCTCAAGTAGGGGCATGGTGGAACCCCACTGGCCGGATGCGGACCCGGGACAGAGGCTGAACCAGGACCAGGGATGGAGAGCCAGCAGGCTGGGGAGGTACATCCTTTGCTCAGGGCAGAGGAGGGCAGGGGGTGTGGGCACCCTGTCGAGTTGCTGGCCACACCAAACCAGAGGAAACGAGGAAGATAGACTAACGTGGCAGACCCCAAACAGTAGCATGAATGGCCAAGACCCCGAAAAGCACTGCTTAAGAGTGTGAAGGCCTCTAAATGATGGTGGAGGAAGTGCAGCCGTCAGAAAAAGATGTGGCCAGAGCGAAGATGGATCCTGTTTCCGCACCTGGAGGGCTCCTTGTCCTCGCCCGTGCCCAAGGATGGGCACCACCCCTTCCCACCCCCTTCCCCTATACAGGAGGAGGATGACCCCGTGCGCCAACGCCGGGCAGGATGGGTACCCTGCCTCCGTGCGCAGAGAATGGACACCTGCGTCCCCGTGCCCAGGGGGAGGACGCCCTCCGTGTCCCCCGCTGGGGCAAGGGTGGACCTCCATGTCCGCGCGCCCCCACGCGCGGAAGGACGCCCGGGACAGAGCCCAGAACCTGCGCTGCCACCCGCACCTTCCGCGAGCTCCAGTCCGGCTTCCTCCGCGGGGGAATCCGCCCGCCTCCAGAAGAAGGCCAGCAGCTTGGCCGCGAGACGCAGCATGTTCACACCGCCGCAGGTGTGCTCGCCACCTCAGTCGCCCGAGGCGCAGCACGCGGATGCGCAGTTCCGCAGCTCGTGGCCAATGGCGACGCCCAGTCGCGCCGCTTCTGCGCCCGCTTCCCGCTGCCTTGAGTGGCCAATGGCAACGTCGCACCAGCCTGCGCCTGCGCCGTCGCTGCTCTGGCTGGCCAATGGCAACGCCGCACCAGGTCTGCGCCCGCCTCTGCTGCTCCGGTCGGCCAATGGCGACGCCGCGCCCTCCTTGACCGTTACTGGCGGCGGTTGGCGGGCGTTGGCGCGTGCGTGCAGGCGTGGCACCTCCGGCCACTGCGTTGAGCCAGGTGGGCGTGTGGTCCTGGTCGCTGTGGGGGGCGTCTTGTTGGTGGAGCCTCGTGCCGGCCGGCGGGGTACGGTGCATGGATGGCTCAGCGGGACGTGTGCCTGGTGGGGGCAGCTGCACTGGAGCGGGCACACGTTTGCATAAACGTGGCCAGTGGCCCGGGAGCGGGGAGCTGGGGTGGAGTGTGGATGGAAGGGAGTGGCTGAGGCCTCACTGTAGAGGGGCTTCTCCGCACGGCTGCGGGCCAGGTGGGTGTGGCTTCTGGGAGTTCCTGCTTTCGGGGTTCTCTTGTTGCCTGTTTTAGAGGGATGCACTCAAAGATGACCGTCTTTGGGATCCCACACAACAGTGACGGTGACCTCTGAGCCGCCGCCTTGACGTGAACTGCCCCTGCTATGACTGAACCAACTGTTTAGATGGGGCGCCTTTGTTTATTTACTTGGACACATCCCAATAAGCCCGAAAGAAGTGTATTCTCGGGAGAACTTGTGCAGCCACCCACTGATTGCATTGCGCTTGTGAGGTGCCGTCCTGGAGCAGCAGAGCGAGACACTGCCCCATCCTGACCACTGTTCCTCTGCTGGATCTCCTTGTTGCAGCCACTGTGCCAGCCCGTCTCCTCGAGGGCTTGCCTCCATTTCACGGCCCCTCTACGAAGCACGCTGCCCTTCTCCAGGGGCAGTCTCTCCTGGCAACATGTCCAAAGTCCGTGAGAGGAAGTCTTTCCACCCTTGCCTTAAAGAGCACCCCGCCCCCTCTTCTTCCAACAACAGATGCGTGTCCTTTTGGCAGTCCAGGCCACTTGGTTGTTCTCTGCCTGCACCGCAATTCAAATTTACTGGACCAGTCCTCTTCAGGTCTCCCTGTCCAACAATGTTGAAACACGTGTGTTTGTGATAAATCTGCATGCACAAACTGGGACCCCAGTGGCAATACTTTTAGACTTCCCCTCACATTGTGAGATACAATTTGGTAAAAGTTAATTCAGGATTTTGTATGAATGCTCAGGAGGGTGTTAGTCTGTAATGCTCACTCCTTTTTAAAAAATGAAGTCTCTTGGTCTCGACATCTTTGTGAAATGTCTCCTTTCTCTTCCGTCTAAAGCCTTTTTTTTTTTTTAACAATTTATTGGGGCTGATACAATTCTTTTCACAGTTCATACATATACATACATCAATTGTATAAAGCACATCTGTACAGTCTTTGCCCTAATCATTTTTTTCTCTTTTCTTCTTTTACATTTTATTAGGGACTCAAACAACTCTTACCACAATCCATACATATACATACATCAATTGTATAAAGCACATCCATACATTCCCTGCCCCAATCATTCTCAAGGCATTTGCTCTCCACTTAAGCCCCTTGCATCAGGTCCTCTTTTTTTTTCCCCCCTCCCTCCCCTTTCCCCCCTCCCTCATATGCCCTTGGTAATTTATACCTCGTTATTTTGTCATATCTTGCCCTATCCGGGGTCTCCCTTCCCCCCTTCTCTGCTGTCCCTCTCCCAGGGAAGAGGTCACATGTGGCTCCTTGTAATCAGTTCCCCCTTTCCAACCCACTCACCCTCCACTCTCCCAGCATCGTCCCTCACGCCCTTGGTCCTGAAGGTATCATCCACCCTGGATTCCCTGTACCTCCAACCCTCATATGTACCAGTGTACAGCCTCTGTCCTATCCAGCCCTGCAAGGTAGAATTCGGATCATGGTAGTTGGGGGGAGGAAGCATCCAGGATCTGGGGGAAAGCTGTGTTCTTCATCGATACTACCTCACACCCTAATTAACCCATCTCCTCTCCTAAGCCCCTCTATGAGGGGATCTCCATTGGCCAACACTTGGGCCTTGGGTCTCCACTCTGCACTTCCCCCTTCATTTAATATAATATATATATACACATACATATATACATATACACATACATACACACACTTATATCTTTTTTTTTTTTGCATGATGCCTTATATCTGGTTCCTTGGGCACCTCGTGATCGCACTGGCCGGTGTGCTTCTTCCATGTGGGCTTATTTGCTTCTGAGCGAGATGGCCGCTTGTTCACCTTCAAGCCTTTAAGACCCCAGACACTATCTCTTTTGATAGCCGGGCACCATCAGCTTTCTTCACCACATTTGCTTGTGCACCCATTTGTCTTCAGCGATCCTATCATGGAGGTGTGCAGTCAATGATATGATTTTTTGTTCTTTGATGCCTGGTAACTGATCCCTTTGGGACCACTCGATCACACAGGCTGGTGTGTTAAAAGCCTTTTTCTTAAGTCTAAAGCAGCAGTTCTCAACCTGTGGGTCTCGACCTGTTTGGGGGTTGAACGACCCTTTCACGGGTTGCCCAATTCGTAACAGTAGCAAAGTTACAGTTATGACATAGCAACAAAAATAAATTTATGGCTGGGGAGTCACCACAACATGAATAATTGTATTAAAGGGTTGAGGCATTGGGAAAGTTGAGAACCATTGGTCTAAAAGATTCCTCCAAAGTCTGCCTTTGAGTTGAGAATGACTCATAGTGACCCTGTAGAACAGGGTAGAACTGGCCTTGTGGATTTCCAAGACTGTAACTTTGCAAGATAGAAGGCTCTATTTTTCTTCCTCGAGTGGGAGGTGGTTTTGAACCGCCGACCTTGCCATTAGCAGCCCTGTGTGTAAACCACGATGCCTCCAGGACCCTTTTGGACTCATTAGGCTGTTGTAAATGACAGATTCAGTCTCTGGCTGTCAAGTTCACATTGAGTGCACTTGGGTGATGTGTGACTTTCAAGGAACTTGTCCATTTCATCCGAGCTATCCAATTGAATGCTGTAACGTTTCTGATATACCCGCATTATCCTTTTAACGTTTCATACTTACATTATATTTAATATTTGTATTTCTACACAAACCATTTTCATCCCTAACATTGGAATTTAAACCTTTTTTTTTTTTTTTTAAAAATCTGTCTAGTTAACAACTGACTAGTTTTTGTGATCTTAAAATAAACCAATCTCACTAATTTTAGATATTTATACCTCTGATCTCAGTTCTACTCTTTTTTATGTTTGTTTAAATTTTGCTTTTCAAAGCTTTTTAAAAGAATGCTGAGGAGAAAGATGGGGCTTTCTTCTCCTGTAAAGAGTCACAGTCTTGGAAACTCGTTACAGGGGTAGTGCTACTCTGTCCTGTAGGGCCGCTTTGAGTCGGAATTGGCTGCTGGCAGTGAGTTTGGTTTTGGGTTAAAGGAGCCCTGAGTGCACCGTGGCTAATTACTTGGATGTGAATTGAAAGGCTGGAAGTTGGAACCCATGTGGCAGTTGGGCATGAGGTAGGTGCGGCAAGTCTGCTTTGGTCAAGAGGCTTTCTGGGGTGGCCCAACTCCACCTTCAGGGCCACTTTGAGCAGAACCAACCTGATGACCCACAGCATCACCGGCATGGCTTCCTAACACGAGAGCTTAGGGAGTGGGGTTGGGAACTTTGTTCTTTATTTAATACCAGCATTGAAACTTCCCTTTAGCGTTAACAGCATCCTGCAAGGTTTGATACGTTGTCTTTTCATTGCTCTTCCGTTTCTAATTCCCCTTGTGACTTGTTTACCCTTTGGTGGGATTTAAAAGACTTTAGAGAATGGAGTGTGGCCCCCTCTGCTGACTTCACAGGGGAAGGACTGTCTACAGTCGTCCTCAAACTACGGCCTGCGGGCCACATGCGGCGAGGACATTTATCCGGCCCACCGGGTGTTTTTGTCCCATTTGTTTTTTTACTTCAAAATAAGATATGTACAGTGTGCATAGGAATTTGTTCCGAGTGTTTTTTTAAACTACAATCCGGCCCTCCAACGGGTCTCGGGGACAGTGAACTGACCCCCTGTTTAAAAAGTTTGAGGATCCCTGGTCTAGCAGCTAGACTCTAGTCTATCACCAGCCCAAGGCTGACAGCTATGAGACACAGGTTAGGCCAGCCTCCAAACGTTTTTGCCAATTCTGATAGGAGCCATTCCACCCACACCAGTCTCTATTCTCTGCAGGATTTGAGCATCTATTTCAGAACTCACAGACCAAACTCACGAGGATGAGGCTCACTGAAAGTTAAAAGATTACATCTCAGGATCAGAAATGATCAGGATACAGTTCTTCCATTCAGGGGAGCCTCTTCTCAACCAGGCCTCTCCAACTCACCCTTGGCCTCTAGGCTGTGGGGGTCATTGGCCTCTGCCCTCCCAGGGCAGTGTTATAAAAGGTGCTCATCTCTAGCACCTCCAGTGAAGAGGTGACGTCCTACATAAGCCTACTTCTTGTCCAAAAGTGCTCACTCAGTTTGCTCATCCGAGGGCCAGGAAGTCTGCTGTCTGTGTCACTCCTGTGGTGTTGCTGCCACCGCTCCTCTACAGTGACACCTCTTTCACGTCTCAGCTCTGCCTCCTGGATTTTACCTCCTGGTGTAAAGGGCATGCTCTGAGTGGTAGAGTGACGCCTTGCTTCTTCCGAAGGGGCTCAGTTAAATTCAGCAAAATCGACCCAGCTGCACGAGTGCCCAGATCTTTAGAACCATGACAGGACTCTGTTAACTCGCAACTGGCTCATGTAATCTTTCAGCATCGCGTTGGGTTGTGTGTGTTGTACACAAGAAATGGCGTACATCGTTGTAGACCTAGGTAAGTCCTATGGTCACAGTGGCTCTTCAAAGTCACCACCACAGCCGCCCACCTGCCACCTCTCACCAGGAGCTGTCCCCTCACCCCCTGTCCCCCTGTGCCTGTCCTTTGTGAACCCATCATCTCTGTACCCGTACCCCCTAGTGGCCAGAGGTCCTTGCCTCAGAGATTCTCCACTGGCCAGCTGTACCACAGATCAAAGCCAAGGTGGCCACCCCTGCCTGGCTGTCTTCCTCCTTGCCCTGCCCCTACTCCTCTGCCCCATCCCTTCTGGCCTGGCCCTTGCACCCACCCTGTTTAGCATCCCCCCTGCCCCCGGGCCTGCTGGCCCACTACCCTCCAAGCCGCTTGTTACAGCCCCCAGGCAACTCAAACCAAAAGTGTCTGTCCCCTTGGGGCTGGACACCAGACCCAAACAAACTCCCCATTCTTGAGTCCCTTCTGACTCACAGCGACCCCGAAAGGAGAGGGCAGAATTGCCTATGTGGGTTTCCAATGCTGTAACTCGTTTTTTTTTCCATATATATATATATATATATATATATATATATATTCTTAATTGGTAGTTAATACATATGTTACATCATTCCATAGGTCAATCACGTCAAGAAGAAGCATACAATTGCTACAGATGTTTTAAAGACCAAGGTTTGCATGTAAAATAATGTCAGGTAGCCAATATGGCTGCAACACTTTATGGGAGTAGAAAGCCTCATCCTTCTCCCACAGAGTGACTGGTGGTTTTGAACTGTGGACCGTGAGGTTTAACAGCTCAATGTGTAACCCCTACACCACAAAGGCTACTTTTAGGGGAAATGGTTTTCTCAAATGAGATGGTGCAGGGCCAGGCAAGGTTTTATCCTGTGATATGTAGGGGTTGCCCTGGGCTGGAGCCAACACAACGGCCCCAGGCAGGAGCGAGCTTGTTGAAGAAGCGCCTCAGAAGATCAGCCCTTGTTCCAGAGAACTGCCAAGGCAGATGGACAGAATATCTCAAGTGACCCAGTTTATGGCTCTGGGACAGGCTCTCTGGTTCCTGATTGAAGGCCTAGCAGGGCACAGAGCCAGCAGCTGCGGTTGGGTGGTACTTCCCAGCAGGCGCCAACATGGCCAGACCAATTCCTGTCTCAGAAGCTGTGGACGAATTTGAAACCGCCGGCAACAACTCTAACAGGTTCACGCTTGTTAGAATTCTCACTGACCAGTAGAGAAACCATGGTGGGGTGGTCTCGGGGGTTCCTGGACTGGGAGCTGCCCTCCCTTCCGGAATCACTCTGGCATGAGCTGCTGTGTGCTCACAGTGTGTACAAAAGAGGCTGGGGTGGGACCTGTCAGGGTGCCCAGGCCCAGCCAGAGGCCTGCTGACCGCCCCCACTCTGCCCAGCGAGGCAGAGAAGGAGCCCGGCAGGCCAAGCCAGCCAGGCCAGGACTGCCCACCGGAAGGTTGCCTCAGAATCCTGAACAGCTCTTGGCCACGCTGCCATGGCAAGTGGGCAAATGTCCACTCTCTGAAGGACGCCGCCCTTGTCATGGTCACTGGGAAACCAGCAAGGGGGTTGGGGACACGCCAGCATTGGAGCCCTTGGTAAAGGCTCCAGTGCTCTGGCCTGGTGGGTCGTGTGCCCTGTGGGATTCTGTCGCTAGAGCCCCCTCAGCCTCACCATTGAGAGGCCCAGGCTCTGCTGACCAGTGAGGCCATGGAGTAGGACAGGTGCATCCCAGCGGGAACCTGCTCTGTGCGCATGGAGCCCAGGAGTGCGGGTGGGCGAAGGCCTAATTGGGATTCAGGAGGCAGCCCTGCCAAGTGAGCTCTGTGCCTTCGTTCCCCTGGTGACTGGCACTGGCCGCCAGGCGGGCGGGCCCAGGAGGCCCGGTGACGCCCCCTGCCCCCCTACCCCTCACCCAGAGAGCTGTTCTCTGGAGCCGGACTCTGCAGAGGTAAGCTATAGGCTGGTCACCTCCCAGGGCCTTCTGCCCCAGAGGAAGTGCCCCAGGAAGTGCTCTAGGAGGGACGGTGACCTGGATGGGAGCCGAGGTCCAGGTCCGGGAGGGGAGGTCTGAAATGCTGCCCAGGCCTGTTTTCCAGGAGGAGCCATTTACTCAGTTTTAGCATTTAAGTGTATCTCTTCCTTCAAAAGGATGTCCGTTTGCTAACGGAAAAGGCTGGGGGGGGGGGGAGAGGCTCATACCCACCAGCTGCTCCTCAGGAGGGAGATGAGGTTGTCTGCCTGTGAAGGTTGCAGCTTCAGACGCCCTACGCCCTATGAGAGGGTCACTTATGGGAATTGCCCCTGTGGCCATGGCTTTTGATCTTGATTTCGGTGCAAGACTTGGTATTTGTTGGGGGTTGGGGCTGAGCATCAGTTTAGCCTGCTGACCTAAGGTCGCTGGTCAGTGTGAGGGACTTCACCTCGGGGCAGTGATCGGTGCAGAGTGGGTTCCGGGCAGTGCCATCTCTCACTGGGGATTTTCCCCAGTATGCGACAGGGACGTGGCCTCTCTGTCATCTGTGACTGAGCACTGTGACCGGCCGTCCGAGGCAGTGGCTGCATCCCTGCTGCAGTGGCCGCCTTCCCCGGCGCCATGACCCGGGAGGAGCCTTACCAGGAGGAGTTCAGTTACGACAGGGTCCCTGCCCTGGAGCGGAGCCGGCCGGATACCCCAGGCTATGGCCCGGAGGCCCAGACGAACGACCTCCAATTTTCCAAGCGGCTCCCGCCCTGCCTCAGCTACAAGACCTGGGTCTTCTCCATGCTGATGGGGGTGAGCTCCGCGGTGCTGTCCCCATGGGTGGGGTGCTGTCAACATGGGCTGGGGGCATGTCCTTCTTGGGACTAGTCACCATGGGGAAGGGGAGGAGGGTGTGTCCTTCCCCTCCCCCCCTGCGCTGTCACCATGAGAGTGGAGGAAGTCATTGTGTACTGGATGCTTTCATGGGGGGGGGGTGTCACCACAGGGCAGAGGGCATGTCATTCCTGAATGCCAAGGGAGGGGCTATGTGCGTATCTTTCCTGGATGCTGTCACTAAGGTGGGCATGTCCTTCCTGGGTGCTGTCTCTCTGGAGGCCGTGTGGGAAGGTGCATCCATCCTGGGTGCAGACACATCTTAGGCCCTGGCGCTCGCTAGCTTGGGCCTAATCCGGAGGCCTGGGGTCATCCTTATGGTCAGTTTTCCACGGTGGGTCCTCATGCCTATCTGTACCTGGGAATCATTGGAGGGCAGGAGGCCCCCAGGCTGCTGGACAACAGGCTCCTTTGCTCACTGGACCCTTCACTTTAGGGGCCACTTGGGACTGGGATGCAGCACCCTGGTGGTGCTGTGGAGTAAGCATTGGGCTGCTAGCCACAGGTCAGCAGTTCAAACCCATCAGCCTCTGGGGTGGCAAGGATGAGATCCACTCTCAAAGTGATTTGCAGCCTTGGCAACCCGCCACAGAGCTGCCCCAAGTCTACCATGTGTGCCCGTGGGTAGGCACCCTTCCCACCACCACAACCCAGTTTCCTTTGGCCCTGGGCAGTGGGGCCCCTGGTTGTCCCAGCTGTTCTGCCTGCTGTTCCTCCCTGCAGTGGGTTGGCAGAGCCCCTCTTGCCTCCTGATCTCCGTGAGGCTCTGATGACGCTACCTGGCGACTGCCTGACTCTGAGGAGGCAGTGGAGGCCCCAGTGGGGTCAGCCAGCTGGCGTGTGCGGGGAGGGGGCTTCCTGGGAACAGAGTATTGTAGGTGAGGGAGGAGCCATCTGGATGGAGCATTGGAGGTCGGGTCCCAGAGCAGGCCTTGCTTGGGTCAAGGTGACAGGCTCTGCAGTGGAGAGGGACAGGGGTCCCGTAGCTGTGTGTGTGTGTATACATCAGGGGACTTTGATGGACATGAGAGGACAGATGGTGGGGTTAATGGTGTGGACAGCTTGACCAGACCCAGGAGAGTGGCTGTGCTCCCAGACTGGGGCACCCCCCCACCCCCTGCCCCTTGCTGCTGGGAGAGGGTGCAGGACAGGTGGTCTGTAGGGGTCCACGGAGCCCCTGAAATTGTACGTGATGGCATGTGGACACTTGAGGGGACAGTGCCACCCCTTTTGATTCAAACCCTCAGGTCCCCCTTCCCAGTATTAAGTGCCTCTGCTGGGGTGGGGTGGGGTGGATGGGGCATCACAGAGAGGCCTCCTGCATGCTCTGAGGGCTACATCGTCTCAGCGGCTTCTCCCCGGGGTGACGTTTGCAGAGCTGCCTCCTGGGGACATCGGGGTTCTCCCTCTACCTGGGCAACGTGTTTCCCTCCGAGATGGACTATCTCCGCTGCGCAGCAGGCGCGGTAAGCCCCTCCCTCCAGGGGCCCTTCGGAGTTTCAGTTCTGGCCCCCCACCATGCCCTTGCTTCCCCATGGGCCCCTTGAGCCAGCTTCAGGTAGGGTTTCTTACTTGTGAGTGCTTCCTGATAGCCCAATCCTGAGGCTGGCAGGCCTCTGTGGTTTGGGGGCTCTACCATGTTCCCCCACTGCCCCCCACCTTTGTGCTGTGTTTCTGAAATCTGACCTGGTGCCAGGGCCTGGGGAGGACCCTGCCCGCTGCAGCTGGGGGCTCCTGCACCCGTTTCCCCAGTCCCCGCTTGCAGAACCCCACCCCAGGGGCCTTGTGAGTGTGCTGGTGCTGGGACCTTCTGACCTGCCCACTCTCCAGGGTGCTCTCCTTGCCAGGGTCGGGGGGTCGGGAAGGGAGAGGCACAGCTATCCTGGCTCCTCTGAGGCTGGGACTCTTGTCTCGCCCTCACCACTCCCAGTGCCTCCCCGCCGCCATCGTGAGCTTCACTGTCTCAAGGAGACACATCAACGCGGTGAGTCCCACTCTCTGTCTGCCTGTCTGTCCATCTGCCACCTCCCCAGGGACCCCAGTGGGAAGGCATGCTGGCCTCCACAGGGCAGCAGGATGCATGTGCATGTGTGCACAAGGATATGCATGTGTGTTAGCACAGCAATGTACACAGATGCATGTGTCGACACATTATTTCCATATCTGTTCATGTGTGTTCGTGTGGGGGTCATGGCTTCATGAACATGTAGTTTGGGCATGTGTGAGTTTGTATACCTGTGTGTGCTTGGTGCGTACATGTTTACATGGGTGAGTGCTATGTGCACACACAGCACATGTACACGTGTATGGAGGCACGACTCCATGTACATGTGGTTTGGGCATGTGTGCATCTGTGTATACTTGTGGGGTACGACTTCATACATGTGATCTTTGCACATGTGTGAGCATGTGTACCTGTGTGCATGTACGTGGGGCATAGCCCCTCAGACAGGTGGATTGTGCATGTGCCCATACCTGTGCCCAGGGCTGTGGGGAGAACAGGGCTCGACAGTCAAAGTCATGAAGAGGTTGGAGAGCAGGGGCCTACAGGACTTGGCCCCAGACTGCAGGCTGTGGTGCCCACTCACTGCCTGGTGGGGTGTCCATCAGGGCTTTAGATTGGCGGGTCCCCCAGCGGGACACCCTCCTGGCTTGTCTTCCAGATCCCCAGCTTCCAGGTCTTGTTTGTGGCCACCTTTGCCATCACGACGACATGCTTGATTTGGTTTGGATGCAAGCTGGTCCTGAACCCGTCAGCAGTGAACGTGAGTTACGGCCATGCCCCTTTTACTGTGTGTGGTGGCACTGCTGCCCACTGCTTCCCCAGTAGAACCCGTTGGTGGTTCAAACCCACCCACGTCCACAGGAAAAAGACGAGGCTGCCTGCTCTGGTAGAGATCAGCGGCCTTGGAGACCCTATTCCAGCAGCTCTGTCTACGTGGGAACAGACTTGAGAGAAAGCTCACGGCCTGCATCGTCAGTTCTGACACCCAGTGCCCCTGCAGGTCAGAGCAGGAGGTCAATCTTGACGGGGCTAGAGAGCCTCATGTTTCTCTCGTGGAGTAACTGGAGGCTTTGAAACGCTGACCTTGCAGTTAGCAGCCCATGCACAACCCACCACATCGCCCAGGCTCCTTAATGGCAGTGGGTATACCATGTGCTGCTGACCACAAGGTTGCCAGTTCAAAGCCACCAGTCCCTCCACAGGAGAGAGACGAGGCTTGTATTCCCATAAAGAGTTACCTGCCCTGGAAGGTCACCATGAGTCAGAATTGACTCACTGTCGGTGACTTGGTTTGGGTTTTACTGATTTCCGTGTTCCTGGGATATAGGGAGAGGTGGCCAAGGCTGAGCCCTTTTGTTACCCAGGGGCTTGTATGCATGCCCACCCTGCACCTTGGCAAACCTCGTGTGGCTCCAGGGGCCTCTGGTGTTGGGGGTGGGTAGCACCAGGGGTGTGTGTGTGGGGAGGGGGGCTGCCACGTATGCCTCTCTTCTTGGGTCTGACACCTTTTGAGAATTTTATGAGTCTTCAGTAGAAAGGAGCTATCTTTATTGACCTCTTTAATTGATTCCAGTGGAAGGATTTATTGCTAAAGAATATATTTTAAAGCTTTGTTTTATTTTTAATATCATGCCATAACCATTTTAAGTGTACGGTTTTTTTGGAGGGGAGAGGTACAATTACATCTACCTTGTTGTATGACCTTCACCACTTTCTGTTTGCAAGAGCTCGTCTGTTACCCTGAGCAGAAGCCCAGAGCCCTTGGCGCAATTCTGGTCCCATTCCCTCCCGTTCCCGCGCCCTCCAGCCCCACTCCACACCCCAGCCTGCCTCGGCAGATTGGTCCGTTATAAAGGCTTTATCTAAGTGGGTTCACACAATATCTGCCCCTTTGTGTCTGACTACTTCTTCCCAGTGTGATGTCCTCAAGCCTCATCCGGTCTTAGCTTGCTTCTCTTGATGACTGAGCAATATTCCACGGTGGGCATATGCCAAAGGGCCATTATCAGGTCACCAGGTCACTGATCTTTTCTTTTTTTTTTAAGCAAAAGGGAAGAAATTTATTGGAGCCCATACGGGAAACACTAGAGGGGCCCAGCATACCCTACTGTGTAGGCATGCCCAGTAAAGGGTCACACCATTCACTGTACCCCCATGTCCCAGAGGGACTCCCCTTGAGCCAAGCCCCAAAGCCCCAGGACTGGCTGGGGGTGGGACGGTCAGGTCAGTGATCTTTATTTGAAAGCATTTTATTGTGGATTGGGTGAAGGTTGGCAGGGCAGGCCACCAGTTTTACATTCAATAACTCATACACATGTGGATTCACCTCCCTGGTGGCCATTCCCTCAATATGGCATTGCTTATCCCGCCTCTTCCCTGGGCCTCCTGTTTCCACTACTCCTCTTCCTGTGGAACATGCTGCCCTTTTGTCTCAGATGGTTGTAAGGAGTCCCCCCCCACCCCGTGTGTTAACCGGCTATGTGGATCATAACCAACCATGGGTCACCTTGAGAGAAGGGGAATTCCACTGCACTTCATTGTGCCCATTCAGAACCTGTACATGTACCAAGAGGCTGTCGTTTGACTAGCCGGGAATACTGCTTGGCTTCAAATTGGAAAGGTGTGCGTCAGGGTTGTGTCCTGTCACCACACGTATCCCATCTGCATGCTGAGCACGTCATCAGAGCAACTGGACTCCAGGAAGAAGACGGTGGCTTCAGGACGGGAGGGAGGTTTATTAACAGCCTGCTCTATGTGGATGACACAGCCTTGCTTGAGGAAAGGGAGCGGCACATGGAGCCCTTGCTGAGGAAGATCAGAGATTGCAGCCCTTCGTGTGGATTCCGACGTCCTCACACCTGGACCATTAGGGGCCATCAAGGCACACGGAGAAGAGGTGGAAGTTGTGAAAGGTTTTGTCTTCTTTGGATCCACAATCAGTGCTCATGGAAGCAGCAGTCAAGAGATCAAAAGATGAGTTGCATTAGGTTGATCTACTGCATAAGACCTCGTTAGCGTACCGGAGAGCAAAGATGTAACCTTGGAGACTAAGATGCGCTACACCCGAACCATGGCATTTTCAGTTGCCTCATATGCTCATGAAAGGTGAACTGGGTAATGTGTTGGGCTCAAAACCGCCAGCCACTTTGTGGGAGAAAACAGGGCTTTCGATTCCCCTAAAGCATTTGAGTCTCAGAAATCCACAGGGACTGCTCTACCCATCCTACAGAATTTACCTGAGGGCAGTGAGTTTGTTTTTTTGCTTAACAAAGCCATTTCTGTGGCTTACTTATTTCATATGCGGATAAACCCTGGCCTTTTCCTGCCTTGGGAATAGTGCGGGGGGGGGGGACATGAGCCAGCCAGCACCACCCACGCTGATCAGAAATGGCAGGCCCCTCCTGGAGCAGTCTCTGTTACCTCCGCACCTGCCATGGTGGGCCAGGGATCACTGCTGGTGACGTGGGCCGCCTGCATGTAATCTGTGGTTAGTTTTGTAAGAGAACAGCAGAATGTGAAAACCTTTCAGAGGATTGTTACACTGGGTAGGGGGCATACCCCCAGCCAGCCAGTGCTGCTGTGGAGCAGACCCCCTGGGGCCAGCCTCTGATGCGCTCTGTGCACCTGCCCCTCTGCTGGCCTGGGAGTGGGCATTGTTGCTCTCAGCTGCTACAGAGCAAGGGCTCTACACTGGTGACTCGGGAAACCAGTCTAGAACCCGTGGTACTTCTGGAGGTAGTGGCGTGCAGTGATGTGGAACTGTGCGCACTTGGGCACACTCCGGAGAAACTCTTATGTAGGACCATTGGCTCACAGGGGACCTACGAATCTCTGCAGGCAGCCTAAACAATGGGCCCCAAGTTCATGAAGAGCCCTGGAGCACGTGTTTGTTGGTTACTGCCCACCAGGCTCCAGCTCTGGTGACTTCCTGTAGAACAGCTATCACGATTGCCCTGCTGTGTGCCGTTTCAGGGTCACTTCTGCGCCCGCATCCAGCACGTCAGCAAGGGCCTCCCTGCCTTCAGTGACCTGCCACTTAACCAAATGTTCAGCACGTGGTCTCTCCTGATGTTGTGTCCTCTGTGCAAGGGAGCCCAGACCCCCTCATCCCGGGTTTCTCAGACTGGCTCGTTTGTTCTTCTGGAAGTTCATGGTACAGTCTGGTCAGTACTCCTCGCCAACCACCCAGGGCAAAGGCACCTGCCCTTCATGGGTCCTCCTTTCCCACTGTCTGGCTTTCACAGGTCCTTGAGGTGTCGGAGAGACCATGACCTTGGGCCAGAGGCAGCCAGGCCATCCACGTGTCAACCCTGATTTTTAAAATCCCAAGGCCGTCTTCTGCATCAGGTTCTCCCCAGTGCAGTATTTGGCTTCTTGGCTGCTGCTTCCACTGAACATTTGGGGTTGGTCCCAGTAGACTGAATCATAAACAAACTCAGGTTCTTCTTCAAACACACATACAGTTGGAACTCAGTAAACGCGGTCTGTCGTGAAAGGTGCACAGAACCACCGATTGTACAGCCTGCTCATCAAGATGTGGCCCAGGATGGAGAGCGGATTCTTTGAGAATGATGAGGGCAATGAATGCACAAATGTGCTTTACACAACCGAAGTATGTATGTATGGATGGTGATAAGAGTTGTATGAGCCCCCAATAAAATGATTTTTTAAAAGAAAAAAAATGTCCAGAAGAGGGGACGGGTATGAGCTGGGTACCAAAAAGAATGGAGGGAAAAATACAATAAAAATTACTCCATGAAAAAGGGAAAAAAACAAAGCCTCCAGATTCCTGACCCCTCAGATCTAATTGTTGGCTAAAAAAGGAGGCAAAGTAAGACTGAAGTGGACTTGGTGTCTTCCGTGACAGACAAGTGCACTTTGAACATATAGGGGGAAAAGTGTGGTCCGTGGACCAGCTGGCGCTACATGACTTGAAGCTGAACCTACAGACTCTCAAGCTCAGCCACACCTACGACGTTGGACCGTGCACTGACGGGGTCTTCAGGCAAGGCACAGCAGGGACAGTTACTGAGCTGCAGCTACATGAAGCCACACGGAGCGACCCTAGGAACGAATGTTTGAACCATGTCATTCGGAAGCACGTAGCACAAAGCAACACCTTGTTCAAGGGCACACATACACGGGAAACTAGAAAGCAGCAATGTGAAACGATGATCCTACATTCCTAAAAGTGATTGCTCTGTGTGGGTGCAGGACTGGGAGCAGGAGAGCTCTGAGGGAGCCATTCTCGTCCCTATAAGTTGTGCAGCTGACTCTGTCTGTGATAGGTAGGTTTATTGTGCCAACCTGGCCAAGAGGAACATGTGGGATTAATCAGGCCGAAGTTTGACTGGAGGACAAAGAGACAAACGGCTCTGCAAGGCCCGCCCCTCTCTTGCTTTCTGGTGACCAGAGTCTGCTGGAGCTTGCTGGCGTATGCCTGCTGCCGCCGCCCCAGCCTGTGGGTTACAGTACCTGTGGATACACTACACTGGAGCGCGAGGCTCCTTCGAGACCTGCTTCACCAAGCTGCTGCTGCGTACATCCCTTGAGCGTGAGGCTGGTGGGTGGTCACCTTGCATTGCTTGCATTTGAAATCCCATCCTGCTTGCTTCACTAAGCTCCCTAGCTACTGACTGTTGGTGACCCGTCCTGCTGCCTACTGCCTGTGGGCAGACTCTGTCTGCCCTGCCCCAGGGAGGACTCTGCTGTCTGCTTCCTTGACCTCGGACCTGGCAGCCTTCGCAAGATGCAGGACTTCTAGTATATTAACTGTTCCACGGAAGCGAGTTGAACTGAGCCCTCCATACTGCTGTGTGGACTGCCGTATATACTCAGACATCAGTTGAAGTACCTCTTTTACCACAAAAATGACATTTAAAATGTGCTGAAAAACTCGGCTTATACATAAGTATCTCCGGTAATTAGCTGTTGCATTCCTTGTCGGTGGATAAACCTATCCTCTTACATATAAGACCATAAGTGCCTTGGTTTCATTTCTCGAGAGAACCCAGCCTAACACAGGGTCTCTCCCATTGAGTTCCTCACACCAGGATGGCACTCTCCTCTCAGTGTGGCTCCTTTGAGGATTCCCTGTTAGACCCGTGTCAGTCCTCTGAGCCTCCCCCCTGGGGAAGAACCATTGGGATGTGTTCCATGGGAACCATTTGGACAGACTGCTGGGGAGTGCCTGTGTAGCACAGACGATGGCGCTCTTAGCTATTAATGAAAGCGTTGGTAGTTCAAAGCCACCTCAGAAAGCAGGCTCGGTGATCTCCATCCAAAATGGCAGCCTGGGAAACCCGGCACACCTGGCGTGCCACACAACAGCAACGAGTCGTTAAAAACTCACCTGCCTCCAGTTGTTCTTGCATGTGGGTGTGTCTTACTTTATTGAAGTGCTTTCTATAGACCTCATCGGCTCCTTCCTTTCCCAACCTGTTCCTGCTGCTGGCTGCCTGTGTGGACTCTCCCCGGCCATTGCTCCTATTCTATTCAGGACACCGCCATCTTACTGTCGTCGCCTTGAGGTCAGACACCTTGGTAGCCTGTGATGCGCCACTCCCACAAACACTGTTGAGAGGGGCAGTTGGGGCCTCATCTCCCTAGGGGTGGGGCCACTACTTAAAAAGTATGCCTGCATTCAGTTTGCGACTGCAAGGGCCATGCTTTTATGACCAGTGGAGTCTTCTCTTGGCCCCATGCGTTTGTTCTCTTGCATTTGCCATCCTCGACCTCCTAAGGTTGTCTAACCTTAGTGGGTCCCATTTCATGCTTTGTTTTCACTTTCTAATTACCAAGATCTTCAGAAGGAGACCTGGGAGCACTGTGGGCAGGCATGTCGCTGCTAGCCCAAAGGTTGGATGTTCAAACTCACCAGTCACTCCACAGAAGTGGCAGTCTGCTTCTGCAGGATTTTATCCTGTCAGAGCAGACTTTGGGGCAACCCTTGGTCTCTCCCTGTACAGAAGAAAGACATGTGATGAACATTGAAACACACGTGGAAGTGGTTAGTCCAGTGAACTAATGGACCACACAAATATCAGTCTCCATAGCTCCTGAAGAACTAGTTGGTGTCCTACCCACCGCTCTGAAAGGGATAAC
Organism: Tenrec ecaudatus; assembly: GCF_050624435.1. Taxonomy (NCBI): domain Eukaryota; kingdom Metazoa; phylum Chordata; class Mammalia; order Afrosoricida; family Tenrecidae; genus Tenrec; species Tenrec ecaudatus. The sequence goes on from NC_134535.1 coordinate 913,257, forward strand.
ATTGGAAGGTCCTGGATAGAGTGGAAGAAAAATGTAAAATGAAAATCATTAAAGAAACCAGACTTACTGGAGACAGAGGGTGGGGGTGGGGGGCCCCCAGGACTGAGGCCTTCGTCACCTTTCAAGTCTGGAACTGAATTCACCTCCGTGGTATAACAGTCAACAGTTTAGAATATAAAGGACAGCATCGACGCAGCGACGACGTTCAGAGTGTTCGGGAAGAAGGAGAAATGCAGCAGCCCACTCCGGGAGGAGGGTCCTCCGGGTCCTCCGGGTCCAGGAAGCGGATGGAAATGGATGAATTGACATAAAATGGTTCTGAATTATAGGGTGTAAAACTGATGATCTGCTCTGTAAATATTCACCTAATTCCCAATAAAATGAAAAAAAAATGACATGGGTTTTATTGGACGATAGCAATTCCAGCTCAGGAAACCTGGGAAACTAGAGTCCTGCTACTCTGGCATTTAGGGCCACGGAAGCGACTGGATAGCACAGAGCAAGTACACCTTTGTGCGTCAGTCTCCTTCCTTCTCTGCTGTTTGCCTGGCTCTTCTTGTTTCATGTCCTGGTCAGATCGTTGGCTCATTTAAAGTTGAGTTTGGCTCTTTCTTGTTGGTTTGAAGGAATTCCTGTGTACTGCTGCGGTGGTCCAGTGTTGTTGGGTTAATTTCAGCTCACGGTGGTCACCCCTGGTGACCAAGTAGACTTGCCCTCGAAGGCTTTCTAAAGTGCAATCTTTATGGGGTCAGATCTCCACTTCTTTCTCCCACAGAGCTTCTGCCGAGAGTTACAGTCTGGGAACCCGCAGGGGCTGCTCTTCACTGGCGTCTAGGGTTTCTGTGAGGCAGTCAGCTCGATGGCAGTGAGCTGAGGAATGAGTGTTCTGGGTTAACTAATCCCCTAGATAACTTACAGATTTTGTTGCTAATATGATGTATTTTAAAAAATGACCTTTTCAGAATGACAACCAGCGATTGAGAAGAAGCTATTGATTAAACAGTTTCTTATTTTGAGATATTCTAAGACTCAAACCCCCATCCCCCTTAGAAACAGTTCAGAGGGTTCTCGTGTATCCCTCAGCCAGTCATGTTGTCGTGGTCGCCAGGTGCCTTTAGTAGGTTGTGACTCAAGCAGAGTGAAGCGCCGGGTCCTGCGCCATCCGCACCGTTGTTCTTTCGGTTCAGCAGCCAGTGTGCCAACCCGGCTTCCCAGGGCCTTCCTCTTGTTCACAGTGTTAGCCTTCACCTCGTCAGAGAACGTGACTGAGGACTGGCCATAGACATGGGTACAATTTAACAACTCAGGGACAAATCTTACTAGAATTTCATGTCTCAAAAAACTGACTTTTAATAGCTTATCTGTGTCTGGAAGCGATGCTGGGCTCTATTATTTATCGCTTTTTGTGTGGACTAAGTTCGGTTTCCATGTAGTTGGTCCTTTCGCCTCCAATTCCATTTCAATCTTCACACTTCTTCTTTTTCTTTAGAGCTTTGGCCTTCAGTGCTTTGCCAAACAGTTGTGTGGTAATATTAGGAAGTCCTGCCTTCTTCCTGATGGAATTTTTCTGGAGTCTCCATGATGCTTTTGACATCTAGCTTTCACCAAGTTGAAAATGTTCTCTAGTCCCGTTTTGCTATGAGTTTTTCTTTTAAAAACACGAATGTGTTGAAGCCTGATCATTGCCTTTTTGCATGTAGTGAGCAAAGGCATGTGTTTCTCATTGGGTCTATTAACACGGTGACTTGTGTTGTTGGATTTTTCTGGTGTCGAGCCTTCTTTTCTTTGCTGGGGTAAGCCTGACATGGTCATGTGGTAGTGTTGTCAATATTCTGGTGTAGCTGGAGCGCTAACACTGCGTTTAGGACTTCAGCACCGTGCATCACAAGTGAAACGGCCCCTTTCCTTTGTCTGGCTTTGGAATCAGGATGGCATTGGCTTTATAATGTGAACGAGGCAGCTCTTGTTTCTTAGCTCCTTTGGAGGACAACTGGGTATGCTGTAAACAAACAGTTTCTCGCCAGTTCGACACCACTTGCTTTAACATGATCTCTACGACTTTTGGGGAGGGGAAGTACTTCACTATCATTAAGTTATTATTTCTTCTCCTGCCCCAGTTTGGCTTTTCAGATTTCCACAGTCCACAAATTTTATTTTCTCAAAGAGCAACGGCAGTTGATGATGTTTTTAGGGGCCATGGAGCCAAGGCAGACACATAGCCACTTGATGTATAACAGATGTATAACAGTCCAAATAGATCAGCATGTCGCTGGGTGCTGTCAAGGGGTCCCACCCCGCAGTGGCCCTCTGCACAACTGAACACCACACCGCCAGTCCTGTGGCATCCTCACAACTGTTCTTAGACCTGAGCCCGTGCGTCATCCAGATTTTAAAATGTATTAGCGTAGTAGTTGTTAATGTTGCCAGTTGTTTTTAACCCTTGCTGTCACTCCTGTCTAAACTCTGGGGACTACCCTCTCTAGTCTCTCCCTGGGAACTGCCATCTGTTTCTCTGAAGCAACAGACACGCGGGCTTCATTTTTTCAAGCACCCTTTTGTTGTTGTTGCTGTTAGGTGCCTGGAGACAGCTCCCACCCAGTCAGGAGCTGGCTCCCAGTGACCGTACATTCAACAGGATGAAAGACACTCATCTGGTGCCGTCCTCACTGCCTGTGTTAAGTTGGAACCCCTTGTTGCAGCCACCGTGTTGGTGCGCCTTGTTCTTCTCCAGCACCACGATTCCAATGCACCGATTCTTCTTCGGGCTTCACTGTTGGACATACCATGGCTTAGGTCAGGAACCCCTTACACCTCAGGGTGACATCTTGCTCTTTCACACTTTCAAGAGGTCTGTGCAGCAGACTTGCCCAGTGCAGCGCTGCATTTGATTTCTTTGGACATGTTATCAGGAGAGACCTCCGCCTGGAACCGGGCATCATGCACGGGAATGTGGAGGGCATCGAAAAAGAGGAGGCTGTCGGTGACCAGAATCGATGCAGTGGCTGCACCAGAGCTCTAAAGAAAGAGCATGTGTGAGGACTGATGGTTAATTTCTGTTTCACAAAGGCTATAGATGAATAAACACTCGATTTAATTTTGCGTTTTCCTGATTTCTAGTTCTCGTTTGTCTTTTTGATCTTTCCAGGCCTGAGAAGTGAAATGCATTCTTCTCACTTGAAACGATGAGTTTATTTATTGATTCCAGCAGCCTGTTAGTTTCATATCTAGCCTTTCCTTTAGACATTTTGTTTTTAAAACGTGTATTTTGCCTTTAACGAAGTGTTTTTTAATTAACTTATATTTTGAGGTTTGTTGTGAACCCTAACGCATAAAGCGAATGGAAACACATTGAGATTTTTGTCAAGACATGGAAAGCAAACAGCGGTGGTGCCGTGGAGCCGTGCTCCTTCCAGGTGAGGGCGGGGCTGGCAGCGAGCGACCCAGGGCCGTGGCGTGTCTTCATCTTGTGTCAACCCGGCGCCGCAGTGTCTGGTTGAGCTGTGACTTCTCTCTCACACAGAGCGTCATCCATCTTCTCTGTTGAGGAGTCGGCGCCCGCGTGGTGGGCCCTGGGGCGCGGGCAGCGTCTGTGGTAGGGCGAGGCCGCGCGCGGAGCAGGTCCATCCTGGGTCTGCAGCGCAGGGGTAGCGCGGCTTTCTTGACCCCTGGTGACGAGAAGGGTCCTCGCCCGGGGTTTCTTCGTTGCACGGCACGTCCAGCCCATTGAAAGGCGAGAGGTTTAAGCTTCTGGCGGAACCCGTTTGGGTGTGAGACGGTGGCTCGGGCCGAGAGCGGACCCCACTGCAGGCAGATGCCTACTCCCGACGTCCGTGACCACCCTGTCCTCGTCCTGCTTCTCCGGGCGGGGTCTCTGTTGACGTCCCTGCTGGACGTGCCCGGGCCCTCGCTGCCTTTGGTCCTCAGCCCGCTTCCGGAGGCCTGGCCCCGGTTGCTAATCGGAGTCGCGCCCGTCTGCGCTGTCACCACCAACGGACTGCAGGCATGGCGTCCAGAAGCGTCTTTAAACGGCGCTGGGACCGCACAGGTGGCCGACTGACTGGATGGTTCCAGGAGTTCCGGGAAAGAGGGAATTCCAGGGCGCTTCCGTCGTCGTGCTCCTGCGGAGCCTGTGTGGGCACCGCGAGGTGCCCTTCTAAGGGCACACGGCCTCCTGTGACTGAGATCCGGGCAGGCGGGCACCAGGGCCGGCTCCGCTGGCCATGCGCGTGCTCGGGCGAGCAGGTGGCGGGGCAAGCTGGGCTGTGGGGAGGCGGCGGCGGCGGGGGCGCTGCCGCTGACTTAGGTCACTCAGGGCGATGCTCTCCAGCCCCATCACAGCGTCATTTCTCATTGTGACTGGACTGGACGCCAGACCACAGGGTCCCCATCCATTCATCAGTCGCACACCTGGGCTGTTTCCACCCTTTCTCTCCATTCTTCATTTCACTGCGCCTACTTCACCAACCACGATGTCCTCCAGGGAGGGACTGGCTTTCCTGACAACATGTCCAAACTAGGGGAAACAGTCTCACCATAGCTACCTCTAAGGAGCACGCTGCCTTACTGCTCTCCGTACAGATCGGCTTGTCTTGGGCAGCACTTTCGGTATTCCTCGCCAGCACCATGATTCGAATGCATCCATTTTCCTTGGGCCCCCCTTTTCCAATGTCACAGGCACTCTCACAGGCATACAAGGCAATCCCATGGCGTGGGTCCTCGAAGCGACAGCCCTGCTTTTCAGCACACTAAAGAGGTCTTGTGCAGCAGATCCACCTAATGCAAGATGTCACTTGCAGGCATATGCCTGGGAGTGGAATTTCTGGGTCATGTGGTAATGCACAGCAGTGCAGTCGCTAAGAGATTGACTGTGAACTCAAAGGTTGGTGGACCAAACCCACCAGTGACTGAACTTAAAGGACCAAACCCACCAGCTTCTGGGTAGGAGGAGATGCAGCTGCCTGCTTCTGTAAAGATGCAGCCGTGGAAGCCCGATGGGGTGGTTTGATGTCCTACAGCAGTGGTTCTCAACCATCTAATGCCGGCACCCTTTAATACAGTTCCTCATGCTGTGGTGACCCCCCCAACCAAAAATTATTTTTGTTGCTACTTCATAACTGTAATTTTGCTACTGTTATAAATCATAATGTAAATATCTGATATGCAGGATATATTTTCATTGTTACAAATTGAACATAATTGAACATAAGTAAAGCATAGTGATTAATCACAAAACAATGTATAAGTATAGTGAAATATCTATTTCTAATGACAAATAAATGAAATGTTGTCCTGAAGCAGGGTATAACATGGGTCGCAGTTTTCATGCCAGGTACTTAACCTGTATGTGGGCGGATCTGCATGTGGCGGACCTGCCTGGAGACAGATAGAGGAGCAGTGTCTTGGTTCCTAAGACCATCCGAAATATGTGTTTTCTCATGGTCTTAGGTGACCCTTGTGAAAGGGTCGTTGGACCCCCAAAGGGGTTGAGACTCACAGGTTGAGAACTGCTGTCCTAATGGGTCAGTGTGAATAGCAGGCTCTTTCCTCTTAACGGTAAGTCTGCATTTGAGAAACCACCAAGCCCCCATTCAAGAAGGCTGTGTCCTCCCATTGACCGTCTTCTCCTCCCTCATGGTGGCCTCTCTTCCGAAGTGTCTGTAATGGTCACGTTGCCGGTGGGCCAACTCTCTAGATGCGTCAGCTCAGCTCACCTGTTTGCACCCCACCTCTTGTCCGGCTTGCTCCTTGTCATTAAGGTGTGTTTCCTACAGGCAAGGCGTGAGTAAGGTCTTCTGTTTGCCACCCAGGTGACAAGCTCTGCCTCTTAAGTGGGGTGTTCAGTGGTTAAGCACTCAGCTGCTAACCAGAAGGTTGGTGGTTCGAATCCACCGGTCTCTCTGTGGGAGAAAGATGTTGACAGTCTGCTTTTGCAGCCTGCAGCCTGGGAGTGCTCCCTGGGGCAGTTCTACTCTGCCTTTAAGGGGCACCAGCAGTTGGAATGGCAAGGCCAGTGGCCGTGGTGAGATCACGGATTTCACGTGGTGATTGGAAGCTTGAGTGCAAACCTGTGTCATGGTTTGTAGTTTTCCTGTTTCTTTGTCTCTTTTCCTGCCTTCCCCAGGAGTTGCTGAGCAATTTGAATGATTCCACCATCTGGTCCGTTATTGCCGATTCAGCGAGGAGCCTCTGGGGACTGTGAGCAGCAGGGGCATAGCTGACTCAGACCTGTGAGGGCCCTTCTCCCAGCAGATTGGAGGATGCACTGGGGGAACAGCAGGAAGTTGAAGCCAGCTAGGAGGCCGCTGTGGACGGTCAGGCAAGAGAAGACAGTGCTTGAGAAGGCTACGTGGGGATAGATACCTGGACCAGGGTATCTATGGGGCGCAGGCACCAGCCAGAGAGGGAAACCTGCGTCGGGAGTGAGCCAGTTGACTCGGGAAGAGGAGGCAGCTGAGGGGACAGGAGCTCTGGAATAGGGGGAGCGTGGGGGGACGAGACGGGGCTCCTGAGCTGTCCAGGAAGACATCCAGGCTGTTGAAGAGTACTGTTGCTGAGTGCCTGTGCTGAGGGGAAGTGGCCATGCTGTGCTGAGCCCAGCAGGTTTAGACCCGGGGTGAGGAGAGAGGTCGGCTCCTGGCACAGCTTTCAAACCAGCAGGACTCAGTGGTGTCTGATCTCACGTCTGGGAGGGACAAAAGCCCCAACAGTGCCTTCATCTCCGTCCCTCGATGCCCAGTCACTAGAGGTCTCTGTCACCACATCTGTCCCTCTTAGTCCTAGGCCTGGCCCTGTTCCCCCTCCACCACAGCCTCCATGGCTGCTGCCTCCCTCTCTGCTCCTGAGACCTGCCAGTGTCTTCACTGAAGTGTGAGAGGCAGGTGTGTAGGACAGCCTGGTGCTGAGGGGGCTCTCAGGGAGGCACCCTGGTCAGTGTGACGGACTGGTGCCTGGCCTTGTCCACCAAGGGGGGGAGCAGGGTCACCCTGGGCCGCAGGGCCTTGGTTCACCCTCGACCTGGTTTTGTGTAGCTGTAAGCTAAGAATGGTTTCAAAGGAGCAGACAGACAGCAAACAAGGGTGTCCCACCATGCCACATCAGGTTTTTTTAAAAAAAATTTTATTAGGGGCTCATACAACTCTTATCACAATCCATACATATACATACATCAATTGTATAAAGCACATCCGTACATTCTTTGCCCTAATCACTCTCAAAGCATTGGCTCTCCACTTAATCCCTTTGCATCAGGTCCTCTTTTTTCCCCCTCCCTCCCCGCTCCCCCCTCCCTCATGAGCCCTTGATAATCCACAGATTGTTATTTTGTCATATCTTGCCCTGTCTGGAGTCTCCCTTCCCCCCCTTTTCTGCCGTCCATCTCCCAGGGAGGAGGTCACATGTGGATCCTTGTAATCAGTTCCCCCTTTTCAACCCACTCACCCTCCACTCTCCCAGCATCGCCCCTCACATCCCTGGTCCTGAAGGTATCGTCCACCCTGGATTCCCTGTGCCTCCAGCTCCCATATGCACCAGTGTACAACCTCTGCCCTATCCAGTCCTACAAGGTAGAATTCAATCATGGTAGTTGGGGGGAGGAAGCATCCAGGATCTGGGGGAAAGCTGTGTTCTTCATCGGTACTACATCTCACCCTGACTGACCCATCTCCTCTCTTAAACCCCTCTGTGAGGGGATCTCCAGTGGTTGACACTTGGGCCTCGGGTCTCCACTCTGCACTTCCCCCTTCATTCACTATTATATATATATATATAATGTATATGTATATACATATACGTATATATATATACACATATATGTATATATATTCTTCTTTTTTTTTTTTGCATGATGCCTTATACCTGGTCCCTTTGGCACCTCGTGATTGCACCGGCTGGTGTGCTTCTTCAGTGTGGGCTTTATTGCTTCTGAGCTAGATGGCCGCTTGTTCACCTTCAAGCCTTTAAGACCACAGACACTATTTCTTTCGATAGCCGGGCACCATCAGCTTTCTTCGCCACATTTGCTTATGCACCCGTTTGTCTTCGGCGATCCTATCATGGAGGTGTGCAGCCAATGATATGATTTTTTGTTCTTTGATGCCTGGTAACTGATCCCTTTGGGACCACGTGTTCACACGGGTTGGTGTGTTCTTCCATGTGGGCTTTGTTGCTTCTGAGCTAGATGGTCGCTTGTTTATCTTCAAGCCTTTAAGACCCCAGATACTATCTCTTTTGATAGCCGGGCACCATCAGCTTTCTTCACCACATTTACTTGTTCACCCACTTTGGCTTCAGCAGTTGTGTCGGGAGAGTGAGCATCAACCACATCAGGCTTTGGACAGCAAATGTTTCCGGTGGCCAGCGGGAAGGCCCAGCACCTACCTGGTGGGCCCACTGCAAATACAGCCTTCATTCCTCTTGGGGCTCTCAGTTGCAGTCTTGGGGAGCATTTACAGAGAAAGTCGGGTTTCCGGGGACAAATCTGTCCCCACTTGGTTTATGACAGGTTGCCGTCCCCAGCACAGGACAGCCCTCTTCCCACCTCCGCCCTTTGCTTCCCCTGTCCATTGTTTTTCTTTCCTGCCCATCCGGTTTCGGTGGCCTCCTCCCTGGGCACACGCTGCCTTTTGAGGCACGAGGGTGGCTGGTTCTCGGCATGAGGCTGCTCACCCGATAGGCCTGTCTGTGGCTTGGCTGGAAGCTGAGCTTGGGAGAGGCTCATTCTAGGCCTTAGGGTGACGATGGGCCCAGTGTGGTGTGAGGGCCCCATCAGCCACTATCAGACCAGTACGCCCCGAGGTTGCTTGTAAATGGCATTTCTTTTGCAGATAAACTTCAACCTGGTCCTGCTGCTCCTGATGGAACTTTTCATGGCTGCCACTGTGATCATCTCTGCCAGGTCCAGCGGGGAGCTGCCCTCGGGGAAGGTGGGCTCCGGCTCCAGGAGAGGGCAGGGGAGGGGAGGGGAGGAGAGTGGGGCCAACCTCATGGCCCTGTCTCAGGGGATGAGGGGAAGGGGAAGCTTTTTGTGGGGGAGGTGGACCCTGAGTGTCAGAGGAGGGCTGTGGTCCCTGCCCCCTAGCTGGCTCCCCTCAGTGGGGAGGCTTCCTAGATGCTGGGAGGTAGGGCACAAGCACAAAGACAGTTGCAACCCCACACTCTTTGTGTGGAATGCTCAGCACAGTGGTCCCCAGTCATGTTTCCTCTGGGCAGGGTCACATAGGGCAGTGTCACAGGAGGGCAGGGTCATAGAAGACAGTGTCGCACAGGGCAAGGTCACACAGAGGTCAGGATCACGGGCAGGGTCACAGAGGGCAGGATCATGGGGGCAGAGTCACAGGGAGGTTAGGGTCATGGGGACAGGGTCACACAGCAGGGTCATGGGGACAGTGTCACATGGAGGTCAGGGTCAGGGGGCAGAGTCACATGGAGGTCAGGAACCACCTCATTTTCTGGGAGGAAACACTTCTGTCTGAACATCTGCTCCCAAGGCCACCACGACTCAGATGGGAGGGGTTCCAGAACCCTCTATGTGAGGGATGCTCAGGTGCTCTCGGAGCCCTTGTACCCCTGGGTGGGCCGCTGGCACTGAGTGGCCTCCTGCATCCTGTCCCATGTGTCCTGACCCCCATCTCCTGCTAGGTACCCACCACGGACAGAACCAACATCCTGAATGAGGTCGCCTTCCCTGCTCGGGTCCTGAAGTCCTACTCAGTGAGAACATCTGCTTTCTGTCCTCTTGTTTTGGTCTCTGTGGGCAAGTGTGCAGCTGGAGGGAGCTGTGGCTGGCATTGTCTGGACGACGAAGACATGGCCGTGTAGACGGCAGGGCTGTAAACCTTGCCTCTGTGTGAGGCTGGGCTGTAGGAACAAAGTAGATGTGTAAGAAAGGACTTTAGGCAAGAAGGCGCTCCAGCCCAGGCCAACTCACGCCACGGGTCCCCTGCTGGTCGGGGCCCTCCTGAGAGCCACGTGGCCACAGGCAGGCCGATGATGTAGAAGGTGAGGTGAGAAGCAGGGAGGTCCCAGGCTGCCTGGATCCAAGGTGGGTGGGAAGGTGGCCGGGCACCGGCAGCACACACAGTTCTAGCAAGACAGAGGGAGGGAGAGGTTGCGGTTTCCTCCCTGGTGCAAAGGGCACCCCCCAAAGAGGGATCATCCGGCTACCCTTGATTGACAGGTTGAACGCCCCCCCCCCCACACACATCAAGGTCCCATCCAGTTGACATAAAACGGAACTACCACACCTTAGAAGGTGCCACCCTATTCTTTCTTTATTTGGGGTTAGAGTTGTGTAGACAGATGGGCAGAGGAGCCCGGGATATGGATGGGGGAGGCAGTCAGGCAGACAACAGGTCAGGACTCTCTCGGATGTCATTCCTTTTCCACCAGTGCTGCTTATTTTGGTTGTGGTATTGCGACCACACAGCAAAACACGCCGACACAGCGGTTGCATCAGGCCCGGTGTTTCGGAGCTATGCACAGGCACGTTGCGAGGGCGGTGCGGGCCGTGCGGGCCCCACCCTGGGTTGCGATGGGCCAAGCTGACTGGATGGCACCTAACAACAGGTCGGAGGCTGCAACGGCAGTGATGCCTCCCCAATTGTGCGAGCATCTCACACCCCTTCTGGTTCTTCTCCGCTGTTCACACACCAGTTGCCCGCCAGTTCCCATCGAAGCTTTCTAGTGTCAAGTGTCAATTTGCTTCCACAGTGGTGGTGTTAGGTGCTGTTCCGTCAGTCAGGTCTGTCGCCACCCCATGCACTACAGAAGGACACACTGCCAGGTCTCTGTTGTCTGCACCACTGTTCTTGTGTTTGAGCCCATCGACGCAGCCACTGGGTCAGGCCACCTTGTCGAAGGCCTTCCTTTCTCGCTGCCCCTCTCCTGTGCCAAGCACGACATCCTTCTCCAGGGTGGTCTCTCCTGACACTGTGTCCAAAGCACATGAGACGAAGTCTCGCCCTCCTCGCTTCTAAGGAGCATCTTGACTACGTCTTCCAAGACAGGTGTTTGTTCTTCTGGCAGTCTGCTGGCTTCAGGATTCTCCAGCACCACTGTGCAAAGCCCCGGTTCTTCTACCTTCCTTATTCAATGTCCAAATTTCCCATGTATCTGAGGAGACTGAAGGCACCACAGCTTGCATCAGACACACTTTAGCCGAGAGTGACAGCCTCGGGCTACTTTTGGGGCTGGTTGCTGCAAGGTATTTGAACACACCAGTAGAGTCTTTCTACTTCTGTAAAGATTTATGGCTTTGAAAAACCGCGGGGTCATCCTACTTGGTCCTACAGGGTCGCTGAGAGTTGGGGTTGGCTTGATGGCAGTGGGCTGGTTGGGATGAGACAGAGCTGGGGTGTTTGAGTTTGGAACACCCACGTCCACCTGATCCCCCCTGGCTGCTACGTGCCTGGTCTGGTTCATGCAGAGCACATCGTGGCTGGTGCCAGGCTGGCCAGTGCAGTTCATTCAGATGCAGCCAGATCTCACCTGGGGCCGGGTGCCCTGGAGTCAGGGGTCCTGGGGGTCCTGGAAGATTTGTGGCCTGGGGACAATGAGGATTCGGGTTGAGTTTGGGGATGCCCTATCTCTGAGCCCGAAGGTGGGGCCGGGGAGGCTCCTCAAATATCCACAAGGGACCTGAGGATGGTTGGGTCTCGGGGGTTTGGGGCTGGGGTGGGTGAGAGCCCTAGCAGAGCCCACCCAGCACTGGGATGTCTCCCTGTGTTCCTCCCTCCAGGTTATTGAAGTCATCTCCGGCATCTCAGCCTTCCTGGGTGGGGTCATCGCGCTAAACGTGGATGAGGGGGTCTCAGGCCCCCACCTCTCTGCCACCTTCTTCTGGATCTTGGTGGCTGTGAGTACATGGTGCCACCAGTCCTGGACGTGGCCAAGTTGGGGGTGGGGAGGGTCCTCTGGCCCTGGACGCGGCCATGTGGAGGTGGGGGCTCCGTCCGTGATTGAGGAGCAAATGGGTCAGGGTATTTGCTATGGATGAACTTGAATCTGCCCCCCCTCAAAGTTATGTGGCAGTCCTGACCCCTGAACCTGTGAACATGACCCTGCATTTTGTGGGGAAATAGGGTTCTTTTGCTTTGCTGTGCAGCCCTGGGGTGTCACAGGTAGGTGCTGTCTGCTAAGTGCAGGGTCGGCGGGTCAAGCCCACCAGGCCCTCCTCGGGAGAAAGGACTCTCTGCTCCCAGGACCCCTGTGGGCAGGGCCACTGTGTCCTGTTATGACCCCCGATGGCAGTGGGTTACTGCGTGAGCAAGGCCATGTCAGCGCCAGGGAGCCCTAGTTTAAGGATCAAGAGACCAGAACTGATGTTGACATGGAGGAACCACAGGAAGACACAAGGGACATGCCACAGCCTGGGATGTGGGAGACAGGATGGTTTCAGAATCCTGGCCCAAGACTTCCAGGCAATGCAACTGCGTTCTCTGAAGCCACCGGCGCGCGGGACTTGCCCTAGTCACTAACCCCTCCAACAACCTCAGTGCCATAAGGTGGATTCTGTCTGGCCTTGGTCAGTGGAGAGCTTTAGGGGAGCAGACACCTGTCCCTCGAGGGTCAGCTGGTGGGTTTGAACTGCCGACTTGGTGGTCAGCAGCTCAGTCAGTGCTCAGTCAGCGCTCAAGTCCCTGCACAGAAACAAGACCAATAGACAAAAGCGTACACCCTCGAGCTGGTTCTGACTGGTTGCCCGAGAAGAGAACCATGAGCCAACCAAACACAAGGGGAAGAGGTGGGATGGGGGTGGGGGGTGGGCTCTCCGCAGATGGTCAACCAGAGAACGCACCAGGCAGGGCGAGCTCAGGACAGAACAGTCACAGGGTTTCAGTGTGTGTTCCTCCCCTCTCCTGACCCCCAGAGGGGCAGGGCGCCCAAATGGCAGACAAGTCGCAGACACCACCTCACCTCGGGAGTCCAGATTAGCACCTGGACACCATGCTGGAGGACACACAGCCCTCCAGTTCTTGTCTTGTGTCTGACCCAAAGGGACAGAGGCCGGCCCACTCTGGAGGTGGCCTGCGGCATCAAAGGCCCATATAGTCAGATATACCTCATGGCCGAAGCGTCCCACGGCGGAGGAGCTGCTCCTGGCACACAGGAGGAGGACACGTGGTGTGAGCCGTGACAAGAACAGGCTTGGGACGGACACCGGGTCACCTGCACTTGGCCTGTGTCGGGCAATATGGCCTTAATTGCAATTAGGGGAATTCCATCTGTGGTGGTTACATCATCTACTGTCAATTTGATACTTACCAGTGAAGGGGTGGAGTTTAGCCTCTGATCAGGTGGCAGCTTGATGACCTCATTTGGAGGCACTAAGGAGATAAATAGCTCGCTGGAGGCGAGACCCAGGCTCACTCCCTGGGAGGCATTGCAGCAGACTCACTGTGAGACTTGCTGTTTAGAAGACATATGGAAAAAGGCTGATACAATCAGAGCCCTGAGCTGGAGGAGCCACGTGGAGACCCATGCCAGCACCGAGATGCTTCTACTGACACTGGAGCCACAAAACTTCCCACCCACTGGCCTGTGATTGTCCTGGATTCTGCATCATTGCATGTGCTGCGTGAGTCTGAAGAGGAATGTATAGATTGGTATAGGACATATGGGCTGATATTGGACTTATCAACTTGACCTGGACTGGGCTGGGATGCTTTCTCAATATTCAGTTGCTTTGGTACATAAAACTCTTTCTTAGACACATATGTGTGTTTATGAACTTGTTTCTCTAGTCCACCCAGACTCACACACCATCGCATGTGGGACAACCCCTGAACAAGGGAAAGATGCCCGGAAGAGCAAAGTGTTGGTGGGCATGTGGACAGAGAGGAAGACGTGATAATTTGTCAGCATCTGAGAAAACAGAAAAGGAGCTCTGGTGGCACAGTGGTTCAGCACTCGGCAGCTAACCTAAAGGTCGGTGGTTCAAGACCCCTGGCTGCTACCTGGGAGGAAGATGAGGCATCCGCCTCTGCAAAGATGGCAGCCTTAGAAACTGTATCCCTTGAGAGCATGGTGAGTCGGAATGGGCTGAGCAGCAGTGGGATGGCCGTCGGAGACAAAGCGGCCCTGTTCCCAGAGGTCAGAGTTTCTTTGGATCTCTATCCAGAGTATCCTTTGGTATAGACTGAGTTTGTCCCCCTCACACGTTATGCACACGTGATTGTGGACAGCGCTGAGGAAGACGTAGCAGGATTGATGCATTTGGATTATGGTGCTGATGAAGAGTACTGATAGGACCACAGGCTGCCAGCAGAACACAGGGACCCGTCCTGTCAGAAGTACAGCCACCATGCCCCAGGGAAGCGAGGATGGCGACTCTCTGACTCATGTATTTTGGACGTGTTGTCATGAGAGACCAGTCCTAAGAAAAGGGTCATTCAAAAAGAGAAGACCCTCAATGAGGTGAGTTTTCACAAGGCCATGACGGTGGGCCTAACATTCCAGTGGTGAGGCTGGCCCAGGACCAGGCAGTGTCTCCGTATGTTGTACACAGGTCGCTGTGGGTCAGAACGGACTAGACGCTATTTGATGACAGCAACAACCTAGTGGGTATGGCCCTATTTGGGGACAGGGGTGTCAGTGGTCTTGTGCTGCGGTGACAGAAATACCACAAGTGTGTGACTTTAATAAATAGAAATTTGTTCTCTCACAGTTTAAAAGACTGGATGCCTGAATCCAGGGCATTGGCTCTCGGAGAAGCATTCTCTCTTGGCTCTTGGGGAAGGTTCTTGACTCCTTTCAACATCTGTGGACTGGGCATTCCCTGGAGATCTCCATGTGTCTCGGCATCTGTCTTCTTCTGGGTCTAGGAGGTTCTCAGCACAGAGATCTTGGGTCCAAAAGGCCTTCACCACTCTGGCTCCCTCTCCTCGTTTTTATCTTATCTCATGTGCGATGAAAAGTCCAGCAGTTACCTGTCCGTTTGTGGTACTGCGATGGCTTGCATGTTGCTCTGATGCTGGAAGCTATGTCACTGGTGCTTCAAATGGCAGCAGGGACCAGTACGGATTGCAACTCAGCGTAAAGAAGACCTAAATCCTCACAACTGGACTAATAGGTAGCATCATGATAAATGGAGACAAGATTGAAGTAACCAAGGATTTCATCTTGCTTGGTGCTCGTGCACAACCAATGCTCATGGCAGCAGTGGTCAAGAGCCCCAAATGACCTCTGTCACTGGGCACCCTCTTTCAGGGGTTGAAGAGCACGGGTGCACGTTAAGGATTAAGGCGTGCCTGACACACGCCATCGTGTTCGCCATCAAGGACGTGATGCTTGGTAGTGTGGAGAGGCAGCAAGCCAAGAGGAAGGCTTTTAATGAGATGGCTTGACCTGGTGGCTGCGACCAGGGACTCCAACCCAGCAAAGATGGGGAGGCGGATGCAGGGCCAGGCGGCACTTCGTTCTGTGGTACATCACGTCACCGTGAGTCAGAGGCGACTTTCTGGCACCTAAGAAGAAGAGAAGGTGGTGAAGAAGAGAAGGTGGTGAAGGTGTCGCCCCCAAGGCCCCTCCTTACATGGGATCAGGGCTGTGGCTGGATTGAGGGTGTTCCAGGCCACCCTGAACCTCTAAGCAGTGACCCTCTCCTGGAGAGGATCACCTGATTACTTAACTGCCAAACCGCCAAGACTCAGCCCTGCCAAGCAGCCTCCATTCTTTTTTATGATGAGGGATTTCTTTTGTTGTGTTACTGAGGTCACGTGTTAACGAGGTATCTTCCATTGCCTCATAAGTACGCGCACATGAAAGTTGGGCACCGAATAAGGAAGACCGGAGAAGAATCCTTGCTTTTGAACTGTGGCGCTGGTGGGAATGTTGAAAGTACCAGGGCTGCCAGAAGGACAAATGGATCCGTCTTGGAAGAAGTACAGGCAGAGTGCTCCTTCGGGGCACGGACGCTGAGACTTCATCTCACAGACTTTGGACAGCAGAGGCCAGTGCCTGGAGGACACCGCGCGTGGTAAAGTAGAAGGGCAGCGACGACCAGGAAGACCTTCAACGGGAGGTGTCGGCACAGCGGCTGCAGCCATGGGCTCGGGCACAGGAACACTTGTGAGGCTGGCGCAGGACCGGGCAGTGCTTCCTTCTGTTGTACATCGGCATGGCACCTCGCGTCAACAAGGGGCTTCTTGTGTTAATGAGGCCATACCAGTGCCGGGTGGGTTCTGGCCCTAGTCCCTTCTGAGCACTTCAGGGGGCTGAGCAGACCCAGGGACATGTGTGCACACAGGGCAGAAGCAGCCAGACAAGGTCAGGAGGGTCCAGGCTTGCTGCAGCTTCTGGGAGCTGGACTAGACAAAAAGCCCTGCCCTGGGAGAGAAATTGCATCTGTTCTTTAAAGCAGCCCCTTGGGCACTTCTGTTGGGCAGCACCAGGAGACCAAGGCCCAGAGGCCCGGGGAGCTAGGAGCTAGCATGCTCCTCACAGCCCTGGGTCACGGTGGGAAGCTGCAGCTGACACATAGGCTGCCGCAGGGACCGGAGCACCCAGAGCAAGCGTGGAGCCACCTTCCATTTTGCTCCCCTCGCCCTCGTGCTGCCCACTCTGTGCAGTGGCAAACGGATAGCATGCTATCCCGGACGCCAGTTTTAGATGTCTGAGACAATGCCACATACGGCTAAGTCCCGTGTTATGACTGCCCAGCAGTGGTCACTGCATTTGCCCCCCTCTGGCAGAGTTGAAGGGGCCCTGAGGATGCAGGGTTGCAGGTTGGGCTGCTGACCATTAGGTCAGTGTGTGAGTTCGGGTTGACTAGAGAAACGAATCCAGAGACACTCATATATGTGTGTGTAAGAGTGAGCTTTAGGTCAAAGAGTCATATTATATTACGAATCCCAGCCCAGTCCAGATCAAGTCCATAAGTCTGATATTAGCCCATATATTTGATACTAGTCCATATCCTCTTTGGACTAACGCAACACATGCAATGACGCTGAATGCAGGAAGATCACAGGCCAGTGGGTGGAAAGTCGTGTGGATCCAGTGGGGGTGGAAGCATCTCAGCACTGGTGTGGGTCTCCACGTGGCTCCTCCAGCTCCAAGGCTCTGGCTCCATCAGCATAGCTCCATCTGGCTTGTCAGCAGGAAGAGGAGGCAGAGAGTATGTCCTTCCTCCAGGGAGGAAGACAGGAATTCCAGAATCCTCAGGAGAAAAACAAGCCCACATGGAGGCCTCATTGGCCATGACCTGATTGACAGGCTGGACTCCACCCCTTTGCTCAAGTTGGCAGGAGCGGATTTAACAGCCACAGTCAGTGTTTTGAATCCACCAGCGCTTTGAGGGAGAAAGATGGCTGTCTGCTCCTGTGAAGAGGTACAGCCTTGGACACCCACAGGGCAGCCCTGCCCTGTTCTATAGGGTCACTATGAGTGGAATCGACTCGATGGCAGTGGGGTTTTGGTTTCTGATGATTGAACCAACTGCTTCCAAAAAACCCAAACCCAAGTCACTGCTGTCGAATTGGTTCTGACTCACAACAATCCTACAGGACAGGATAGAACTGTCTCGTGGTCTTCTGAGACTTTCAGTCTTTACTGAGTGGAAAGCCCATCTTTCTCCCAAGGAGCAGCTGGTGGTTTTGAACTGCTGACCCCTGCCATCAAGTTATTTCCTACCTCTTTTTTAGTCATAGTAGGGCGGACAGAGCGGATCCCAGGGTTCCAGAGGCTGGGAATCCTACGGGAGCAGAGAGCCGCATCTTTTCCCCATGGGTCAATAGGCGGGTTCAAACCACCGACCTTGCAGTTAGTAGTCCAGCATGAAAGAGTGGCTGCACCCACAGTGAGGCTCTTGCTTTTTGCCCTAAAGTCAGGCTAATGAGAACCCTAGCTCCTGTTCCCATGGGCACACTCGGGGTTCATAGTCCCAACGGACTGAACTGAGCAGAGTGAGGTCCGGGTGAATTTGCTGGGTGGGGAAGCTGCAGCCATGGCGGCTGTAGTGCGGTGACTTCTTCTAGGACGTCCTGCCCCAAACTCCCCCCCTCCACTCCCCCCCCAGTGTTTCCCCAGTGCCATCGCCAGCCATGTGACAGCTGAGTACCCCAGCAAGTGCCTGGTAAGTTTGGGTCTCGTGATGAGGCTGCTGCCGGGTGGGCTGAGGGTGGGTGGTCTGCACTGCCCAGGAGAGGCACCGTGTGTGTGTGTGTGTTAGGGTGCCTAGTTGCCTGATGATGGACAGTGAGCAGAAGTGATTCCTTTGGGGTGGTCACTGGAAGAGGCCCTGAACGAGCTGGCGTGAGCCAAGCAGAAGGAGCTCAGACCTGGCAGGTGGACCCCTGCTGGGCGGTGGCGGTGGCGGATGATGCAGAGCGGGCGCTGTGCCTGTGTGGCCTCAGTCTGCGCAGGCCTGGCCCTGCTTTGTGGTCTTGCGGGCGAGCACGAGCCCAGGTGTCGGAGCTGGGAGGCCTCCCACCCAGCAAGACGGAGACTCCGGAGTTCCTGGCTTTAAGTCCACGGGCTGAGGACACCGGGCAGACTGTGTGTCCTCGCTCTGCAGCGGATGCCTGTGTCCCTGCAGGTGGAGGTACTGCTCGCCATCACCAGCATCACATCCCCGCTGCTCTTCACGGCATCCGGGTACCTGTCCTTCAGCGTCTTGCGCGTGGTGGAGATCTTTAAGAATTACCCACCGGCCTTCAAAGTAGGTCTGCTCTCCTCTTACCACACTCGGGAAATAAAGCCGGAGGCCCGGTGGTGCACACGGTGAACACCTGTGCTCCCCGGAGCATTGGAGGGAGGTCAGGGTCTCTCACAGGAACCTTGGAAGCAAGGCCTGGCACCCAGCCTTGAAGCCCTCTGCAGCAGGTTCTGCGGGCGGGGAATGGAGGGATAGAGGCGGATTCAGTGACAAGAGATGCTTCCTTCAGCCTCTTTGAGGCACGTGGGGCTGGTCATTGGGTGTAGTGTGCGGTGTGCCTTTGTGCATTCCCACCCACCCACTCTATGGCAGCAGGAAACTCCGCGGGCCCGTGGCGCCTGAGCCCACGGTTGCAGACACGGTTTCCATTGCTCTCCTGGAGGGCCTTCCTCTGTCTCCGGGCCCCTCCTCTTCTCCCAGTCAGATTCCCTCCTCTGCGGACTGGTTCCCCGTCACACGTCCAGTGTAGGCCGGCTGCCCTTCTGAGCAGCGTTTGTGAGGTAGATCTGAGGTGCCTTTTCAGTGTTGACAACGGAGCCCTCCCTGGTGGCTCAGTGGTTTAAGTGCTCTGCTGCTAACAGAGGTTGGCAGTTCAAACCCACCAGCTGCTCCTTGGGGACGCAGCTTTCTAATTTCGCAGTGACAGTCTGGGAAACCCACAGGGGCAGCCGAGAATCAGAATCCACTGTTAGCAAGCATTTTGTATGTTGTTGTCCGTCTCTTCCAGTGAGCCCTGTCCCGCCCTGCCCGATCCTCTGCTCTCTGCTCCTTCATGGTCCCTCCACGCACTGGCTGATTAGAGAAGAGGCGAAGGCCTGTGTACACAAAGCAAGGGCTGTCAGCAAATTTCTCAGAGCTGATAAGATGCAGACTGCTTCAGAAAGCCCAGGGTTGAGGTTGGGTGGGGGGATGGGTAACACAGAAGCCCCAAGCCAATACTCTGCCATCCAGTTGAGGCTGACTCACAGTGACCCTACAGGACAGGGTAGAACTGCCCCTGTGGACAGTTTCCAAGCCTGGAACAGTTTATGGGAGTAGAAAGCCTTGTCTTTCTCCTTTGGAGCAGTAGGGGGTTTCCAACTGCTGACCTTGTGGTTAAGTCTGTTAAGAGCCCAACTCTGAACCCAGTATGGCCCCAGGACCTCTTTGGGGTATAGATGGCGAGATGTATTTCCTTGCTTTTTTGTTTGTTTGTTTGTTCCCATGATAAATGCTACTTCTCAAGTGTCTCTGATTAATGCAAGGAAGGCATCTTGAGAGCCGACTGTGGGCCCGCCCCGCCCCCCATGTGCTAGTGCTAGCGCTCTGCCCTGACTTCTTCCAACACAGACCTGGGCCTGCTGTGCCTGTGTGCATCTCTTTCCTGCCTACCATTTTCCAGTGGGCTGTGGAGAATGCTGCCCAGCGCCCGCCAACCGAGAGAAGCCATCAGTGCCCTCAGCTGGCATCTGCTGCCATTTGGTTTTTCTCTTGGGAGGTGTTTCTGTGTTTATATGGTTAAAGGGATCCCCACTTACTGTGTTTCCCTGACTAGAAGGGCTGGCCCTGTGTCTGTCCACCTGTGCCATGGTGGGCCACGGCCTTGTCTTTTCTCTGGTGACGATGTAGCTGTCTACAGGCTGCAGGGCACCACAGGTCCACTTGTGTTCAGTCCAGAGGTGCTCTCTGCTTGTGCCAGTTGCAGAATCTCATCCGGTTTCTGTGCTGGTGCCACACCATTTCAGCAATGGCTTCCATGGCTGGAGGGCGAGGTACGTGGCCTCTTTCTCAGGGTTTAGCCAGCCCCACTGCCTGGAGTTGACCTCCCTGTGCTTCAGGGTGAAACCACACTCCACGGGGTGTCAAAGGCTGATTTGTCCCATGGTGCCTTGGGTGAACCCTCACCTGCCACCCGCCCCCCCCCCACCAGCAGCCAGGAGTGCCACCCAGGCCTCTTCTCAGGGCCCATTGGGCTGCTCCTCCGTTTGCCCTCTGAATCTGATACACCCAGCTCCAGATAGCGAGCGTTGGGGTCCCGTAAAACTGAATGAATTTGTGGGTGGCATTCATTCTTCTCCCGATTTAAAAGCAGTGACACTGAGTGGACACTGGACTTTTTTCTTTCTTTCTTTCTTTCTTTTCTTGCTTTCTTGCTTTCTTCCTTCATTTTTAAAATACTTTTATTGGGGGCTCTTACATCTCTTATCACAATCCATACATTCATCCAGTGTGTCAAGCACATTTGTACATATGCCGCCATCATCATTTTCAAAGCATTCTCTTCTCACTTTGAGCCCCTGATATCTGCTCCCCATTTTCCCCCTTCCTCCCCCGCTGGCCCTCCCTCACAAACCCTTGATCAGTTATAGATTATTATTTTCATATCTTATATCATCTCCGTTGCCCCTCACCCACTTTTCCATGATTCACCCCCCTGGGAGGGCGTTATTCCCCCTCTCTCCCCACACCCTCCCCTAATCCTCCTGGTATCTCTACTTTAATTGTTGACCCTGGGTGGTTTATCTATCTTGGATTACTTGTGTTGTGGGCTCGTATTTCTAGCAGTGTGCATACTCTGGTCTAATCCGATTTGTAAGGTAGAATTGAGGTCATGGTGGGAAGGAAGCACCAAAGAACTAGAGGAAAGTTGTGTGTTTCATCGGTGCTATGCCGTACCCTGACTGGCTCATTTCTTCCCTGTGACCCCTCTTAGGGGGATGTTCAGTTGTCTACAGATGGGCACTGGGTCTCCACTCCATGCTCCTGCTCCCCACTCCTGTTCACCTTGGGTATGATTTTGTTCTGGGTCTTAGATGCCTGATACCTGATACCATCAACACCGAATGATCACACAGGCTGGTGTGCTTCTTCCATTTGGGCTTGGTTGCTTCTCAGCTAGATGGCTGCTTGTTTACCTTCAAGCCTGTCAGACTCCAGATGCTACATCTTTTGATAGCTGGGCACCATCAGCTTTCTTCGCATTTGATTATGTATCCATTTTCTCTTCAGCAATTGTGTCAGGAAGTTGAGCATCTCAGAATGCTGGATTATTAGAACAAAGTGTTCTTGTGTTAAAAGAGTACTTGAGTCACGGCCCAATGTGCGTCTGCAACCTTAATTCTTAACATATAGATGAGTACATAGTTCTATTCCCCTCTCATATATATATATTTGCATATGTACATGCCTGTATTTAGACCTCTATAAATGTCCTTTGCCTCCTGGTTCTTTCCTCTGTTTCCTTTTTACTTCCATCTTGTTCCACCACCATGTTTGGCCTTCATTTGGGTTTAGTAATTCCTTGCTGCTACATTGCTCTTGATTAAGCCCCACTAGGCATCCCACACCCTTCTCTCTATTGATTTTAATTCACTTGTTCCCTTGTCCCTGGGTTGGTCCTGCCCCCCTTTCTCCCACCTCCTCTTCTCCCGTATCCCCCCGGAAGCATTGGTCCTATTCTCTTAATCTCTGAATTATTTATCCCACCTATCTTATCTAGATAGACATGCAGATACATTAATAGGCACGAAACCCCGCAAAACTAAATAAAACAACAAAGTCAAGACCAACAAAGAAATAACAACAAAACCAACATCAACAACAAAAAGAAAACCACTGACAAAAATGGAAGGTCTATAAGTAGTTCAAGGTGTTTGTTGGCCTTTATGAGTGTTTTCCTGTCGAGTCTGATGGGGTGCCATGGGCTGTTCTCTGTGCTAGGACTTCACTGTTTTTCTCTCGATCCATGGAAGAGGCCACCCATACTGGGCTGGGCAGGCCTGGTGTGTTCTCGAAGTTCCCCAGGGCTCTGAGGGTGGCCTCCTTCTGATGGCCTCCTGCCCGCTGCCTCCTCTTCCTCTTTGCCCCCCAGTCCTGCCTCCCCCTACTTCCAATGCAGCCCCCTCCCATCCAGCTGATCTTCCCAGTGCTCGACACCAGTTAGGCGTTGGTGGTCATGCCTGTCCCCACAGAGGCCCTTGGTGGCCCAGGAGGCCCAGTCTGCTTTGGACGGCTCCATGTGGCTGCTAGAGGAGGGCGGGGGCGGAGGCTGCCATGAGCTTCAGCAGTTCACTGTCCCCAGGGCTGACCCTGTGGTCACACTGTCATCTCTGGTCATGTACCATAGAGCCACTTTTGGCCACTAACTCACTGAAGGGAAGGCTGACTAGACTTGGAGCCAGGTGCTCCCGGGGCCTACTGACCAGACCTTGTGCTTGCTCCCTGGGGCCACTGTCCATCCTCAGAGCAGGCTGAGGGCCAGACCTCAGTGGCCAGCTGCCCTCTCCGCCCTGTCCCCACCAGCAATCTTACGACGTGCTGCTGCTGCTGCTGCTGCTGGTCTTGCTCCTGCAAGCCTGCCTCACCACCTGCACCGTCGTCCAGTGCGCGCGCTACCAGGTCCACATGAGGCTGCAGGACGCGCCCTGGGACCCCACACAGCCCGGCCGGGTCCAGCCCCCCACGGGGGAGGTGAGTGGGGACTCTGCCCCCACCCATTATCAACTCGGTTATAGAGGACACCCTTGTCCGTGCCTGCTGGAGCACCTAGAGGGGAGCTAGGTGAGACCCTCCATCCTGAATGCTCCCTCAGACACACCTGGTCCATGCGAGACCCCTGGTGGCCAGTCAGGGAATGGCAACTGAGCACAGTCTGGTTAAAAAAGGGTTTTCAAACTATGGCCCACAGGCCACATGTGGCCCGCCCTGGACATTTATCTAGCCCGCTGGGTGTTTTTGCCCCGTTTTGTTTTTTACTTCAAAATAAGATATGTGCAGTGTGCATAGGAATTTGTTCATAGATTTTTTTAAACTATACTCCGGCCCTCCAAAGGATTTGTGGGACAGTAAACTGGCCCCTGTTTAAAAAGTTTGAGGGTCCCTGGAAAAGTGTCCCCTGGAAGAATCTTGGGGAATGTACAATTAACGCCCGACTGTCCTCACAGGTGGCCAGGACCCCGCGGCCGGAGTTTGACAAGGATAAGGCCTGGAGAGCCGTGGTGGTGCAGATGGCGCAGTGACATGCCGAAACCCAGCGTGGACACCGACCGGCCGTCGCTCCCTCCCCTTGGGGCAGCCCAGCTGCCACTTCTTCTTTGTTCTCCAGCTACCTTACAATCAATCCCGAAACCCCACCCCAGGGAGAGATCCCACATCCAGGGTGAGGGGTTCCTCCCCAGTGCGAGGAGCCCCTGATCCTAGTTTAAGGGGACCTCAGCCCCAGTATGAGGGTCCCTGGTCCCAGCATGAGGGCTTCCCCAGCCCCCCAGCCTGCTGGACCTTTTCCATTGCCCTCTCACTGACCCTGCTTCCTGCTTGATACTCAGGCCTGTGAGGCTTTTCCTGGGGAGCAGGACACCCGGCTTTTTCAGGCCCTGCCCTGATAGCCCCACGGCGTGCTGCTTCATAGTGACCTGGGAGGAGGCTGGAGAGCTCTATGGAAGCAGGGGCCCTCCTCTTTCTCCCATGGAGCAGCTGGTGCGCTAGAAGTGCACACCTTTCCAGTGGCTAAACCCATTGAGGGATACCCATCCCTCCCGCCCCCAACCCCACCATGAGTTCCACAATAAAACAGGAGTCCCTCTGCTGCCCCTGGGCCTCCAGTCCTGCCTACCGTTGGTGTGCACAGGGTCTGAGACCCCAGAAGCGCCCACTTGACCACATCTCTGGAGCTGCTGCCCTTGGTGCCCCAGTTATACTGCACCTGTGAACAACCTCCCACTCCCACCAACCTCAAGTGCCCTGCTCCATCCCCCCAGAGCATCACTCTGTGACCCAAAATGCAAGTCCTCCCCTCCCCCCACACACACCCTGGACGCTCTGGTGTCCAGCCCCTTCCTGTAACCATTCAATGACTAGGCTCCTTGGCCTCAGGATCCCTGCTCTAACCACCCCCAGCCCACCCTCCCCCAGTCAGTGCCAGCAACCTGGCTGCAGGGACCCAGGGGGCCTGGGAACAGCCCTTCCTTCCAGTCTGGATGATGTTTCCTCACCCCAGCACACTAGAGTCTTCTAGAAGCCCTTGTAGTCAGTGGGCTCAGTACTGCCACGGGGCCCAGTCCTTCCGCTTCCCCAGGCTGTCTTCAGAGGGGCCAGAGCTTGCTCTGACTGACACTGTCCTGTTATGGGCTGGCTGGGGAGGAGGCCGGGCGCAGTCCACATCACTAGGACTGGGTGAGCATCAGCTGGGGTGAGGGGCTGGCAGGGCGGCAGCAGGGCTGTGGGGAGAGACGGGTTATTTTAGAATGACTGGTGTGGAAGCACAGACTCGCCATTCCCAACTAGTCAGCTCTGATTTCAGACCAGCAGCAGTACAGGTCAGACACCTGGAGGCAACAGGTGACAGGTGTCAGCAGATGCCAAGCTGACAGCACCAGGGGTATAAGGCTAGCCCTTCCCTGCCTGGTCGGAGAGAGGGTGTCCCCCAGCCAGAGGGGTCTTCCCCTCTCAGCAAACCCTCCCATTCCCAGACAGGACGCTGAAGCTCCTCTCCCTGTAGTCTCTGCTGGGCACCCCTGCTCCAGGGCAGCTCCTGGGGGGTGGACAATGAGAACCTGGGGCCAGAGTCCAGTCATGGAGCAAGAAGTGGGCACAGGGGCGCAGGGCTCACAGGTCAAGCTGGAGAAATCCAGGCCAGTGTGGTTTCCCAATGTGTACCTCTGTCTTCTAATCCAGTTCTGCTTGCGTACGTTAGACAGAATGAACAATAAACTTAACTGTGAACCTCGGTGTCCTGGTTCATGGGTCCCAGGGAAGCCCCCTGCCCAGGTTCTGATGGAGCATGAGTCACCACCCTTTGTCCCTACAGCTCCCAGAGCACGACCAGGTCTTTGGCCACGTGTTGGTCAGGCCCTTCCCCGGCCCATAGGGCTCTGAGGATGGGGGGTGGGGCATGACCCTCAGGAGAAAGGCAAGAAAGGGGTCTTCAGAGCACCCCCAGAGAGGAAGACTCCACTCCTCCCCCCCCCCCCCAGGACAGAGCATAGAGTTACATAGAACCAATCCACCACTGCTGGGTCATTCTGACTCAGTGACTCTGCAGGACAAGTTTCTGAAACTACAAATCCTACGGAAGCAGGGATCTCCCCTTCCCTCCCCTTGCAGTTGGCAGGCCCAGTGACCCTCTGTGCCACCATGGCTCGCTCATGCTAGGAGTAAACCGAGCAGAGCTCAGCAGTCAAGAGACCTGGGGGCACAGTAGTGAAAGGCCCAGCTTGAAATGGAAACATTGTTCAAATCCACCAGCTGCCACCTGCTTCCGCTCAGAACTCACTGCCATGGAATGATGCTGCCGCATAGAGACCCTGCAGAACATGGCAGAACTGCCCCTGTGAGCTCCTGAGACTCTTTAAGGGAGTAGTTACACTTTGGTCTGCTAACTGCAAGGTCAGCAGTTTGAAACCACCAGCTGCCCTGCCGGAGGAAGACGGTATTTACTTCAGTGAAGGTTCCCGCGTTGGGGCCGCTGTGGGCTCCACGGTGACAGGTTGTAGAGTCCCTGGAGGTACAGAAGGACGCTTTGTGGCATCAATTGGGCTGCTAACTGCAAGATTAGTGGTTCAAGCCCACCAGCTGCTCCTTATAAGACCCATGAGGCTGCCTGCTCCTGTGAAGGGTTACAAAGAAGTCCCGGCAAGGGCAGGAATCAACTTGCTGGTGGGTGGTTTGGGTGGTTGCGAACAGTTAACAGCCAGCCCACCCATCAGGGTCTCAGAGGAAAGGCCTAGTAATGGAAATCCAAACACCCCGCCTTGAAAACGTCTGACAGCACAGGGTCATGGTGAGCCCCCAGGCTGAGTGAGCTTTTAAGTGACCCCAAATTCCAGGTTCTGGAAAGTTGGGGTACAGTGAGGGCAGGGGTCCAAGCTCCTCGCTAATATGTCAGACCAAGGACCGGAGGAAGGTGGGTCCCCAGGGTGGTCTGGATGTGGTGTCAGACCACCATTGGTTTCTGGGGCACAAAGGCACGCCCTGTCTGAGAGCCACCCTGGTGGGCCACTCGACCCCCCCTCACCTGGGGGGGCCGGGCTCTGCCTCCAGCGTCTAGGCCTGGGTGGGGGTGTCTTGCTGGGGCTCTGCGGCTGTAGGGCTCTCAGTGGAGGCCTGGGTGTTGTGAGAGGCCGTCTTGGGTGGGGTAGCTGGAGGACAGACAGGGTGTGACCCTTGGGTCTTTGTGACTTGGGGTCCTCTGACCGCAAGGGCGGGTCTCTGTGCTCTGGGCGGGGCGGGGCGGCCACACGCTGGCCCTCCTCCCAGCGGACACCATGGCTCCCTCGATCAGGCGCCCGGTCCCTCAACCCCGCGCCTGGGAGCCCGGCTTCCAACTTGTCCCCTGTCCCTGGCTTCGGCCCAGCTTGGACGCCACCGTCGCCTTGATGTGGCCCGTGCGCCACCGCGCCCCACGCGGCCCCCGCCGCAGCCCCGGCTGCCCGCCGGCCCCGGCGCAGCTGCTCACGCGCCCGCGGAGCCCCACGCCTCGGGCGGGCCGCCGGAAGGCCAGCTGCGCTGCCCGGCGGCGGGTCCACCGGCACTCAGACCTGCGAGCTGCCCGGGGCGCCCGGGCGACACCCCGGCCCGTTGCCCTTGGCAACCGCAGGACGCGCGGCAGCGCGGCAGGGGGCGGGGGGGCGGCGCGCGCGGCGGGGCTGGTTCCAGGTGAGCCCCCAACCCCGCCCTCGGAACCTGGGACCAGCCCCTCTCCCGCTCCTTCGGAACCCCACACTTTGCTCACCCCACCCCCACCCCACCCCTCCCCCACCTCCGCTTTCAGGACCCCAGACCTCCCCCTTCCTTGCCCTGGGCACCAGGGGACTGCACCTTCCCCGCCATCCTCCCCGCGGTCCGCAGACTGGCTGGACCCCACCCCAGTTCCCACCGGTCCTGGTCTGTCCCCTCCCTTTAGCTCCCGGAACCCCTGCCCTACTCGCCCCCGCCCTGGGGAGCTCCCCAGCTGTGGCTAGTCGCTAACCACCGCACACCCTCTTCCGCAGGGACCAGAGCCCTGGGAGCACGGCGGGGCGAGGGGCCTGTGGCCCGGGAGGCCTTGGAGATGGAGCCTGGGGACAGGAAGCGGGTCTCCTCGGCCTGCTCCCAAGAAGACAGGACGGAAGGACACAGTCTGTATTCCCCTGCGCGCGCGCCGTCCTCTAGCCTGGACCAAGGGTGTCGGTTCCTAGGGGACACAGTCTCAGCGACAAATGAGAATGGGGGAGGGACAGCATCTTTGAGAGTTCGCAGGGCGTCCACGTTCTGTGGGGACAGGAAAAAACCTCGCGGGGCCCAGCTATGGGAAGGGGTGACCTGCCCTCCAACCTGGGCTTCTTCAAGGGAGCACTTGGTGGGAGTTTAGAGGGGTTTGCGTGAAAGCGCTCTGCTAGAAGTAGGTCAAGCCCCCACCCCTCCCCCTTTATTTTAGGAACATTCTTGTGGTCGCTTCTCTTTTTAAAAAATATTTATTTATTATTTTTGTGTGTAGTCACTTCTTTGCCTGTGACTCCCACGTGTGTTGGTAAACAAATACCTGGGTCCTGGGCTAACCGCGCCTTTAGCTGGGAGGAGTGTTCCAGTTGCTCTCCCTCCTCACCAACAGGTGGTAGTGTCAGTCCTCAGGTTCCAGGCAGGATGCTTGGGTCTCACCGGGGCTGAGAGGGCGTTTCCCAGACCAAGAATGGCAGCCAGCCCTCCCTCCAGGTCTGCTGACTTGAGTTCTTCCTCTGCCAGGTGCTGTTTATGAACTTGGAGCCATTATTAAATGTGGTTGTGGGTCTTACGGATTTGTGCATTAGCTTTCATCTTTGTGTGTTCTGCACAGAGTCCTTGTCATAAATGTATTACATCTTGTGCTAAACTTTTCAGAACCTCTAATAATTCCTTTTGGCAATCAGAATTTAATCTAATGGAGACCAGTTTATGAATTGTCTACATTAGTGCTGTGTCTTAAGAAATCTTTGTCTACTTCCATATTCAGAAGATATTACCTGATTGTTGTATTTTTCTTAGTTCAGTTCTCAAGCTATTGGAGTTGACTTATGGAATGAGTTAGGAGTTTATGGGTCAATTTTAAACACCCTCCCCACCCCTGCACCAGTTGGTACTGTACTGCACTGGTACTTTGGTTGAAACTCAGGCATGGATGTATTTGGGGCTCTCCACCCTTTCAGCTCTATGAATCCATTTGTGCACCCTATTCCAACACCACACGGTTTCATAAGACATTATCTGGTGTGCCTTGAGGTGGGGGCCAGCCCTCCACCATGAATCATGGGTTCAGTAAGCACAATTGTACGATTGAGATCTTAGCATTCGGCACTGCCATAGAGATTCTAAATACAAATTGTCACACAAATCTACTGAACACTAGATTGTGAATGCATCGAATTTATAGACCACTTTGCGGGAGGATTCGTCACTTAACAGTACCGAGTCTTCCCATCCGCGGACATGTAGCTGTTCTCTGATCAGTCTGAAGGAGCCCTAGTGGTACAAGGTCAGCAGTTCGAAACAACCAGCCACTCAGTGGGAGAAAGATGGGGCTCTCTACCCCCATAAAGAGTTATAGCCTCAGAAAACACAGTTCTACCCTGTCCTACAGGGTTGCTGTGGGTCAGCATTGATTCGAAAGCAGTGAGAGTTTTGATTGGTCTTTGACATGTTTTGTACCTTTGAATACGTAGGTATTCGTGAACTGGTTTGTAGATTTTTTTTTACCTAGATTTTTTAAAATGCTGTTGTAGGTGGTACTGTTTTTGAGTTTTGTTTTCTTTTTAAAAATAATTTTGGGGGGGCTCATACAATTCTTATCACAATCTATACATACATCCATCGTGTTAAGCACATTTGTACATTTGTTGCCCTCATCGTTCTCAAAACATTTGCTTTCTACTTGAGCCCTTGGTATCAGCGCCTCATATTTTCACTTCCCTCTCTGACTCATCCTCCCTCATGAACCCTTGATAATTTATAAATTATTATTATTTTGTCATATCTTTCCCTCTCTGACGTATCCCTTCACCACTTTTCTGTTGTCCGTCCCCCAGGGAGGGGGTTATATGTCATCCTTGTGATCGGTTCCCCTATTCTACCCCACTTTCCTTCCACCATCCTGGTATCTCCACTCTCACCACCGGTTCATGGATTCCTCTGTCCCGGATTCCCTGTGTTCCCAGTTCCTATCTGTACCAGTGTCTAGTTAGATTTGTAAGGTAGAATTGGGATCATGATATTGGAGCGGGGTGGTGGGGGTGTTGGAGGAAGCATTTAAGAACTAGAGGAAAGTTGTATGCCTCATCATTGCTACACTGCACCTTGATTGGCTCATCTCCTCCCGCAACCCTTCTGTAAGTGGATGTCCATTTATCTACAAATGGGCTTTGGGTCCCCACTCCACACTCCCCCTCATTCACAATGATATGATTTCTTGTTCTTTGATCTGATACCTAATCCCTTCAACACCTCGTGGTCACACAGGCTGGTGTGCTTCTTCCATGTGGGCTTTGTTGCTTCTGAACTAGATGGCCCCTTGTTTACCTTCAAGCCTTTAAGACCCCAGATGCTATACCTTTTGATAACCGGGCACCATCAGCTTTCTTCACCATATTTGCTTATGCACCTGCTTTGTCTTCAGCGATCATGTCAGGAAGGTGAGCATCATGGAATGCCAGGTTAATAGAACAAAGTGTTCTTGCATTGAGGAAATACTTGAGTGGAGGCCCAATGTCCATCTGCTCCCTTAATACTAAACCTATAAATATATGCACATAGATCTATTTCCCAGTCATCACATATAAATATATTTACATATTTACATGCCTGTATTTAGACCTCTATAAATGCCGTTTGCCTCCTTGTTCTTTCCTCTATTTCCTTTTACTTTCCTCTTGTCCCATTGTCATGTTAGACTTCATTTTGTCTTCAGTAATTCCAAAATGAATTTTGTTACATTGCCCTTGATTAAGCCCTACCAGGCCTCTTACACCCTCCTTTCCACTGATTTTGGATCACTTGTTCCCTTGTCCCTGGGTTTGTTAACACCACTTCCTTTCCCCCCACCTCCCCATTTCCCATGTACCCCCAGAACTGTAGATCCTGTTGTTTTTCCCTCCAGATTGTTTATCTAGCCTATTTATTTAGATAGACCTGCAGAAATAATAATATGCACAAAATGAAGACAGAGAAAAACAAAGCAACAAAAGAAAAGAAAACAGAACAACAATAAAAACCCAGTGACAAAAAATAGAAAAGGTCTGTTTGTTGACCGTTTGGAGCATTTTCTGGTCGAGTCTGATGGGGTGCCACGACCTGGCCCCAAAGTCTACTTTTGGTGTTCCCTCGAGACTTCCTTGCTCTGTTTCCCTTGCTGTTCTGTTGCATGCCCTTAGTGTTTTGCCTCGGTGTGGTGGGGTCAGATTGGGCGCAATTCCCTTACTGAGTCTCCAGTGTTGTCCCCTATAGGGCTGTGGGTCAATGAGGGATGTCGTATCTCATAGTGGGGCTGGCCATATGGTCCTCTCTGTGCATTGGCTGCTCTCAGCATGAATATCATCCTCAAGGCTTGGTGGGCCAGGATGTGCTCTACTCTCTCTACCCCACTCTTCATTTGCTCCCGTCTGCTCTGATCAGACACCTGAGCTGTAGCTTCAGTGCTGTCCTCTGAAGTAAATTCTTCTGCGGGGAGGGGTGGCTGTCCATATAGTTGGGATTGGAGCTGGCCCCTGAGACCTCTCTATTGGTTCCCTGCTTCATGTTGGTATGTTGCATTCACATCTTGGAGCACCGGGTTGAAGTCTGGTCCCTCTTTCCCTGTGGAGATATAAACAATACCCTCCCCTTGGGTGGGTGAGTACCCTGTTCCCCACTACCCATTTCTTTTTTTTCTTCCCCCTCCTCCATTTTAGTTGGTTACCATACATATGTAGCCCTGGATTTGGTCTGGCCCCTGCCACACTACCTGGTCCTCACCCCAGGAATGTTTGTAAACAGTAGTTTTTCCCTATGCTCCTTTTGCATTAAAAAAAAAAATCTTACCTCAGCGGACTCATGTTGTAATTGTCCTTTTGTGCTTGGTTTATTTCGCTTAGCATAATTTCCTCCAGTTCTTCCCATGTGGCGATGTGCTTCATGCGCTCCTCACTGCTTTTTAGGGATGCGTAGTACTCCACAGTTTTTTGATCCATTTGTCTGTTGAGGGAAATTTGGGTTGTTTCCAACTCCTTGCAGTTGTGAACTGTGCCGCAATGAACATTGGAGCACAGATGTCTGGCTGTGGTTTGTTTCTTGTCTCTTCTGGGTATATTTCCAGTAGGGGGGTTGCTGGGTCATATGGTAGCTCAATATCCATCTGTTTTAGATGTCGCCAAATCGATTTCCATAGTGGCTGTACATACCTACAGGTCCACCAGCAGTGGACGAGAGCTCCTGTCTCCCCACAGCCCCTCCAACACCTGTTCCTTTCTGAGTTCTTGAAGTGGGCTAGCTTTGAGGGTATTTCTCTATGGCGAAAAACTGGGAACATTTTCTCAGATGTTTATTGACCATTTGGATTTCTGCCCTTGTGAAACTTCTGTTCAGGTCCTTGCCCACCTCCCAGTGGGCAATTAGTTTTTTTCTTTTTGGAAGCTAGCAGAGTATTGTAGATTTTAGCAACAAGGCCTTTGTCTGATGTGTCATTGCTAAAGATGTTTTCCCAGTCCGTGGGCTCTCTTATTACTCTCTTGGTGAACTCTTTTCATGTACACAGGTGTTTTATCTTCAGTTTATCCCACTTGTCAATTTGTGACTCATCTGTATCTGTCCTTCCCTATTTCTGATAGCCTGTGTATTCCCTGCACCATAGTTCTCAGGTTGGTCCCAATTCCCTCATTGATGGTCTTAGTAGTTTGGGGTTTTAACTTGAGGTCTGTGATCCACCTTGAGTTTATTCTTGTACATGGAGTGAGATAAGGGTCTTGCTTCATTTTTCTGTAGCTATGTATCCATTTTTTTTTACCAGCACTACTTATGCTTCCCATCTGATATTTTTTGGACTCTTATCAATGGTCAGTTGTCTGTATGCTGATGATTTTATTTCTGGGTTTTCAATTCTTTCCCATTGGTCTGAATATCTGTCATTATACCAATACCATGCAGTTTTGACAACTGTGGCTGTATAATATGTGCTTAAAGTCAGGTAAAGCACGCCCTCCCACTTTGTCCTTCTTCTTGAGGAGTTCTTTGCTAATTCTGGGCTTCTTCCCTCTCCATATGAAGTTGGTAATCAGTTTTTCTATTTCTTTGAAGAAAGATGAGGGTAATTGTATCAGGATTGATTACATTAAACTTATAGAGTGCCTTGGGTAGAACTGACAGCTTTACTATATTGAGCCTTCCAATCCACGAGCATGGAATAATCTTCCATTTGTTGAGGTAACTTGTAGTTTCTTGTAATAGTGTTCTGTAATATTCCTCATATAGATCTTTTGTTCTTTTAGTCAGGTATATCCCTAGACATCTCAATTTGTGCTTGGCTATTGTGAAGGGTACCACCTTTTCATCTCCTCTTCTGTGGTCTTATCTAGTGTGTATAACAGTTCAATGGACTTCTGTTTGTTGATCTTGTATCCTGCCACTCTGCCAAACTCCTCTATTGCATCCAGTACTCCCTTTGTGGAGCTTTTGGGATTTTCTTTATATAAAATCATATCATCTGCAAATAATGATACTTTCACCTCTTCCTTCCCCAGACGAATACCTTTGATGTCTTTTCTTTGCCTTATGCTCTTAGCTAAAACCTCTAGTATGATGTTAAATAAGAGTGGGGATAAAGGGTATCCTTGGCTGGTCTCCTTTTTCAGTGGGATTGTGTTTGTCTTTTCTCCATTGACTACCATGTTGGCTGTTGGTTTTTCATATAGAGTTTGTATTGTCTGGAGGAATTTTTCTTCCATTCCTATCTTCTCAAGTGTCTTAAACAGGAATTGGTGTTGGATGTTTTCAAATACTTTTTCTGCATCTATTGATATTATGTGGTTCTTATAGTTTTTCATGTCAGTGTGGCAAATGATACTAATGGTCTTTCGTATGTTGAACCATCCCTGCATCCGTGGTATGAATCCCACTTGGTCATGGTGAATTATTTGTTTTATATACTTTTGTATTTTATTGGCCAGTATTTTGTTAATGATTTTTACATCAATATTCATTAGGGATATTGGGTTGTAGTTCTTGATTCTTGTGGGATCCTTGCCCTGTTTTGGTATCAGAGTTATAGTAGCTTCATAGAGAAGGAGTTTGCCATCTTTTTCTATGTTCTGGAAGAGTTTGTGTAGAATTAGTGTTAGTTCTTCCCTAAATGCTTGGTAGAATTCTCCAGTGAAGCCATCTGGTCCAGGGGATTATTTTTTTTTGTAATCCCTTGATAACCTTGTCTATTTTTTCTATTGTTTTGGGTCTGTTGAGATTCTTGACATCCTTTTGGGACAGTATAGGGAGGAATTGTTTTTCCAGGAATTTGTCCACGTCTTCCAAGTTGTTGAATTCATTGAAGTACAATCCTTTGTGGTACTGTGAAATTATCCATTGATTTCATTAGGGTCTGTTGTAATGTCCCCTGTTTCATCTCTCATCCTTGCTTATTGAAATTTGTTCCCTCCTTTCTTTGGTTAGGTTTGTCAGTGGTCTGTTGATTCTGTTTATCCTTTCAAGGAACCAACTTTTAGCAGCATTAATTTTTTTTCCTATAGTTTTCTTATTTTCCCTTTCCTGAATCTCAGTCCTGATTTTTATTATCTCTCTTTTTTTGCTATTAGTACGACTGTCCTGTTGAATCTGCTCTAATTGTTGTAAATTTTGTGCCAGCATGTCAGTCATAAATCTCTCTTCCTTTTTCATGTGTGCATGGATTGCTATGAAATATCCTTTGATGACTGCCTTTGCTGTGTCCCAAAAGTTTTGGTACGTTGTGTTCTCATTCTCATTGGTTTCTAGACATTTCCTAATTTCGTCTCTGACCTGGCCCAGTAGGCACTCTTTTTGCAACAGAGTCGTTCGTCCTCTAATTGCTCTTGTTTGCTTCGTCTTCCTTTTGTTGATTTCCAGCCTTAAGGTGCAGTGAGAGGTTGGTATGATATCAATGTGCTTACATTTATGCAGGTTCACTGTATGCCCTGCAGGTGGCCTATCTTGGAATATGTGCCACGTGGGCTTGAAAAGAATGTTATTAAAAATATTTGTATTAAAAGCTCTGTAAATATTTTTCAGGTCAAATTGTCTAATTGTAGTGTTTAGATCTCTAGCCTCCTTGTTGAGTTTCTTTCCCTGTAATTTCTCTTTCCCAGAGAGTGGTGTATAGAAGTCACCTACTCTAATTGTTGAGGCTGTGGTTTCTTTTTCATCTTTTGGAGTGTTTGGTTGATATATTCAGTGGGTCTCTCATTCAGGGAATATATATTTAAAATACTAAGTGGTTCTTTTCTACTGTTCCCTTGAG
The DNA here is from genome assembly GCF_050624435.1 of Tenrec ecaudatus. Taxonomy (NCBI): domain Eukaryota; kingdom Metazoa; phylum Chordata; class Mammalia; order Afrosoricida; family Tenrecidae; genus Tenrec; species Tenrec ecaudatus. Next base: position 948,347 of record NC_134535.1, read on the forward strand.
CATTATATAGTGTCTCTCCTTATCTCTTTTTATGGGTTGCACTTTGAGGTCAGTTTTATATGAGATTAGGATTTCAACCCCTGCTTTTTTTGAATTGCTGTTTGCTTGGATGCCTTTCCCCACCCTTTGAGTCTCAGGCTATTTTTTTTTTAATGTATAAGAAAGAGCTTTATTGTACAAATGTGCTTGACAGAATGGATGGATGTATGGATTGTAATGTTGTATGAGCCCCTGTCAGGGGATGCCAGCCCCTAGCACATCATTACGAGTCTGGTAGGCACAATTGTACAGCGATAATAAGTCAAGATTATAGTAAAGTTATAGAGTGCATGAGAGATAGAAGAGAAGTACTGAAATAAATGGAGTCAGACACAATCATGGTGCATGCTCACCTCTGCCCCGCTTGATGGTCCACGTGGAGGGAGAGAGCGAGTCTCAGGCTATTTTTGTCTGTAGTCGTGGGACGTGTCTCCTGTAGGCAGCAGATTGAGGGTGGGCAGGCTTTCCCCCAGCCTTAGGTTACACTGCAAAGGGTGGGGTGCTCCCAGCTGGGTGGAGGGTATGTGTAAATGCCCTCGCCTAAGGGCTGTGGTCTGGAGGTCGGCAGTGGTGTGTGAAAATAAAGAGAAAACAAAAACAAAAAAGACTAAGACCACTGAGACTGTGTGTGTGGGGTGGGGGTTGGGGGCTGGGGGGTGGATAGAGCGAAGTGAGGGAAACAAAAGTAACAATATAGCTGAGCCTTGATCCCTGACCATGGGGCTGGAGGTATTCAATCTGTGCCCTGAGGCGGAGGCAAGCTGTGGCTGTGTTGAGATAAAGCCCTGAGCTGGCTCTAAATGATCCCGTCTCCACCTGAGACAGTGGCAAGGCTAAGGTCAAATGCTAGCTGGCCTTCACTGTGGTAAGCCAAAAGCTCCCAGCCTCTCAAAATCTAGTGGATCTGTGCCTACTTAACTTTATGATGCTCCCTCCTCCTGTGACTGGGCAGTGTGGAGTTCCCTCTTAGTAAGTCTTCTGCGCTGATTTCTGCAGAGTGCCTCTGGCATGCGCTACTCAGTTGCCATCTTCCCGGAAGTCCCCCGAGTTTCATCTTCTACTTGTTCCTGGTATTTAGAAATACAGTTAGCTTGGTCTTTGGTGACCTTGGAAAGTACATGTACTAATTCCAATAGCTTGTAACCATCAGCAAATATTTCTAGTTCCTTTTCTTGCAGGATTGCATTGGCTAGTGCTTGTTATAGAATGTTGAAGTCAAACCAAATCAAACGGAACCAATTGCCATTCATTCAGTTCCGACTCATAGCCATGCCATACAGGGTTTCTAAGGCTGTAAATCTTTATGGGAGCAGACAGCCCCATCTTTCTCCCATGGAATAGGTGCTGCATTTGAACCACCCGGCTTGTGCTCAGCATCCCAGGGTGCCTATTTGATGGCACCATTGAATAGAAGTGGTGAAAGATGACATCATTGTTTTATTTATTTATACAATTAAAAAACTTTAAAAATTTAATTAATTTTTCATTAAAAGATCATTTTATTGATTGGGGACATGTCCCTCTCTCGTTACAATCCATACATGGATTGCATCAGGCATGTTTGTTTTATTCCCTAACTTGGGGAATGTGCTCAGTACTTCACCAGTGTATATGCTGTTGCAATAAGCTCAAAGGAAGGTCTCTTTTATTCCTGATTTACAGAGTTTTTAAAATGACCTTGTTACATTTATATCATGCTTTCTATCTATTGAGATCTTTCCTCCTTTAGTATACTAATGGTGAGTTTTGCTATTTCAAGGTGTTTTTTTTTTTTCAAGTACTCAATTAGTTTTTCAGGTTTGGAAAAGCACTGTGGCCATCGGGTATTAAATATTTTTTGTAGCACTAGTTTTGACTTACAAAGGCTGGGTTTAAGATTTTGTGTCTGTGTTTACGAAAGCGATTAGCCTGTAGTATTGCCTCCTCGACCTTGTCAAATTTTGATATTATATTTATGTGCTCATAAAGAGAGCTGGGACAGGATTCTATAATATTGGTATCTCCCACTGCACCCCTAAATAATTGGAATGCTTCACTGAAGACCCCTGAAACATTTTAATTACAGAATTACTTTCTTTAATAGTATTGGCTTGTGGATACTTTCTTTTATGTCAGTTGGGTAAGCCATGTTTTTCAAGAGAAGTGTCGATTTTGTCTACACTGTCAAATTATTGGCACAACTTGTGTGTATAACGTCTTATTTATGGTCTGTAGTGATGTCCCCTTTGAAGTGTGCAATCCGTGGCATTAGGTACATTTACCAGCCTGTACAGCCACCAGAAGCTTTTTTATCATCCTGTCACAGAGAAAGCTGGAGCTTCTGTTCAAAAGTAAAGAGTTTATTGATGGAAGGAAATAATCCTGGTTTGGGCAATACCTTGTAAGAGGTGACCAGGGTACCGCAGTGAAAGGACATTTTCACAGAGCTTAAATGCAGAACATCCAGGGAACTGACATTTACAAAAGCAAGCTTTAGCAGCTGGAGGAAAAACCCTTCAGAGTGTGATCAGAAAGTTTGAGTCATTTAATCTTTTTCTAGGGCCTTTTCAAGGGCCACCCTGAAGGAATGCTCTTCCTGGAGCATGCTGGGAGGGGGTGGGGAGGGAGGTGCCTGCGGGTTTCCTGGGGTGCTCTGGCTGCATGACTTGAGGGTCAGCTCAGAATAAGCAGCAAACAGAAAAAGGAGGAGTCTAGCCTGCATCTTGGGGAGACGCCCCTCCTTATTCCCCACCTAGTTATTTGCATGTCTTTCCAATCCCAAACAGAAACTCTGGTCCATTAAGCAATTATTCCCCATTTCTTCTGCTCCTTCTCTGTGTCTTGGAAACTTCCACTCTATGGTTTATGAACTTGGCTATTTGTCACTTTGAGGACTAGGGTGCCCCTGACCCAAGTCATGGAATTTTCAATCCCTTTATATGCACGCATGTGAAGGTTGGACATTGAATAAGGAAGATGGGCGAAGAAGCGATACTTTTGAACGATGTGCTGGGGGAGAAAATTGAAAGCACCATGGAATGCCAGAAGAACAAACAGACCCATCTTGCAGGAAGTACAGCCAGAGTGCTCCTTAGAAATAATGATGGTGAGACAGTCTCACATACTTTGGATGGGTGGTCAGGAGAGACTAGTCCCCAGAGAAGGACTTTATGCTTGGTCAAATAGAAGGACAGCGAAAAAGAGGAAGCCCCTCAACCAGATGGATGGACACAGTGGCGACAGCAATGGGCTCGAACACCAGAACAGTTGTGAGGCTGTCTTGGGACTGGGTGGTTTCATTGTGCTGAGTGGGAGGTGACTCAGCCCCTGACAACGACGACGACAACAACAACATGGTACTTAGATCCGCACACAACAATCCTGTAAGACAGATCCCATTGCAAAGGCTTCTGATACTGGTGCGAAGGACCTATTCCGGGATATCAGGCCTGTCCAGTTGGGTGGAGTATTTATTGGCTCTGCTGGTCCTGTGCTTGGTGGGGTGGTGGCCTCTGTACATGCGTGGGCTATGGAATCACCTCAATTGTCTTGAAGCCCTTCTAACAGGGTAGTGCCTGTCACAATGCACACCACAAGTACAGACATTTGTATAGACAGGGGGCTGATTTCCTTCCAGCCACTGTCCAGACGCTATCCCAACAGGGCATGCCACAACGTGTATCACAGATGCCGCTGTCACGTCCTTGGCTAAGTTCTTTCTTACTTGACTGCACGGGCAGCAGTGAGTTGGCCTTGATTTTTCAGAACTGGGTTTAACCAGTCCTGCTAACCTGTCTCAATATCAACAAGAAGAGGCTTCTCACGTTAAAACAAAGAGTACTTGAGCTTGTTTGTTCCTGAATGTAACATGCTGAACTACCTTTTTTTAGGCAGACCAAATAGGAAATTGGATCAAAGCCCCACGGAGGGTTGGCCTCTCCTGCTACCCTCTCTCAGTTGTACGGCACTGTGAATATACTTAATGCCACGGAATTGTAGACTTAACAAGGAGCTCTGGTAGCAGAGTGGGTTGTGAGTTGGGCTGCTAACCTCAGTGTCAGCAGTTCAAACCCACCAGCTGGTCTGTGGGAGGAAGAGAAGGCTGTCTTCTTCCTTAAGCACTTTGTCTGGAAGCCCGAGGGAGCAGTTCTACTCTGGCCTGGGGGGTCGCTTTGAGTCAGAATGGACTTACGGGCAGTGGGTTGATTTTTGAGATCATTTTTGTCCTTCGGTGTCTGGTTTATTTCGTTTAGTGTACTTTTTTTGAGGGTCCCCAAGCACTGCAGCAGATAGGAGAACTCTGTTCCCTTGAAGGGCGGAAGAGCACTCCCTCCATTGTACGGCTGTTTTATTTGTCCGTTCATCTACTGAAGGACACTTAGTGCAGGACACTCGGGTCCTTGGTCTGTTGTGAGTGGGCCACGGTGGACGCTGGTGCCCAAGCCCCGCCTTCCAGTCTGCTGGGTACCCAGGGTCAGTCCGAAAGGGGTCCTATAAGATCCAACAAAATCATCACCGTGAGAAGCCCTTGTTGGGCGACGCAGCCTCCACGTGGGTTTGTACACGGCAGAAGGTGTTTCCATCGCTAACCAGCCAAAGAATTCTGCGGGTTCGCAACATGAAAACCAACCAGTTTCAGATTCACAACAAACATTTGCGTCCCTGTGTTCGTTGAGTTTTGGGAACAGAAAGGACATTTGAAGAGGTAGATCAGGGGTATCGTTTCCCAATGGACGGGTTCCCTAGACAGCTCTCGCTGCCTTCGGAACGAGCAAGTGCCTTGTTGGGATGGAGAGCATTCCTCGGGACAGCTTTCCTGGCCTCTTTCTCTCCACTGCACTTTTCAGTTCCTCACAACGTCTTCCTGACCAGCCCCTGTGGACACCCTGATTTTCAAGTAAATTATCAGGATGACCCCTTTACAGTCCCCAGGCAGTGGACATCACCCTCTGACCTGACCTCTGTGCCTTGAACTGCGCTGGCCCTGCACACCCACTGGAAGCCGCTGCTTGGACGGGGCCGCCTTGCCTTGTTTGGAGCCGGGACAAGTGCCGTACTGAGAGAACCTGTCTGCAGCCACCCTCTGATCCCAGAGACAGGCTGAGCTGTGCTTGTTTGGAATAAACCGTTGTGTGCATGCCCTAGAACCCAGTAGCTACACTCTGCAACTCACCCTTGAGTGCCCCTGTGCAGAAGTGCTGGGTCCTGTGGAAATCCGAGGTTACTGCTTTTTGAGAAGCCACCAAAACGATTTCCCACACCCCCACTTGCATTGCACGCTGGTCCCACTTCCTCCCCATCGTCTCCAACTCTTGCGATCACCCGCCTGCCCAACAACAGCCACCCTGGGGCCCAACTCCCCGGGGCCTCCTTTTGCAATTTCCAGATGGCTCAACCGTGTGAGCCCTTTCCCGTGTACGTACCAGGCACGCTTCCACCTTTCGGCCTGATGGCAGTGGGCTGTGAGAGGAGGGCGTGGTCAGTTGGGGGCACAGGACGCAGGGCTGTGGGCCTGGTTGGGCTGTGGAGCCCCCTGGAGTCCTTGTCTCTGAAACAGGAGGCAGAGCTGGGGATAGACGAGGGCCGGCTGTGGGCTGGTAGCAGAGGTGGGAGGGCGAGGGTGTTTGTGAGCCAGGACCCCCGCTTCCTGCGTGCCCCTTGGTTCGCGCACATCCACACAGGCACAGCCTTCACCCGCATGCTTGTCTCTCTTTTGCAGAATTAAAACGAGGAAACTCCCAAGACTTGGTTCTTCCCCCCAAATTAGACAGATACAGGATAGCAAAGCAATTGACTGAAAAAGCCATCAAGGTAAATGCTCTTTGAGTGCATGTGTGTGTGGGGGCTTTTACCTGGGGTACCCTGTGCTGCCCTCCACCGGTGGCCACAGTCCCGGCCCCACTCCAAACCGCGTGGGCACTACTGTTGTTATTCCCGCATCCATTTCCTCTCTTGAAAAAGATAATACTTTCAAAACCCAGGAAGCATCGAGTCACATGAAAGGCCTCTCCCAGCCCCAAGGCGATGGTGGTGTCCACCCTGCCCACCCCCTCTTAGTGCCAAACTCAGCACTAGGCTTTCTTTTTGTAAAATATCATCTTATTGGGGGGCTCTTCCAGCTCTCATAACAATCCACACATCAATTGGATCAAGTCTATTTATATGTATGTTGCCACCATTGTTTTCAATTTCATATCTTCCCCTGCAGTTTCTTCCCACCCCTACCCCCGCCTCTCCCCACCTTCCTCCCGCCCTCATGGTATCGCTACTCCCATTTCTGTTCCCAAGGGGCTTCTCTGACCTGGATTCCATGTGTCCTGAGCTCTCATCTGTACCTGTGTGTATGCTCTGGCCTAACCCACAGTGAAAGGCAGGACTGGGGTCAGGATAGTGGGGGGTGAGGAAGCCTCAAGGAACCAGAGGAATAGTGTGTGTTTCATCGCGCACCGTGCTTTGTAAACCCACGTTTCACTTACTCGATTCTGGAGAAGGTGCCCCACTGGCACAGTGTGTTAAGCATCAGGCCCCTAATGGCCAGGTTGGCAGTGTGGGTCCACCAGTCCCCCTGCAGGGGAGAGATGAGGCTGACCCAGCCTCGGAAGCCCTGGATGGCTGCCGCGCCTCTCCTGTAGGCTGCTCTGAGTCGAAAGGGCCCTGCCAGGTCCTGGCAGTGTCCGTTGTTCTTTGAGGAGAGCCCGTGCCCAGGTGACCACTCTTAGAGTGTGAGAGGCAAAGGGGGCTGGGGACGGCGGGGGGGGGGGTGGGTGGTTCACAGCCTTTCCAGCACATCAAGCCTGGGTGGTACAGAACACCCAGACATCCAGGAAGTCACGCCAGTGTGTGGCTGGCACCCCTGCCTCGCACAGGCCTTCTGAAGGACGCCTACCCTAGGAGCACAGGCCAGTGATACCATAGACGGAGCCCACACCCCTTGCAAACTGCCGCCCCCGCCCCATGGCTCAGCCCTCCTGGCTCGTCTCAGGAGCCTTACTCTGCACCAGCGTGCCCTTTACTGGGGCCCCTGGCAGCTCTTATCACAATCCATCCATGCAGCCATTGTGTCCGGCACATTTGTGCATATGTTGCCCTCATCATTTTCAAAACATTTTCTTTCTGCTTGAGCCCTGGGTATCCACTCATTTCCCCTCCCCCACACTCCCCCTCTCATTAACCCTTTCTAATTATATATATATATATATATATATATATATATATATATTTGGTTTTTTTCATGTCTTGCACCGACCGCTGGCTCCCTTCACCTACTTTTCTGTTGTCCGTCCCCCTGGGAGGGGGTTATAGGTAGATCATTGTCATCGGTTCCCCCTTTCCCCCCCACCTTCCCCTTACCTTCCTGGTATCGCTCCTCTCATTCTTGACCCTGAGGGGTTACCTGTCCTGGACCCCCTGTGTGTGTTGTGAAATCTTACCTGCCGCAGGGACCGTGCTCCGGGCTAGCCTGTGCTCTTCAGTCATGCCAGGTCAAAGCGGCAGTCTAGGCACCGGTGAGGGACTCGCATACTCTTCCTCTTACAGGAAGTCTCGCGAGCAAGATGGGGCTGTGGGGAGGACGGGCTCCAGTTTCCCAGCAGCCCTCGCCCCCCTTGCAGAACAAGCAGGCGCTTTGTAGTGGTGGGAAAGTCCCGGGCACGGCTCTCCCGGCGTCTCCCCACCAGCGCACTCTTTGCTTTTCGTAATACCCACTTAGAAAAATCTGTCAGGGTGATCCCTTTGGCCTCTCTGCCCTCAAACTGCGATGACCCCCAAGCTGACCTCTGCCTGGGTTTCACGGGCCCAGCAGGTCCTCCAGGCCGGTGGCCCAGTGAGACCAAGACAACTGTATTCCTCAGAGAACTGCTCTGCTCGGTAAGCCTGTAGAGCAATGGTTCTCAACCCGTGGGTCGCGACCCCTTTGGGGGTTGAATGACCCTTTCCCAGGGGTCGCCCAATTCATAACAGTAGCAAAATTACAGTTATGAAGCAGCAACGAAAATAATTTTATAGTTTGGGGGGGTCATCACATCATGAGGAACTGTATGAAAGGGTCGCGCCATTAGGAAGGTTGAGAACCACTGCTGTAGATGGATTCACTAGAGTCCTAGTAGCAATATTTTAAAAAATTACGTATGCTTTAAATCTGTCCTCTTCAAGTTGTGCTTGTGAGGTTTGTGTGTCATTTTCATGGCTGTGTAGTATTCCACTCTGCAGATACCACATGCATTTGAATGTTCCACCACTGATGGGACTCTGGGGGTGTTATGAATACTGCTGTGTGACATCCTAGATAGCCTCGTAGTAGTTTGGACACACTGCTGTTGGATTTGTAGAAGCTCGGAGTGGGGATGGTTGGAGCTGACTTTGTCCAGACCAGGAGTGGGATGGTTGGAGTTGCGTTTGTCTAAGCTGGGGGTGGGGTGGCTGGGGGTGAGTGTGCACCAGCGAGGAGTGGAGTGGCTGGACTGTAGGGTGCGTGATGCTCCCTTTAGGGTTGGAAGGCAGCACGGTGTTGGGGGCAGATGTCTGCCTGCGCTGTTGCCAGCAGCGGGAGAGGGTTACTGTCACCCCCCATTGTCACGGCTGGTGGCGGTTGAATCATTTTACGGATGTTTGAGGGCCCCTCGTTGGAACTGAGTTACCGTTTACCTGAGTTTGCCTGAGGATTGGTGAGGGGAAGGACCTGTGACTGGAGGTGTTTTTCCTGTTGGAGGTCTCAGAGTGTCCCAGCGCGACCGCTCAATTCACCACTCCTTTGCCAGCGTGGGAGACTTCAAGCTGCTTTACATCCTTGTTAACACCTGGTATCGTTGGATTATTAAATTCTAGTCACTCTGCTGGATAGCTAATGGTTTGTCACTCTGGCTTTATCCGATAGTTTCCTTATGGAAACTTATTAACCACCTGTGATATGTAGCTGATAACTCCACTTACTGAAAAACAGGGAGAATTGAAGCACTTGCCGACGAAGAACAAGGATTGCAGTCTTCAGGATCATTTTAAACTCAAAGGAAAGAAAAAACAAATTCCTCACAAGTAGACCACCAGGTAGCATCATGCCAACACCTGAGAAGATACTGAAGTTGTCGCGAATCTCGTCTTGTGATGCTGGCTTCGGTGGCTGCAGCAGTGTGGTGACTGTGCTTTGGAGATTTCTCTTATGAGGACCCGTTGTGCTCCAACAACACTGGTGGGGGAAGCGGAAGATCCAGTGGCGAGGGAAGAAGGCATGGCCAGGGCCCAGCTCTGTCTGTTGCCCCAGAATTCCCACGCCATGGTCTGGCTGCTACCCTTACGGAGCAGGGAGAGGAGATTTCCAAAAGGAAGGGTGGCGTTTTGGTAATCTCGGTAAGCGGATCAAACCAAGCCAACAGGTGCAAGCAGGATGGTCAGAGCACCACGAGGGGAACTCCACCAGGATGCTCCAGATACAAGGAAAGCTCTAGTCAGAGACACAGAGAGGCAATCTCGTACCATCACCCCATCCTGTGACACCTGGAGGCATCAAAGAACCAGGGCAGTGGTTCTTAGGCAGATGCTCGGGGCAGTTTATGGACAATATTATTCCCTTTGATGATGATCTTTTCTCCACTAGGAGAAAATAATCATGTAGGTCTTAAAGACACCAAGAAAACGTGAGTGAGCTTATTTTCGATCTCCTTGTTTCCAATGAGGAATATGACACTTACCGAGGTTGCTCAGAGGGACCCCAGTGGCGCAGCAGTTCCATTGGCTGGACTGCCAACAGAAAGGTCGGTGGTTCAAACCCATAGAGAGGACAGCATGGAAAACCGCAGGGGCCAGTCCTACCGGCACAGGGTCACTCTGAATTGGAATCAACGCTCCCACAGAGATGGTCACGGTAACAAGTGGATCAGAAAGGGGTCAGGGTCAGGAGACAGTGCCCTGTCATGATTCGTAATAGTCACTAAAGGCCAGGGAAACGTGCTCCTGGGTCCCTCTCAACTGCGTGCCTGAGACCCGTTCCTGCTTACTGATTTTGACTTTATATTCCAGCTGTCAATCGAAGCTTTAAAAACATACGTGAAATGTACACATATGAGATGTATAGTAAGATACACTGTTTGACCCAAAGAAAAAACGTGTTTCATCCTTCTTGGATCCACAGTTAATGCTCGTGGAAGCAACAGCAGTCAAGATACCAGACGGTGTCTTGCACGGGCAAAGCTGGGGCACAAGACCTCTGTCGAGCGTTGGAAAGCAGGGCTGCTCCTTGAAGACTAAGGTGCTCTGCACCCCCCTAGGCCCTGAGCAAGGAAGCCCAAGGAAGAGTCACTGCAGCCTTTTAAGCTCTCCTCTTCTCCCACTCTGGAGCCTACTTTGCCACTCTTCACAAATATCTTTTATAAATCATTTTATTGGGGGATCTTAGAGTTCTTATAACAATCCATACACCAATTGTATCAAGCACATGTGTATGTATGTTGCCATCGTCATTTTCAAAACATTTTCTTTCTACTCGAGCCCTTGGTGTATCGGCTCATCTTTTTCCCCTCCCTCCCCACCCTCATGATCCCTTGATAAATTATAAATTATTATTATTTCCATATCTCACACTGTCCTCTGTCTCCTTTCACCCATGTTTATGTTGTTATTTCTTGGGGTGGAGGGTGTTGTACATTGATCGCTTCAACTGGTTTCCCCTTACTCCCCCTTCTCCCCTCAGTTTCCCCTTAACCTCATGGTATTGCGACTCTTATTATTGATCCTGAGAGGCTTGTCTGTTCTGGATTCTGTGCGTCGAGAGCTCTTATCTGTACCAGTGTATATGCTCTGGTCTAGCCAGATTCGTAAGGTAGGACTGGGGTCATGATAGTGGGGTGGGGTTGGGTGGTGGTGGTGGAGGAAGTATTAAAGAACTAGAGGAAAGTTGTGTTTTGTTGGTGCTACACTGTGCCCTGGCTGTTCCTTCCTTGTGACCCTTCTGTGAGGGGATGGTCAGTTGTCCACAGAAGGACTTTGAGCTTCCACTCCAACCCCTTTGTTCGCATCAATATGATCGCTTGCTTTGGGTCTTCTGATGCCTGATACCCGATCCCGTCGATGCCTGGTGATCACACAGGCTGGTGTATCTCGCACGTGGGTTTTGTTGCTTCCCTGCTAGTTGGCTGCTTGTTTAACTTCAATCCCTTAAGACTCCAGATACTATATCTTGTAATAGCTGGGAACCATCAGCTTTCTTCACCACATTTGCTTATGCACCCGTTTTGACTTCAGCAATAGTTTCGGAAAGGTGAGTGTCACAGAACGCCAGGTTATTAGGACAAAGTGTTCTTGCATTGAGGGAGGACTTGAGTAGAGACCCAGTGCTCATCTGCTACCTTAATACTTAACATGAAAATATATGTATATAGACCTATATACCTATTGTTATATATTAATATATTTTCACATATACATGCCTATATTTATACCTCTATAAATTCTTTTGCCGTCTAGTTCTTTCCTCTATTTCCTTTTATTCCACTAGTATGTTTGACCTTTCTTTGGCTCTCAGTAATTCCTCTTGGCTACATTGCACTTGATCAAACCCCACCAGGCATCCTACCCCTTCTCGTCATTGATTTCAGGCCACTTGTTGTTCCCTTGTCCCTGCGTTTGTTGGCTCTCCCTTCCCTTTCCCCCACCTCCCCCTTCTCCCCTGTCCCCCTGGAACTGTCAGTCCCTTTTTTTTCTCCTTGGGATTGTTTAACTTGCCCTTTTTATATAGACAGACATGACAAAGAAGAAGAAGAAGAAGGGGCCTACAGATGGTTTCAGGTCTGTCTGCTGACTCTAATGTGTGCTCTCTGATGGTCTGACGGGGAGTCAAGCCCTGCCCTTTTTCTGAGTCTGAGACGATTTCCGGGGCTCCTCGGGGACTTGGTTGCTTTTCTCCCCTGGCTGCTCTTTCTGCGCTCCCTTCGCGTTCGCCCTGGTGTGGGGGTGAAAACGATCTTTTCATGAGTAGAAGGGCTTTTAAATTTTGGTGATTGTGGTCGTTACATAATCTGATGTCAAATGGAGGATTAAGAGTGTAGCGGTGGAGTCTAGTTTACCAAGTAGGATATAGCCAATGAGGTCTCTCTGTGGGCATGGCCTTCTCCTGAGGATTCTGGGAACTCCTGCATTTCCTCCTTGGAGGCGGGAGACTCTCTTCTCTCTGCTTAGTCCCTGCAAGACATCCTAGCTGACAAGACACATGGAGCTATGCTAGAGCCCTGGGAGCTGAAGAAGCCACGTGGAGACCCTTGCCAGCACCGAGATGCTTACAATGACACTGGATCCACAAGACTTTGCACCCACTGGCCTGTGATCTTCCTGCATTTGGCATCATTGCATGTGTTGTGTGAGTCTGAAGAGGACTTTATAGATTGACATCGGACATATGGGCTAATATCGGTCTTAGGGACTTGACCTGGACTGGGCTGTGATGTTTTCTCAATATTCAACTGCTCTTGGCTATAAAGCTCTTTTTTACACACGTATGAGTGTTGATGGATTTGTTTCTGTAGTCTACCAGGACTGACACTGTGATTGAATTTCTCCTTGTGCCAAGGTCAAGTGGATGCTCTTATGTTACAGAAACTGTTTTCCCCTTTGGGGCTTTACATTTAGATAGTTACTTCACATTTTTCACCCCACAGTGTTGTTGTTTTTTTGGCACATAATTCACAGGTCATACAATTCAGCAGTTCAACCACATTTTTCTCAGACCTATTCCTAGATCTCTGATATGTTGGGATGTTGTAAATAATTTCTTCAGGATTTTATATTGTTGCTGCTGAACTGTAGATACAGATGATGTCTACATTTTGACATTGCATCCAGAAACCTGTGTACTTATTAGCTGACCTGTAGCGTTTTCGGGGTTCTCAGTGCCACTTGCAAGCAAGGATAGTTTGTTTCTCCCTTCCCGACCCCAAGCCCGTGCCTGCCTTTCTCGCCAGAAGCAGAGACAGAGGTGCCTCCATGTAGTGCTGAGCCCACGGTTCCCTCCTCCAATAGGACGCATTTACATTCTGCGCTATTTGAGTCTCTGCCCTTAGATTGAGGAAACTCTAGTGACAGGCTTACGCTAAGTTTTTCATTGTGGATGCTGGCTTCCACCTGGTGTGCTCCAGCATCTGATGAGAGCATCATGGGCCTCTTCTTCTTTAGGCTAATGTGATGAACTGCCTGGCTTAATGGACACGCAGTTTCACAAATGGCAAAACCCTCAACTACTAGAGGAAACCCAACCAGGGGTACCTTGGAAAACAGGCCTGGCGACCCGCTTCTGAGCGCAGACTTGCAGCTGTGGGAGCAGTTGTGCCCGCGTCCACGTGGCCCCTCGGGTCAGAATGGACTGTATGCCCAACAGCACTCGGTGTGTACGCTGACCAGTTATCATGGTTTAGAGTTTATACATAATGAAAGTTGCGATTTGAATGGGCACCATGTAGTGAGTCTCCACAAATATGTATCATCAGTCACCGGCCACTCCAGTCCTGCTGTAGACCATTCCTTCACCACCAGGCATCTGCTCCCTCCAGTGCATCTTAGGGACTGTTCCCCATTCTCAAGTCCTGGTAACCGCTGGGCATACTTCCAAAGCCAGTACTGCTGTGTGGACTAATTAGCTGTTCCATTTCTTCGTGCTGTATGAACCTACCTATCTATATATACCCATAAGTGTTCTCTAGAGAACCCTGCCTAGCACAATTGGTACTGGGAGTGGTTCTGGAGAAACCAGCTCATACACATGGGCTTCTCGAATTGGTTCTCTAGTCTGATGAGGCTTAACAGCACTGCGAATGCCGCTTCTCCCCCTAAAGGCATGGAGGAGTCTGCCACTCTTACTAGAGAGGGTGGTGCTGATCCACAGTGTGAAGTCGCCAAGCTAATGTCCACACTATCGCCGCCAACAGAGGAAGTGCTGGGGACAGGAGAGACTCTGGGTGATCGTGTGCTTGATATTTTCCAGCAGTTTTGTCAGGATGAGAAGTATAAGAAGCTGGTAGACTGGTTCCCCTTACAATAGAAAATGCGATCAAGGAGAAGGGTGATCTTGAACCTCAGAAGGTGTCTGAAGTGCCAAATAACAGACCTACAAGCTTCTGCATGTGCTACAAAGGAGAGCCTCCTCTCGTCTAGTGATAGAGCTGACTTTGCCGAAAACCAAAGCCAGAGTCTCATCAGACGAGCAGCGGAATTACAGCTTCAGCTGAATTGCTGGTCTAGACCCGTGTGTGATAGCAAAGTAAGGACGTTCATCGGAAAGAATCGGGGCCCTGAAACATGGGATGGGATCATGTGGGCTGACGATCCAGAAGAGGAGGAGCCGCCCCAGTCAATAGCTACACCCCTCCCACCTGAGGGGATTAATCCACGACCAGTAAGACAACTCACACTTGAGCAGATTGCTTCCCAGGGACTTAACGTGGAGGCTCAGCCCCAAAGAGGAAGGCCGTCAACAAGATGGATCGATGCGGGGCTGCAACAAGGCCTCAAACACAGCAGTTGTGAGGGTGGTGCAGGGCCAGGCAGTGTGACTGCTGTGTGCAGGGTGGGTGCAAGCTGGCATCCACCCAGGGCCGCTAACAACAACGAGGACGATGTGGACACTCTCAACGTATTAGCCGCCGACGTGGACACTCTCAGCGTATTAGCTGCCGACGTGGACACTCCCGACGTGTTAGCCGCCGACGTGGACACTCCTGACGTGTTAGCCGCCGACGTGGACACTCGACGTGTTAGCCGCCGACGTGGACACTCCCGATGTGGACACTCCCAATGTGTTAGCCGCCCACGTGGACACTCCCGACGTGTTAGCCGCTGACGTGGACACTCTCGACGTGTTAGCCGCCGACATGGACACTCCCGACGTGGACACTCTCGACGTGTTAGCTGCCGACGTGGACACTCTCAGCATATTAGCCACCGACGTGGACACTCCCGACATGTTAGCCGCCCACGTGGACACTCCCGACGTGGACACTCCCGACGTGTTAGCCGCCCATGTGGACACTCCCGACGTGTTAGCTGTCAACGTGGACACTCTCAGCGTATTAGCCGCCGACGTGGACACTCCCGACGTGGACACTCCCGACGTGTTATCCACCCACGTGGACACTCCCGACGTGTTAGCCGCCGACGTGGACACTCCCGACGTGGACACTCCCGACGTGTTAGCCGCCGACGTGGACACTCCCGACGTGTTAGCCGCCGACGTGGACACTCCCGACGTGTTAGCCGCCGACGTGGACACTCCCGACGTGTTAGCCGTCGACATGGACACTCTCGACGTGTTAGCCGCGCTTGCACGTTCTTTCGAGAAACGCTCCAATTTTCCCATTTTAAGAAGTGGGTTGCTTGGCTTTCTAAGATGAGTTGTAAAAATGATCATTTATTTGAATATGTGTGTTGAAACACTGTCTCCTTATCCATGGCTTAAAAAAGCACTTACCTGTGGTGATGAGAAAGAAGACCCCCTGCCTTTGTCCCGATCTTACATGAAAAGCAATCAGTCTCTCGCTATTAACTCTGATGGTTGCTGTATGCTTTTTAAGAAAATTTCTTTCTAGACATAAACTTTTGAAAAGTTTTACCATGAGCCACTGTTTAATATGGTCAAATGCAATGGTAGTTAAGTTTTGCGTCCGTTTGGCTTTGCTGGGTTCTCAGTGGTTTGTCAGCTAATGGAGGCTCTGGAAGAGTTTGCTTGTTTTTTCTCGCTGCGTCTGGCTCCTGCGTCAGGCTCATGGGTCCCTGGTTCTTTGGACTTGAGCCAATGGCCTGCCACATTGCCTGCTGATCCCGGGAGTCATCCGTGGCCTGCCCCCTGACCAGCTGGCTTTGGGGTCCTTTACCTCTGCAACCAGAGCCTGTTGTCCCCCTGCCACTGATCTTGTGTTCATCAGCCACCAAAGCTACACGCGCCACGAAAAGCCTCCAGCCTAACAATGGGCCCACTTGCCGGGACGTGGCTGGAACTCTCCTACTTCTCATGAACAGGGAGCCTGAGGAAGAACTGATGCATTTGGATTACGGGGCTCGTGAAGACTACTGAGAGTGCCATGGACTGACCAAAGAACACATAGGTCTGCCTTGGAAGAAGTACAAGCAGAACGCTCCTTAGCAGGGGGTGGCGGGACTTTGTCTCACATTCCTCGGACATGTTGTCAGGAGAGACTAGTCCCTGGAGGAGGACAACAGTTTGGTAAAGTAGAGGGGCATCTAAAAAGAGGCAGACCCTTGACAAGATGATGCAGTGGCTACTACAATGGGCTCAAATGTAACAGCTGTGCAGGTGGCGCAGGACTGGCCACTGCTTCCTTCGGTTGTGTAGGGGAGAGCTGTGAGTGGTGACCTAGAATGGCAACGACAGTGTGAACCGCTTTCCTCATGTACATTTCTCTATATATTCACACAGATGAGCGTTGCTGGTGTGTCTTCTCTGCAGGGCTGGCCTAAGACAAGGCTTTTAATCTCAATGCTCAGGAGGATATTGGACTATGTGTTAGTCTGGGCGGACTAGAGAAACAAATTCATGGGCACTCATATGTGTATAAGAAAGAGCTTTATATACAAGAGCAGTTGAATATTGAGAAAACATCCTAACCCAGTCCAGCTCAAGTCCATAAGTCTGATATTACCCCATATGTCAGTACTAGTCCATAAATTCCTCTTTAGACTCACACAGCCATGCAATGACACCGAATGTAGGTGGGGAGTCTTGTGGATCCAGTGGTGGTGTAAGCATCTCAGTGCTGGCAGGGGTCTCCACGTCACTTGTCCAGCCCCGAGGCTCTGGCTGCCATCAGCATAGCTCCATGTGGCTTGTCAACAAGACTTTCTAGCAGCGACTGAGAGTGCGTCCTGCTTCCAATGAGCTATTGATCTCCTTAGCACCTCCAAATGAGGTCATCAAGCTGCAACTTGATTGACAGATAAACTCCACCCCTTCACTCTTAAGTCTCAGATTGACAACAGATGATGTAACCACCACAGACCACCCCTCGTCAGTTTGACACTTTCACACAACTCTTTAGCCATACATAACTTTCAAACAAGCAATAATAAAACCATCTGTACCTAATAAGGTAAAACTGAAATGCACACATTTCAATATGTGCTGCCCTCATTTAAACATCACATTCTATACGTGCACAAAACAAAAATATTCTATGGCTAACAATTCCGGTTAATAACACCTGCACCTTCATCCTATAATCCTGTGAATATGTTCCCCCACCTGTGAAAGTTGGTAAGCCAACCACACCATGCCTCTTATCTCCCCAATTTTGGGCATCCAGTTTCTATACTGCCCACTTACATCAACTCAGCGCTCTGAGGAGACAATCATATTTTTGGACATATAGAATCTTCATTCCAGTTGGAACCTTGTGAAGTCTGCATCCACAAGCAAAGACAAATCAGGACAGGCCATCCATAAAGTCAGCAACAATATGCACCAGTTCACAGGCTCAAAAATCTTCTCTTTATCTGATTGGGTTCTGGTCAACTCAATGTGGGCTGCCTCACTTAGTTAGCCTCACCAGGGTACCCATTGGTCATCTTACCCTTAGACCATGGTCCCGTCACAAATTCTCAACAACCTAGCCCCCTTGGGCTAGGTCATGAATTTCAGACCTGTCAACCTGCTCTCGTCTTCTCTTCTAGTCCTTGTGAACTAGGTCCACAGGTGTCAGTAGCCAAACTCTACCCATCTTGTTATTGCTGTATTTCTCACACTTACACTCAACCAGTGGATCCAGGTGGTCACCTATCAAGCCTTTCATGCTGCCACAGTTTGTTCAGTCCTAGAGAGGAGTTTTTTTCATGGTTTCAGATATTTTTTCTAGCTTCTGACAAAAGCCAGTAGTTCAAACTTCAAAAAGTCCAGAGTTCCTTTTTTATTTTATTTTTTGTCTTCAGTCTGTCAACAGCAGCCCCTCAGGAAACATCCTGAGTACTCCAAAGCACTGGGTGGGGCTTATCTTTACAGAGCCGCCTTTGCCAGGTGAGTCCTAAACCCATTTAAAGATCAAATTTTAATGGCTAAAGGCAAGTGGGCTTACAAGCTCTCCATTTTCATACTTCCCAATAATCATTTATATCAACAATAATAAGCAGAAGAAATCAGTAGAAACAAAGTAGAATCAGATACTAATTTCCATTCTTAAAAGTGTCAAATTCAATCCTTATTTAACTTATCTTACTCCTTATTAAAACTATTCTATTGATACAAAACATGGGATTAGGTTTCTGTCAGAATCACGCCAGAGCCAGGCTTTCTGTTAGCCATTTTGACCTTCTGGCAACCATTTTCCCTAAGCAGCATGGTTTCTGAGAAATTCAAGGGGCGATTTCTACCGCTGAGTTCAAAATATACATTGACAACATTCATTTTCTCCATTTCAAAAAGGAATAACCAAAGGCAACAACCAAACAAAATAATCAAGATCTTAACTTCCCATGTTCTCCCCAGAAAACAACCCAGTAAACTGCATGGACATATCTGACCTCTGGCTAGCCAAAGAAGAGACACCCACCTACTCTCTATCTTTATGCATTTGTTTCTCTAGTCTACCCAGACTGACACAGACTCTATCTTCCTCTTGTAATTTCCTTATCAGGTCTTGCTGTTAGCGTGGTGCTAGCCTCATAAAATCAGTTGGGACATGTTCCTTATCCAACTGTTTCCTGGAAGAGTTTGTATAGGATTGGCATTATTCTTCATACATTTGGTAGAAGTCATTAGGGAGGCCATCTGGCTTGGGGTTTTCTTTACTGGAAGGTTTTCAGTAGAACACGTATCCGGTTAGCTATTTATTCTTGAGCAAGCGTTGGTGATGATGCTCAGACTTGTCTATTTTATCTAAGTTGTGTTGGCATGACTTTCACAATATTCACGCGTTTCACTTTTTGTTGTTGCCAAGTGTCGTTGAATTGGTTCCAGCTCATAGTCTGAATTTCTGGCAGCTCTGTCCCTGTCCTGCTGCAACCCGTTCGGAATTATCTTCAGGAAAAGTTTACTTGTGTGTAATTGTAATGAGACTATTAGATAACTGCTGCGTTCTGCTGTGTCACCATTCTTTGGAATGGGCACAAATATGAATTTTTTTCAGTTGGTTGGCGAGGTAGCTGTTTTCCAAACTCCTTGGCATAGACCGGTGGGTGCTTCCAGTGCTTCATCAGCTTGTTGAAACATTTCAATGGGTAGTCTATTAATTCCTGGAAACTTTTTTTTGGCTAATGCTTTCAGTGAAGCTTGGACGTCTTTCTTCAGTGCCATTGTTTCTTGATCATCTGTTACCTCTTGAAATGGTGGAATGTCGACTAGTTCTTTTTGGTACAGAGACTCTGTGTACACCTTTCATCTTCTTTAGGCGCTTGCTCATCATTCGATATTTTGCCCATGGAATCCTTTAATATTGCAATTTGAGGCTTGGCTTTGAAATTTCTGTTCCGCTCTTTCACATTTCTTCATTTGTTTTAGCTACTCTAAGTTCAAGAACAAGTTTGAGTCTCCTGACACCCACTTTCATCATTGCTACTTTTCCTGTCTTTTTAATGACCTTCTGTCGTCTTCATGAGTGCTGTGTCCTCCCAGATCTCATCCGGTCTTCTGCTATTGGTGTTCAATGTGAAAATCTGTTCTTGAGGTGTTTTCTAAATTCAGATGGGATATACTGAAGATCATGTTTTGGATCTCTCGAACTTGTTTGAATATTTTAAAACTTCAACCTGAACTTGCAATATGAGCTATTGATGGATGATCTGTTTCCACACTGAGCCCCTGGCCTTGATTTGGCTGATCTAGATAGTGGATCACTGATTTCTGTTTATTCCATCTGTCAAGGTCCACATGTAAGGTCATCATCTGTGTTGTTAAAAACACACACCAGTATTTGCCATGGAGAAGTTGTTGATCTTGCAGATTTTTATATATACTCTTGACTTTCATCTCTATCACCAAGGCATTTTTTCCCGTTTGCTAGAATTCTTCAGTTTCTTCAATAACTTTGAATAATAGTTGTATTCACTGGGCTTTGTTGTAGAAATATAGATATTATTCGAGATTTTGAGATGTTCTTCTTGACAGTGAGTGAGACCTGATTCCTAGTAAACCGCATGATTGGCTGATTCAAAGTGGCCACTTTCAGCTCACTAACTCCTGGGAAACCAAACTTTATTTATTATATTTCAATTTTTGAGGATTTCAACATTTCCTAGGTTCATGCTTCGTACATTCTGTGTTCCAATTATTAGTGGCTATTGGCAGTGGTTTCTTCTCAGTTTGAGTCATGCCCTATCAGTAAATGAAGGTCTTTAAAGCTTTTCTCCACCCAGGTCACTATGGTAGACTGGTTGGCAGAGGCAGCTCTGCCTTGGTTACATTTTGAGCCTTCCTGTGAGTCAGAATTGACTTGATGGAAGTGAATTTGCCCTTTTGGCTTTTTCGACCCTAACGGAGTCCTGGTAGCATAGTGGTTGCACACTGGGCTGTTCCCCACAAGGCCAGCAGTTATAATCACCAGCCCCTCTGCAGGAGAAAGAAAAGGTGTTCTATTCCTGTAGAGTTGCCGTCTGAGAAACCCACAGAGGCAGTTCTACCTTGTTGTGTAGGGTTTCCATGAGTGGGACTAGACGCCATGGCAGTGACCTTAGGGCCGCATCGTCTGGCACTCTATCTGACCATGGTCAGCTGCCATTCACAAGGGCCTCAGGGGATCATCCCCAGAAGTGGACAGCCTCTCCCTTCTTCAAAGTCTGTTTGCTCTACCAATGATTGAGAGAATGCCGAAACTTCCAAAAAAATTTGTACGCATAAAACCAGTCAGTGTGTATAAGGCATGAAAGACTCAGTCTACATTTTGGGTGTCTTCTGACTTTGAACTTGGTGCACACACAGATCGTTTCCGGTCATTTCTTGGCACAGATGTGTGACCACTTCTCTGGGCCTTGTTTTTCACCAAGGTCTTCAAGGCGGCTTGAACTTCTATCGTATGCTGCCGACTGAAATGGCTGAACAAGTCCTGGTGGTGTAGTGGCTATGGTTTGGGCTGCTAACCTCAAGGTCAGCAGTTCAAAACCACCAGCCACTCTGTGGGAGAAAGGTGAGGCTTTCTACTCCCATCAAGAGTGACAGTCTCAGAAACCCACCGGGCAGGTCTGCCCTCTACTGTAGGGTCATTTTGAATCAGAGTGGATGCAATGGCCATGAGTGCGAGTTTTGGAATGGTTGAGCATCAACTCTTTTGGGAACAGAGACTGTATTCCCTCCATCCTCTTGTGTGGTTTCTTGGATTGTTCAACATCTTGTCCGTGGAATCCTTCAGTATTGCGTTCAAGGCTTGACATTTCCTTCAGTTATTTCACTTTGGGAATTACCCTTTGGGTTTTCAATCTCCCAGCCCTTACCTGTTTCATCATCCTGATTTACTTTGTCTTCTCAGCTGCCCATTGAAATCTGTTTAGTACTTTGACTTCATCATTTCTTCTGTTCACTTTAGCGGCTCTGTTGAAGGACAGGTTTTAGGGTCTCTCTGACATCCCTTTCTTCCTTTCTCTCTCTCTCCCTCTCTCTCTCTTTATTTCCTGTCCTTTTAATGACCTTTCATTTTCTTCATGTAATGCTCTTGATGTCCTCCTTCAGCTCATCCGGTCAACAGTCATTAGTGTTCATTCATCGAGTCTCTTCTGAGCTATAATTAACATATCATTTAATCCAGTGGTTTGATCATATCAAGAAGGGCTGTGCAGTCATTGTCAGAAATCAACTTTAGAGCTTCACCAGGTGAGGCCCACCTAAGATGACCTTTTGATGAGCTCGAGGACCACTGATCAGCAACCCTCATCACATCTGGGAAATCTCACTACTGTTGCTCTGGGTGGTCTTATATCCATGGGCATGTGAGGTCCCAGCCACCTTTTCAGGCCCCAGTTCTGTGTGTGGTCAGTGCTGGGAGAGCACACAAGTGTGGGCTGAGAGTTCGTCACCACCAGCATGGTCACAGATGTCTGTGCCGGCTGGGCAGCTCTTCTAGACACCTGCTCCCACACTCTTGGGGTCCCTGCTGCTGTTGCTAATCCTGCTCCTCCTGTCCCCTGGGCAACTGATGACCCCAAGTCCCTGTCCTGTCCTCCACCCTCAGGCACCCACGCATCCCTGTCCCACTCACAGAGCATGAGGGACACTCACTCGTCATGAGGAAAAGACACCTCTGGGTGCCTGTCACCAGCCACAGGGCTCCCAGCAGCATGACACTGCCGTCATGTCTAGTCCCATGTTCAGAATCCAGCTCCACAGTCAGCAGCATGCCGGTGCCATGTGCATGTGTGTACACATGTGAATGTATGTGTGAGTGTGTATGCATGTGGATTGTGTGTGAGTGTATGTGTATGTGGGGGGTGTCTGAGTATATGAATGTGTGTGAGTGTAGGTATGTGCTTGTGCATGTGAGTTGAGTATGCAAAGTGTGTGTGGACATGAATGTGTGATTGTGTGCATGTGCTGATCATGTGAATGTGTGAGTTGTGTGTGTGACCACAGGTGTAAATGTGCATGTAAATTATGTATGTGAATATGCATGAGTTGAGTGTATGTGAGCAGATATGTCTATATATGAGTGTACATATTGTTGGGAATATGTGAACAAGTGTGTGTATGCCTCTGTGTACAAGATCCCTGCCCCCACACTGTGCCCTACACCTGCACCCTCACACCTGTGCCACACACCTGCATGATGTCTGTGAGATGTTTCTGGAGGTTCTTTGAGCAAGGCTGTGGTGTCATCCGCTGGGGCCGGGCTCCTTGCACTTTGAGAATGTCAGTAGAGAAACAGCCTGCTGCTCAGTTATTTGATGTCATTGTTAGGGTCCATAGGGACTCTCTGCACCACAGAACAAAGCATCGCTCGGTCCCGCACCGTCTGCACAAGCCTTCTTATGCGTGAGCCCATTGTTGCAGCCCCATTTCGTTAATGACTTTCCTCCTCTTTGAAGCCCTCGACAAGCATGTCTGCCTGTCCCAGGGACTGGTCTTTTGATAACATGTCAGTCCATGAAGGGAAGAAGTCTCACTGTCCTTGCCTCTAAGGAGCACTCCAGCCAGACTTCTACTAAGTCAGATATGTTTATACTTTGGCAGTCTACGGTACTTTCAGCATTCCTCACCAGCACCATCATCTAAGGCTCCGATTCTCCTTTGGTCTTCCTTACTCAGTGTCCAACCTTCAGATGAAGGTGAGGCGACTGCACATGCCACGGCTTGGGCTGGGCACGGGCTGGTGTTCCCTGAGTTGCCAAGGTGACATCCTCTGAAGAGGTCTCGGGCAGCAGACGGACCCGCTGCAATGCACTGGTGACCCCTTGGCTGCTGCTTCATGAACACTGATTGTGGATACAAGCAAGACACAATCCTTGGCGACTTTAATTTCCTCTTCACGTATCACGATGTGACCTACTGGTCCAGTTGTGAGGATTTTGGTCTTGCTTACAATTGAGTGTTGTCCATGCGGAGGCTGCAGTCCTTGCATCCAGAGGCAGTTTGCTCACAGAACCCAGGGCCAGTGCGTGCGTGAAAACACACCCTTGCCGTTCCAGGAGAAGAAGATTTTCTCTATCTGTGGGCACTACCCCGTGGTCCGGGCAGCCCTGCGCAGGAAAGGCTGGGTGGAGAAGAAGTTCCACTTTCTGCCCAAGGCCAGTCTGCCTGGGGAGGATGGAAGTGAAGGGATGACAGGTAGGGCACCGAAGGGGGTGGTGTGTGTGTGTGTGCTGTCATAGAGACACCAGGTGTGTGCACTGGGCGGAGCTCCAGTCCATCCTCTCCCAGCTCCACTCGCCCCACTCCTTCCTCTGGGTTTAGGGCACCTTGCCTCCCTGACCCAGATGTCCTTGCCCCTGAGGAGCCTGGTCACGTCTTGGTGTCCTTAGTGTCCACGGCCAGGCCAGACCTCATTCAGTGTCTGGACAATTGTCCTTTCTGCCCCAGGATGCCCTTCCTCCCTCAGACACCTCTCCCCCATGGGATGCCTTCCTCAAGGAGGATCAGGGCAGGGAAGCAGCTGCTCCAGGGCCTCTGCTCTCCCCCAGCAGACTTGCCCTGAGCCTGACTCTGGTGGTCAGATGGTGCCACCCTTACAGATGGGTGCAAGCTTGATGAGGGGTCTCCTGGTGACCAGGGACCCAGCTCTGGCTGTCCCTGACACTTGACCCTGTATTTTTATTTATTTATTTTTTTGCAGAGAGAAAAGGTGCTGAACCCAGAGAGAACCTGGACTTGACTTTGGACAGGACAGAGGACATTCACGACGTGATGGTAGGTCTCAGCTCCTCACGTGGTGTGTGGTGGGGGGGCGCGTGTGTGCATGTAGGACCCTGGGGGGGTGGATATCCCCTACCTCGATACCCTTCCTTCTGTCCAGCAGGCCCACAGGATGCTGGGTACTGAGAGGGGGCTCTCTTGCCAGTCCAGGTTGGTTAAGAATGAGGCTCCGTACTTCCTCTGGACCATCAAGAGGGACGTTATCGATTTTCACAGCCTGAGCTGTGAGCAGATGCTCAACCACTATGGGAAGACAGCCTCGTTCACCACCAAGGTGAGGGGCCACACACCTGTCTGCGCACAGGCCGCCAGGCCTTGCCAGCCCTCTGCTGTCCACCAGCATCCTAGGCCTCCCGGGCTTGAAGGCAGGTCCTCCCCGCTGGGTGTGCTTTCCAAGCCCCTCCCCCCAGGCATGCACCTGCTCTCTTCATTGCCAGTGGGTCTGCAGCTGGGTCCCCAGTGTAAGCCTTTGCTCCCAGAGATTGGTTAGGGTTCCTCCTTCCCCGCTGTGACCTCTTTGCCACTGCAAAAGAAAGCGCTGTCCCCACTTGCACATGAAAGGCAGCCACACTTCCTTCTGGGGACCCGATTGTGCCCATAAGACGTGCGTGTACTAGAGAGGAGGGCAGCCGGTGCCCAGCTCCACCCTGGATGTGCCTGTCCCCAGCCTCCTTTGTGGACGAGCCCGAGCCGGGGTCCTTTCACCCTGCCCTGGCCCACCAGCAGCCCCATTCCTGTCCATGGGGAGATCCAGTGGGCCCTACCTTTGCCCCTCCTAGAGGCTGCCCCTCACCCTTCCCATCCTGTCCTCTGCCCGCCCAGTCTCCCTGAACCCACAGAGCAGAACATCCCCTGTGTGGTCAGGATTCAGGGTACCCCAGCACCTCACCCCACACAGTGTGTGGTACACAGAGCCAACTCAGTCACCACATGACCCCAGCTGGACTTCAGGTGTATATGGTCTCCTTGGTCCTGCAGCATTGGGGAGACCCGGGCCCCAGACAGCAGCAGCATCCTGCTCACACCCAGCAGCCCACCCACGTGGAGGGGCAGAGGTGCCCTTTTCGGTGTGATCAGGTGTGGTTGTGGGATGGAGTCCCTGCTGTAGCTGCTACCCCCCACCCCCGCCACGCAGGACCCCACCTTAGTGTGTGGGCAGGGAGCCTGCTTCTGGTCTCCATTCCCTGGTCACTGCTCCACAAATGCCACGTTCAGCCCCACCCCCACCCTCAGGGCACCTGTCATGGGCCCCAGGAGGGTGGGCATAAGCAGATCTCTGGGGGCCTGCTGAGGGAGGGTGGCCTCGTCAAGAGTGGACGCCCTGCTGTGTTGGGTGACCGGCTTGGGGAGGGGGTGGGCGGGGATATCTCAAGATCAGGCAGGTGGGCCCAGGCCAGGTGCCCACCTTCCACCTGGCTCTCTGTGCCCACCAGTCCCCAGGTGGCCCCAGGGACCAGGCAGAGCAGTGGGTATGTGCCACCCCCCGCCACACATGAAATCTGAACACTGGCCCTGGATGGGGGTGGGTGTCAGCCCGGCTAAACTGAGGGACAGCTGGGGGGCTGGCAGGCATGGGGGGGGACAGTTCCGGGCCTTCAGGTGGAAATTGTCTCTGGACTTTGTCCCCAGTCTGGGCGGGGGCAGTGAGGTTGTTGGGAAGTGGCCATGAGGAGTGTGTCTCCTGCTGGGGGATAAGAATCTGCAGCCAGGCTCCCTTCCTACCTCTGTTGATGGGATGTCCTGCCTCTGAGACCCCAGGATACCACTGGGCCTGAGTGGATATGAAGGGCAGCAGGCCTGCCCAGAGGGGTTGTTCCTGGGTCTGTGGGGGTTTTGAGGCCCCTTCAGGAGGCTGGCCTGCTCCCTGGGGCTGGTCAGCCTCTGCTTTGTGGGCGAGGCAGAGGGTCAGTATGGCACTGTGTAAGGAGGGCTGACGCCCCACTGTCCCCCGAGATTGGGCTGTGCATGAGCATGCGGAGTCTGCCCTGGTACGTGCAGGCGAATCCCGACACCTTCTTCCCGCGCTGCTACAGCCTGCGCACTGCGAGCGAGAAGCAGGACTTCCTGGGTGAGCGAGCGTCCAGGGGCTGCTCACGGGCTGGGTGTCTTCTCTGGTGCTACTGACCTTGGGGGTGGCCCCTGCCCAGTCTAGTGTTGGGAACCCTGGTGGGGACTGAGGGAGGGGTCCCTGCTGGGTGGGAGATGATGATCAGGCAGAGACTGGATGTGAGGCCACAGGAGAGGGAGGGGACAGCCAGGTAGCTGAGGCCGGTTGGTTTCAAGGACCTGAGTTCCTTTACAGATGTGACCCTGACCCCACCTGGGGACCCCATGTCCCTTGTGTCCTCCCTGGGATCTTGTAGTGGATCTGTGCGGCCAGTCCCCAACCTGCACTCTCCAGTGGGAGAGGGGACAGGTTGGCTGGTGAACAGAAGAGGGGCCACATGGAGGCCTGGGAACGCCTCAAAGGGGACACTGTGATCTTGTCCTGAGTGGAGGCAAGGAGGGGATAGGGTGTCCACTACGGCATCTAGAGGGGTGAGGAGGATGGGATGGCAGAGGGGCAGGGTCTGGAGGGGGCAGTGCCAGGGGCACAGGAAGTGCACAGGGCAGAGCACCCCTTATTGCCTCTCCAGCTTCCAGCATGTGCCCAGTCCCATGGTGGCCAGCATCCCCACTTCCTGCCTCCTGTGCTGGGTGGGGTGAGAGCTCAGATGTCCAGGAAGGCCCGTTGGAGGGGAGAGGGCACTACCTGAGATGGGAGTCATCATTCTTGATTCTGACAGCCAGGACAGTTCTAGAACTATCCCTGTGATCCAAGGACCAGGAACAGAGAGAGGAACCCGTGGCTGTTGGAGGGCTGATGGGGGGACCCCTGTGGGAGGGAGCAGAAGTGAGGGGCAGGCATGGGGATGGGAGAGGTCCCCAGGTCCAAACCTATTGGTGGGGCTGGTGGAGTTGGGGCTGGTTGGGGGGGACAGGGGGTGCAGTGGCTGGTGGAGGCAGAGGGCGGGATGCCAGGGGTGGTTGATGTGGTTGGACCATGTGGTAGGGCTGGGAGTTAGTTGGTGGGGTGAAGCTAGTTGGTGGCGGGGCGCTGGGCAGGCAGAGAGGAGATTGGTGGTGAGTTGGGGAAAGCTGCCCCAGCCCGGAGCTCCATCCAGTGGAGGGAGGGAGGACAGTGGGGGCTTGGGGAGGGGCCGGGCTGCAGGAATGGAGCGAGGCCCACCTGCTCCTGGGTGTCGCGGGCAGAGGGGGCGAGGCCTGGTGTCCTTGCAGATGACTTCCGGCGCACGGTGGCGTCCAGCATCCTCAAGTGGGTTGTCAGCCACCAGAGCTGCAAGGCCAAGCCCAGGAGCAGGCCGGAGGAGGTGGAGGTGGCGGCGGGCGACAGTGACTCCAGACGCAGCAAAGGTGTGCCAGGGCAGGGAGGTGGCTCCTTGACATCTCTCATCTCTCTCCTTGTCCTGGGGGGAGGGGGGAGCTTGCTCCATGCCATGCCTTGACCCCAGCTCCTGGTCTGCCTGTGGTCTGGGCAGTTTGCTGGCACGCTGTGCAAGCTGCCACCTTGGACCTGCAGCTGTGTTTCTGTCCCCACCTTCACTCTGTGCTGCCTCACCACCCTGGGGTGCTGTGCCTCCTCTCTGGTTCGAGCACCCCAGGGGCCTACTGTGGGCTCCCTGATCGTGTGCTCTGCTGATTCAGGACTCTGCTTTAAACCCACTGAATGTCCGTTTTCTTTCTCAGCTCTTATTTGTCATCTCTAGTCTTTCCTTTAGGAACCCTGCTGGGGAAGTGGCTAGGCCCCTGGGTATCTCTCAGGAAGGTTCTCCGTGTGAGCCCCGCAGCCCCTCGGTGGAGAAGTCAACAGCTGGGGAACCCCATAGGGTAGTTCTACCCGGTCTGATCCAGTCGCTGAGTCCGAATTGACTCGCTGGCAAGGGTTGTGGGTTGGGTTTTCCTTCAGTTGCTTTGAAAAAGTAGTGTCCATTTTTCGGATCAAATGCTCCATGTCTTCCAGCCTGACTGCTTTCCTGCCAGCTCCCTTATCACGAAACATTTTTGCCTGGTGGTAGTGGTTCGGTGCTGGGTGGAATGCAGTAAACAGGTAGAGATGGAGCGAGGCCTGCAGAGCCCGGCTGAGCCCGTCTGGTCTGTGGCCGGTCTTCAGTGCTGCTTCCTTGTCTTGGAAGAAGTCCGGCCAGAATGCTCCTTAGTGGCGAGACTCTGGATGCCTTATCAATAGAGAGCAGTCCCTGGAGGAGGACGTCATGCTTGGAGCAGCAGAAGGTCCGTGAGAAGAGGAAGGCCCTCCATGAGCTGAGTGGACTCAGCGGCTGCCCCCCTGGGCTGACACCAAGGCGGTTGTGAGGATGGCGCAGGATGGGGTGTGTTCCATCCTGTCTACTTCAGGGTCGCGGTGCATCGGAGTGGCCTTGGTGGCCCTAACAACACAGGCTGGCTTTCCTGTGAGCTTCTCCCTGGTTGCCATGGTTGTGCCGACAGGTGGCCATGAGTCCATAGGACTGCTATCCCACGTCTGTTTATGTCTTTGGCCCCATACCGTGCGAGGCTGGTATCTGAATCATTCTTAGGAGTCATTTTCTGTGTTCCGGATGGAGACTCTTTGTCAAGTGTCAGTGTTGTTGGGTTCCGGCAGGTTGGTTCCGACTCACGCGGCCCCAGTGCCACCGACTGGCCCCTCCCTGGTCCTGCCCCGTGCTCACCACGGTGCTTGTGTCGGAGCCCATGGCTGCAGCCACCGCGCCGGCCCATCGTGTCAAGGGTCTTCCTCTGTTTTCACTGCCCCTCTTCCAAGCACAACGTCCGCTAGGGACTGCTCTCTCCGGACAGCATGCGTTAAAGTCCCTCCATCCTCGTCTTAAGGAGCATTCTGACTGTCCTTCCTTCGAGACGGATCTGTCCATCCCTCGGCAGACCGTGACACTTTCACTGTCCTTCTCCAGCACCATCATCCAACGACAGTGATTCTTCAGTTTCCTTGACTCACATCATACGGAGCAATGGGTCAGGCGCACCTTAGTCCTCAAGGTCACCGCTTTACTTTTCAACACCTTAACGAGGTCTTGTGCAGCAGATTCACCAGATGCAGCTTGTCTTTTGACCTTGTGACTGCTGCTTCCAGGAGCATCGATTGTGGATCTGAGCAAGACGGAACCGTTGAGAACTTCAACCTCGTCTCCATTGATCGTGGTGTTGTCTGTGGTCCAGTTGTGGGGACTTGGGTCTCCTTGACATTGAGTCGTAGTCCACGCTGAAGGCTGCCTTCCTTGAACTTCATCAGCAAGTGCGCCAAGTCCTCCTCACTGTCAGCGAGCAAGGTCGTGTCCTCTGCGGACTGCAGGTTGTCCATCATCTTCCTCCCATCCTGAGGCCGCACTCTTCTTCATAGAAGCCAGCTTCCTGGATGATTTGCGCGGCACACAGATGGAACACGTTTGCGGTGACTATTTTATCCTGGGTCCTGGCCTATCTTTTCATATATGGTGTCTCTTGATGAAGGTAGCTTCTTACCTTTATTGCAGTCAAGTTTATCGTCCTTTGTTTTAGTTCGTGCTTTGAGAGCCCTGTTTAATACATTTCCCTTTTCTCTTCTGTTCCCGTGAATTGAACCTCCCCCCTCATTTCAACACTTGATCGATCAAGGGTTGAGCTTTGTGGGTGAGTTTAGGCAGTGGTTGTTGCTGCTGGGTCTGTCCCGACTCTTTGGGACCCACGTCCCGCCGAAGGAGGAACTGTCTGGTCCTGCCCATCCTCACGATTGTCACCTTTGAGCCCACTCGTGCAGCCACTGCACCTTGTTCCCAACCTTACACTTTACCAAGCAGGGCGGCCTCCTCCAGGGCCATGTGTAAAGTGCATGGGAAGCCTCGCCGCGGAATTCTAATTCTTTAACTGTAGCCTCCTTAAGGGGTTGCTTTCAGACAGCGGAGCCATTTGTTAACAGGAGGATTTTACATCTTTTAGTTATTCGTTTTCTGGCCTTGCTCTGCTGGGAAGGAGAGCAGGTAACCTTGTCTTACCCCTGATTGTAAGAGGTTCACAGCGGAGGTTTGCGGTCTATAAGTCTTCTTTGTCCAAGGGAAGCGTTACTATTTCCATTTGGTCTAAGGCTTGGGGGATGCGTAACAGGGTGATGGAGGTCTAGGACTTGGGGCGAGCCACAGAAAACCTTAGTGTTATCTGGTCACAGAAAGAAGGGATGTTCCAGAAGGAGGTCCTGGAAATGACGCCTGGAGAGGAGGCTGCCGAGCGGTGCCCAGATGTTCCGCCCAACACTGTTGAAACGAGGGCCCCACATCAGCGTCCCTCCTCCTCTGGCTTCTGTGTCCTTGAAGCTGGGAGAGTTCCCTTCTGTTCCCAGTCAGGGCCCTGCTTGCTTTCTAAACAGCAGTGGAGGTTGGATTTCCATTGGCCGTCTTCCCCCCCCCCCCGCCCCCCGTTATCTTGGTGGCTGAGATCCACCAGTCACTAAAGCACCGTCCATGGTCTGTGGGACGGACGACCTGGCTGGAGCACCTGTCCTTGCCCATGGCTTCTTGTGAGCCCACCAGCCAGGCATGCAGGTGAGAGCAGGAGCTTGTGTGAGCAGGGTAATGGGGCCCAGCTTGGACCTGGACGCGGACCTGGAGACTGCAGGTCCTGAGCTCTTCCTGCCACCCACCTGTCTATGTGCCGCATGTCTCGCTGATGCAGGAGCTGAACACCAGCGTTTCAAATGCCACCAGGGCCATCTGGAGTGGACAGGCTTCTGCACAGCCTATGGGCCAAGGCAGACCAGCAAGGAAGGTTTGGCAGCCAGCGGGTGGGAGTCCCTGGATCTCCGGAAAATAGCGTGGCTGCAGCGTGGCTTTGAGCAGACCAGCCGTCGTGAGGGTGGCATGGGGCCAGCAGCACCCTTTCTGCACAGGCTGCACGGGGCGGTGTGAGTGGGAGGCAGCAGCAGCAGCGCCGTGTGCAGTTGGTCTTCTGCTGTTACCCCTTCCCTCCCGCTCTCCAGGGCTGCTGCCGGTCTTTGACCTACACTTGGTGCATCTCTTCTGCCTGGAGGCTTTCAGTGTGGGTGTGATCATCTCCATCAGTTTCCTTTTAGGCGTTTCCCCCTGGGGAATTTTCTAGGATGGTTCCTGTCAGCTCCAAGGGCAGAGCACCCGAATTAACATTCTGCTGAAGGAAACCAGTCAAGCACAAAAGGACAAATGTGGTGTGAGACGCAACTGTGGGAAGTCAAGAACATCTTTTCACACCAACAGAGGCGTTCTTAGACGGTTACCGGCGGTGGGAGGCTAAAAGGCAGACGTGCGCTACCCTGGGTGAAGGGGAAGGCAATGGACAGTCAGAGGGAGGCTGGCAAAAATGATGGAGTGGAGCAGTGGTCTTTGGGGGTCGAAGGACCCTTTCACGGGGGTCTCCGATTCATAACAGTAGCAAAATGACAGTTCTGAAGTAGCAACGGAAATAATGTTATGGCTGGGGATGACCACCACATGAGGAACCGTATGAAAGGGTCGCGGCATCAGGAAGGTTGAGGACCACTGGAGTCGAGGAAGACACTGGACGGGGTGCAAGAGTGAAAGTCGATCAGCCTGAAGACTGATATGCACACCATTGGATCGGTACACGATGTCTGCTGACATACCCACAATGCCCACCTGCGGTGATGGCGCTCCGTCAATGGATCTGTCTTGGAAAAAGGACGGCCGAGTGCCCCCAGAGGCAAGGATGGAGAGACTTCAGACATGCTGTCCCTGGAGAGGGTTTCCTGCTTGGTAAAGTGGAGGGGCAGCAGATAGAGAACGGCCCTCACGGAGATGGGCCGCAGCGGCGATTCACTGTTGCACGGCCGTGAGAAGGGTGCCAGCCGGCAGTGGGCGTCACTGGCCCGGTGGCACCTAACAGCCACAGCCACATGAACAGATGCTTCGATAGACCTGCGGGTGGCCTGGGTGAGGGGAGGAGTGGGAAGACACCCATAAATACATACGTAGGTGTGACAGGATATTTCTAACGGGCTGATACCTTGGCTGCAAAGATAGCCAGGAGCGTGGTGGAGCCAACAGGGCCCAACAACTTCTTAGCCGTCGCCACACACACTGAGGGATGAGTCCCTGGCCTGGACACTTTGCTCCGTTGCCGTGACCTAGACCACAGTCACTGTGCTCCACTTGCTTCGGCGAGTAGCGGATCGGGTATTAAGAGCTCAGGCGTGGCCAGCTGAGGTACAAATGTCGGTGTCTCCCCATCAAGAGGAAAGAAGTGACGAGAGCCGGAACATACGTGGAAACAATCAGTTCCATGGACTAATGAGCCCCACAAACATAGGTCTCCACACCCCGGAGACTGGAGGAACTGGATGGTGCCCAGCTGCATCTGCACACTGCCCGGAAAAGGATCACAAGGGCAGGTCCTGGGTCGAGCGGACAGAACTGAGCGCCGTCCAGGAGACTAACGTCACTGGTTTATAGGCTGTGGCCGCCAGTCACCCTTCAGGCTCAGTTTTCAACCCCATGAGAGAGCTGTGGGGGGATGATGGCATGAGGGGGTCTGAACACCTGAGGCTCTTCCGCCCTTTGAGGCTGAAGGACAAAGGCCAGCGGGCTAAGAAAGGAGGACAGAAAACAGGGCACGCAGGGGGAAAGTGGGGTAAATGGTGTCACCTCGAGGGGATGGCACGAATGAGCTGTTGAACTTGAACCTAATTGTTCTGCGGCCCTTCACTTTGCAGTGGCCAGTTCAATGTAAAAGTATGAGCACGAAGCACAAGGGGGCTGGGACGTGCACCGACTCGAAGCTCTGCCCCTTCCTCCAGACTGTGTGCTCAGCTTCCCTTTCCAATCTATACATTAATTTTTTTCACGATTTTTAAACTTAGATTTAGCTGAAATTTCAGTTGCTCTAGTGCTTTTCTGCTTCCCTCACCATCCCAAAGCCTGTTGCATTTGATGCCACTGATATTTGGTTTCCTTTTTCCAGATAAATGTGGCATATGTTAATTTAAATAGTTTTTTAAATAGCTACTAACTTTGAATCAATACTGAAACTTCTTTGGCAGATTTGTGTTATCTACATTTCATGATATTTCCCCAGTAGTTTGGTGATATAAAATGTACATACTATACACTTCATAGGTAAGTCACTTTAAAAAAGAGCTGTGTGTGCATAATCACATGAAGTTCTAGTGCACCCTCCCTGCCTCTGCAGTCATTCTTTGCTCCCCTTTTCCTCAACCTCCCCCTCATCCCCAAGAAACTATGGCATCAGTTACTGTCTATGCACCCACGACTTCTGTGTTTCATAAACTCAGAAACAACAGAAACAATAAAAAAATGAAAAAGGCAGAAAGAACAGACCACTAACAATATTAAAATAAGCCAGAGAGATTATTTTCTGCTGTGGAACAAGCAAGAAATATTTAAACCTAGAGCAAATTCGGGCTGGGTCAAGAGGGAGGTCAGTGGACCAGATATCATGTTATACCATAGTGCCATCTACCATAATCAAGTTTAAGATGATCTCTGTCTCACATAGTAAGGCTGTTCCCATCTCTCGACTCTGGACAAAGGTTGGGGTGTGTGGGGATGGGGTGTCTAC
Source organism: Tenrec ecaudatus (assembly GCF_050624435.1). Lineage (NCBI taxonomy): Eukaryota > Metazoa > Chordata > Mammalia > Afrosoricida > Tenrecidae > Tenrec > Tenrec ecaudatus. The sequence continues at coordinate 982,287 of NC_134535.1, forward strand.
CACATGGTAATCTACATAGATACTCTGCGGATGGATTCTGGCCTCCCACTGTACTCGATAGCTGTCTACAAACTGGTGTTCACAACTTAAGCTCTAATACTTTCTCCTTCGCCATATTTGGATTTTGTTCTTGTCATCTTTGGACCACACAGGCTGGTGTGCTTCTTCAGTGTGGACTTAGTTCATGCCTCATTTAGATGACTGCTTGCTTAGCTACAAGGCTTTAGGGCCCCAGACACTGTTCCAGTTGATAGCCATCTGCTTTCTTCAGCACACTTTGCTGTGTGTCGAGCAGGGTCATGTCATAAGAACGAAGTGTTCTTGGGTTGGAGTTAGAATTGAATGGGAGCCCAGAATCCCACCTGTTGGCCACAGGTTTTGTACAACTCTGGTTTTAGTTGTTCTGTTTCTGGTTGGCATAACTTGGCTTTGATCTTCATGATTTAAACCTCTTATGGTTTTTTTTTTTAATGTGTTCCTCTTTGGTTTTCCTGTAACCTCCTAAGTGGAATGCATAAACTACTGTTAATTATCTTCTTTTCATGATAAGATGATTAAAGTCTATTAATTTACCTCTAAGTACAGCAGAGGACACTACCATAGATTTTGAATACACCACAGTTGGTGGAATTGTTTTCATGCATCTTCCAAACAGCTCCAGCTCATTTCTGGGTTCCTCTTCCTACTCGGTAGCTACTTGGCTGGTTGGTTGTTCTTAGCCAATCTTCCACATTCTTAACATGGGGGCCAGGCTGCTGTGAGAGGTCTAGGCCATTGGAGATTTCCTGCCACCTGTATAAGGGATGCCTGACTTGCTGTTCCGTGCTTCCTGAGACCCACCAGTGTTTTGAAGCTTCAGGGTGGAGAGTGAGGTGCTGTGTGAGAAGTTAGGAGCAGGAGGGCCGGTTACCTGCTCCGGTGTGAGTGTGCCGTCCAGATGGCTGTAGAGAAGCCGTGTGGCACAGTAGGAGTGGGGCGGACTCCATCCAAGGAGTCTGGCAGCTCCCTGCCCTCTGTCTGTCCAGTACCCAGGGGACTCCCCTCTACTGAAAGGGGGGGATTCTCTAGCCCTCCACTAGGGGCATTGTTCACTCCATGTGCCTGTCCTTGGGTTCCAGATGCTGAGAACACTGGCACCAAGTTGCCCACTGGCCTTTCGGGGCAGCTCATTGATGCGGCGTGCAAGGTGTGCCAGGCCTACCTGGGGCAGGTGTCACACGAGGATATCGACATCTCCGGGGATGACGCCGAGCTGCTCACAGAGGAAGAGTGGAATGACCTGACACAGCAGTACTACTCCCTTGTCCAGTAAGATTCACTCGCCCAGGGGATCTCGGGGTGACTGCGGGTCAGTGCGGCTCAGAATGGGGGACCAAGAGCATCCCAGGGAAGTGTAGCCTGTGGGCGTGAGAGGGTGACGCCCCTCTGGGAGCACCTTTAGGTGCATTTGGTGCCTTCCAGCCCTTTACTGTCTGGTATCTATCACTTTTAGGGACAGACGGGAGGGGACAGGCGCTCCTTTGTAGCCAGGCTGCCTGGCTTGTTCTTGGAACTCGGGGAGGGGCCGATACAGTGGCGCTGCTCCCCCTCATACCAATGGTGCTGCGGTCCAAAGGCTGCCTGAGCCTTCCTTCGCTCCCTCGGGACCCAGGTTCCAGCCCCCTCTCCCAGGGGCCAGCAGAGAGAGGATCCACGTTGGAGAGCGGGCTAGGTTTGAACTCTGCCCACAGCCCACCCCTGCCATCCCTGGAAGTTGGTCCTCTTCTTATTCCTCGTCATTGCCTTCTCCAGAACGAATCAAGCAGGTTTTCATCTTTCATTCTATTATGCATATACAGAGCGGGCTCACCCAGTGTGACGAGACTTTATGTCTGTGTGGTCTCCTGTGTGGTCACCTGTGGAGTCACCTGTGTGGTCACCTGTGTGGAGCTACCTGTGTGGTCACCGTGGAGTCACCTGTGTGGTCACCGTGGAGTCACCTGTGTGGTCACCTGTGGAGTCACCTTGTGGTCTCCTGTGTGGTCATGTGTGGAGCCACCTGTGTGGTCACCTGTGGAGTCACCTGTGTGGTCACCCGTGTGGTCACCTGTGTGGAGCTACCTGTGTGGTCACCGTGGAGTCACCTGTGTGGTCACCTGTGGAGTCACCTGTGTGGTCCCCTATGTGGTCACTTGTGGAACCACCTGTGTGGTCACCCATGGAGTCACCAGTGTGGTCTCCTGTGTGGAGTCACCTGTGTGGTGATCACATCCATCAGGATGAAGGACATTGCAGCCCCACAGTCTTCTGGTAGCTCAGCCCCATCAGAAGGCCCACCCCACTGCAGGTCAGCCCCAACCTGGTTCTCTCCACGCTGTCTGCCTGGAGTCCAGGGTTTGCACCTGGCCTGTGGCTGCCTCTGCTCCATGAGAAGTCTGCGAGCAAGACTCCCCCCTGGGCGCCCATTGCTGCGTGGTCCATGTTGTTGAGACGTGTCAGTTTCAGTTCTGGCGACCTTTTGTGCAAGCATCTCCATGGCGGTCGGCGTGTCTGCCCTGGTCAGGCTGTAGTGCAACCACGAGCCTTCTCCCTCTCTCCTGAGGCCCTGTGGTCCCACAGGGGTGAGGTGGGGGGTTCCCTCATGTTGTTGACCACCCTTGACCAAATGTGGTGCCCTGTTTTAGTGGCAGGTTTTTCTTGACAGGCGTTGAGGTCAGTGAGAAGAAGGCTGTCTGTCCTCATGTGTAAGGAGTTCATGCTGCAAGACGGGCTTGCTCGTCCGGGGGCTCGCAGTGTACCCGTCTCCTCGTCCAGCACCCTCAATCATGTGCAGCCATTCTTCTCTGGCCTCCCTTTGCTGATGTCCAGCCTTCGAGGGCGTAGGAGGCGCCTGCAAAGCCCACAGCATGGGTCAGGCGCACCTGAGACACCAACGGCCATCTTTGCCATCCTGAGGTGGGTGGCATGTGGTGGCTTCCAGTGTCTAACAGCTTCAAAGTGGCTCTGCAGGTCCACCCTGGACAGCTGTGCGCATGCTGCTCATGGCCACAGACGCCACCAGCTGTCTGTCCACCTCCCCACTCCGGCCGGCGCGCGCCCTTCTCTGATGGCCAGCTGCGTCAAGAATCGCCACTCTGCCTGTGATTTGTCGTTTTGTTCTGTTAATGGCACCGTGTTGGTATTTTAAGTAGTGTTTTTTTACTGTGGTGAAAATATACCCAACAAAAAGCAATTTCTTTCTTTTAAAAGTTATTTCTACACCTGACATTGTTCTTCTTCAATTAGTGATTTTAAAAAATGAAGTCCAGTTCATTCATGTGTTTCTACTCTCTGAGGACTAAGGTGCACCTGACCCAAGCCCTGGTATTTTCAGCCACCGGCTCTGCACAGGAAAGGGGTGCTGAGTAAACAAGACTGAAGAAGAGTCGAGGCCTTTGAATGACGGTGTCGGCAGAGAAGATGGCCAGTGCCGTGAACTGCCGGAAGAACACACCCATCTGGCTCGGAAGAAGCAACATCAGAATGCTCCAAGGTGGTCAGACTCTGTCTCGTGTGCTTTGGACCTGCCAGGAGACAGGGGAGGACATTGTGCAAAGCGGAGGGGCAACGAGAGAGAGGCAGGCCCTCGGCGAGGTGGACTGATGCCGTGGTGCTCACATAACAAGGCTGTGGGGCGGCCCTGGGATCCTCTCCAGAACGGTGGCTGTTTCCCCTTCCAGCTCCGCTGCACATGACTCATCTTGGATTAGCTGTGTGTGAGTAAGACCCGGGCGCCGGGCTCTCTCGTGTACACAAGCAGCCACTCCGGATGAAGAGTCCGCCGTTGCTGAGGCTTGCTCCTGGCCCAGAACCTGCTCTGCTTCGAGGGCTGTTTGATGTGCGTTTGGGGCGCCCGTGGGGCTTGCCGTTGCCAGGAGGTGTGCTCTGTTCTGAAAATGCTGGAGCATGTTGTCATTTAGGTTAGGCCCATTGACAATATCGTTCCCATCTGCATCCTGACGGGCTATCCTGCCTGCCATTGGAGGAGTTCTGAGAGCGGCGGGACAAATGCCTGCTGGGTCGGAGGGACCTCCGACAGCTCTCTTTCAAGCTGAGGGCCTCTGAGTGGCACAAGCTGTTTGACCCCATAAGTTTGCTGCTTCATCCTGCTCAGAGGCTCCTTAGGTGGAAGGCCTGCCAGTCTGCCTCTGAAAGGTGTCAGTCTTGAAGTCCCCACAGAACAGCTCGACTCCCAGTGACCCAGAGCGCAACAGGACAAAGCATGGCCCGTCCTGGCCATCTTCATGATTGTCCCTGTGTTGAGCCCAGCCAGCCAGCCACTGTGCCGTCCATTCATCCAGGGTCCTCCTCTGCTCCTCCAAGCATGGTGGCCGCTTGCAGGACTGGACGGTCCTGACAGCATGTCCAAAGTACGTGAGACAAAGTCTCTCTATCCTCACTTCCAAAGAGCGTTTTCGCTGGACACCTTCCAAGACAGATTTGTTTGCTCCCTGGCTGTCTGTGGCACTGCCAATGTCCTTCGCTGGCACCGTCGTTCAAATGCAGCGATGCTTCTTCGGCCTTCGTTTTTCTAGGCCCAACTTTCGCAGGCACCGGAGGCGATGGGTAGTGCGTGGCTCAGGTCAGGCACGTCCCTGACCTCCACACTGTAGAGAGGTCCCGGGCAGCAGAGTGACCCGATGCAGCTCATCGTTTGGATCTTGACTGCTGCCTCCATGAGCATTGACTGTGGGTCTAAGCAAGACAGAACCCTTAACAATTCAATCCTTTATTCATTTTTCATGATGTTACCTCTTGCTGAGAGGATTTTGGTCATAATTCCATCATACATGGATTCGTAATTGAGTCATAATCCACACTGAAGACTCCAATCTTTGATCTTCATCACCAAGTGCTTCAAATCCTCCTCACTTTTAGCGACAAGGTGTGTCCTCTGCATTTGACAGGTTGTTGATAAGTTTTCTTCTAGTTGTCCTTGGATTATCTCTTCTGACCGAGTACAGATCAAATAAGTACGGCAGCAGGATACAACCCTGATGCACACCTGTCCTGATTTTTCATCTATGTGGTATTCCCTTGTTCTGTTCACACAGCCGCCTCTTGGTCCATGCACAGGTTCTGTGTGGGCGTAATGGGGTGGTCTGGACCGCCCGTTCTCAAGGCAGCTCATAGCTTGTTCTGGCCCACACAGTCGAGAGCCTTGGCATAGTCAATAAAACGCAAGAAACATCATGCTGGTCTTCTCTCCTTTTAGCCAAGATCCATCTGACATCAGCAATGTTACTCCTCCCTCCTCCTCCTCTGCTCAGTCGACCTGAATTTCTGTCCACCACCATGAAACTACCATAGCTGTAGGAGAATGGGGAATGCCCTAGGAAGGACCAGCTTGGGTTCCCCCCACCATTACCCATCCTCAGTATTTGGTCATGGGTGCCTGATTCTGAATTTGTCCTATGCCTTCAGAGCCCTGAAATGGTGTTTGAACAGATTTGTCTAGTCTGATGGAAAGCTGTAGCTATGGGGAGAGGGAGCCCTCGGGGAGTGGGTTTCGGATTGGTCTGCCAAAGGAAAAGTGGGCCGTTTGAAGGCACTGGCCATTCGGTGGAAGGAAGGTACAGTCTGCTCCCATAAGGACTTACAGCCACAGGGCCCTATGGAGCAATTCTCTGTCCTAAGTTGTGGAGTTGAAACCAACTCAGCGGCAGTGTGCTTGGAGTTTCGTGGGCAGACGGATCCCTGGGGTGCAGCTGTTAAGTGCTGGACTGCTGACAGAGAGGCCAGTGGTTCCCGCTTCCTGGCTACTTGGTGGCCGTCTGCTTCCACAACGATGCACAGCCTTGGCGACATGAGGGCTGGCCTTAACAACCGTGTCGGCGTGGCTCGCCTCTCACCTGCAGGGTTTCTTTGAGTTGGAATCGACTTGCTGGAGGTGAGTCTGGGGAAAATTGGCTGAGCTGCTCATGCGACCCCGCCAGACAGCTTGGCCCTCCTGTTGGTTGTAAGGTGATTTTTGTTTGCTTGTGTCAGTCTGTTCCTCTTGAGTGCTGGCATTGAGAACAAGGGGCTGCCACATCACGGGGGCTGGGCGGTGCTTCCTTGTATGGCACGCAGGGTCAGTAGGAGCTGGGACCTCTGCCTCAGGAGAGGAAATCCCTGGAGTCACCACAGGACCTGGATGCGGTTGCCATGGGGATGCGTGGGTGGTTGCATGCTTGCCCACAGGGCTCAGGGCCCCACTCAGCTCAGTCTTTCTCCCAGGGAGTCACTTGTGGTTTCAAATGGCAGACTGCACGGGGAGCAGCCAGTGGGTGACCAGGACACCATGACGTGTCCCTTGAACTCACCGATACGGGGATATGGAGCAAGGGGTAATGTTGCTGCTGTCAGACGCATTCTGGCTGGAAGCTGAGAATAGCAAGGCATTGCTGTTAAATCCTAACAAAGTATGGATAACCTTAGAAGAATGGGAATTCCAGAACACTTCATTGAGGTCCTGGGAAACGGGCACGTAGATGCTGAGGCAACTGTGGCAACAGGACAAGGGGATTCTGAACGTGGTTCACCATCAGGAAAGGTGTGCCGCAGGGCCGTATCCTCTCAGCACACTAGCACATCATCAGAGAAGCAGGCTTCTGTGAAGAAGTGCAGCATCGGGATGGAGGAAGGCTCATGCCTTAGGCTGGATTGTCAGAGAAGCAACCCAGCGACCTCGTCTACGTACAAGAAAGAACTTCACAGCAATAAGCCGTCCCAACCCCAGTCCAACTCAAGTCCACGGGTCCAAGGCCAGCGAGCCTCTTCAGATTCTCAGAGCTGCAGGACAACGCTGCCCTAGGGGACGCAGGAACCAGAGACCACAGGCTGATGAGTCCAGGGTCAGGTGGATCCGAGGTCCGAGGAAGACCGATGTGTTTGAATGATGGTGCTAGAGAAGAATATTGACAGTTCCACGGATGGCCAGAAGGACAGACAAAACTGTCCCGGAAGCAGTACAGATGCTCCTTCGAGGCAGGGATGGTCAGATGTCATCTCACATCCTTTGGATATCCTTTGGACAGGTCCAGGAGAGACCAGCCCCTGTAGAAGGACATCATGCTTGGTAAAGTAGAGGGGCAGCCAAAAAGGAGGAGGATGCTCACCGCAATGGGCAGACGGACGGACACCGTGGCTGCACCAGTCGCCTGGAGTGTAAGGACCACGGTGAGGATGGCACGGACTGGCGGTGCTTTGCTCTCTCGTACACCGCGTTGCTGTGAATTAGAACCAACGCCACAACAAACCACACCAAGGGAGCCGTTTCTTTGAGCAGAATCTCTCTCCATGTATATACCCCTGTGTGTGTATAGGCAGGAGCTTCACTGGTTCCGTGTCTCTAGAATGCCCACTCTAAGATACTGCCAAGGAGCCCCGTGGTTGTGTCGGGCGCTTAGCGGTGGATAATCCACATGGCCACCCACGGGGGCTGGGGTTCAAGTGACAAGCAGACTTCAGGGCTGCCAGGCAGCTCCCCAGGCCCCTGGTGCTGAAGGGCTAGAAAACAAACTCAGTGGGCAGTGAGGACTTCCTCCAGAGAGGCCACGGGGCCGCAGCCTTGCTCCAGAGCTTTGCCTGGCCCGGGCACCAAACTCCTCAGACACAACTCAGAGCCACATATTCATGCTCCATGTACCCCACCCGTTATTGCCATCAGTGCCTGAGAAGTGAACTCAGGGCATGTGCCCAGGTGCCCCCAGGTTGGCTGGAGAAAGTTCCGGGCCTGCTGCCCTCCCTCCTTCCTCACGCCGATCTCTGACTCTTGCCTTGTAGTGGTGACGCGTTCATCTCCAGTTCCCAGAACTACTTGTCACAGTGCCAGAATCTCCTGAACAGGATCGCGTCCATCAACCCACAGATGGAGATCGACGGGATCCGGAACATCTGGATCATTAAGCCTGCTGCGAAGTCACGGGGCCGCGGTGAGCCCCGTGGTGTGGCTTTTCCCTGGGGTCCGGGGGCTGTGCTGGGAGGAAGGACCGTGATCATGCATCCCTTCACATGCTCCGCGCACCCACTGGGGTGCCTCTGTGGGCACAGAAAGCCAGCTGGTTGACGCAGACTGCTAGATGCCAAGCTCTGGGCTGGGTTTGGGTTCTAGGGGAGATGCCTGCACCCTATGAGGAGTCATGATTATACCCGGGAGGTGGGGGCAAGTGTCGGCACGGACACGAGCCTTCACAGCGGACACTCCCCACACCGTGTGGGTTCAGCTTTCTAACATTGGATGGTGGTTGGTAGGTGACATTGAGCCTGCCCATCTCATAGAGACCCTGTGTGACAACAGAACCAACACGGCCTGGCCCTGCACCACCCTCACAATGGTTTCCCCCATCGTTGCAGCCATTGGGCTGATCCACCCTATTCGGGGCTTCCTTACCAAATATCATGTCCAAGGGACATGTGGTGAGGGCTTGACCTGCTCCTTGCTAGAGTGTTCCAACTGCACTCCTTAGAGGACAGCTTCCTTCCCTTCTTCCTGCACTCGGTGGCATATTGACTGTTCGTTACCAACCCCAGATGTAGATGCGGGTGATAGATTTAATATTCTTCACCAACACCATTCCTTAAATACGGCAGCCACTCCGACTTCTCTGTCTGGCTTGTCCTTGCTGATGTGGCGATTGAAACATGAGATGGCTTAGGTCAGGGGCACCTTGGTCCTCGGCAGCGTCTTTGAACATGTTCAAGTGATCTTTGGCAGCAGATCTGCCCAAAGTCATATGTTGTTTCATTTCTTGACGGCTGCTTCCATTGGTATCGATCGTGGATCCAAGTAAAATGAAATTCCTGGCAACCTCGATATTTTCTGCGTTTATCACCAGCCTGTCCGGTTGTGAGGATGTGTACGTTCTCGATGTTGGGGCATCGTCCCTAAGGACAACAGGGTTTCCATCTCCATGCGTAAGTAGGTGAAGTCCTCTTTGCTATCAGCAAGCAAGGCTCTGTCATCTGCACATCAGATTGCTGGTCTTCCTCCAACCCTGATGCTCTGTTCTCCATCGTGAGCCAGCTTCTCGGACGGCTTGTTCGTCCCCCTGGTGGAACAGTGTGGTCAAAGGACACAACCCCAAGGCACCTTTTTGGATTTCCAACCATGTTGCAGCCTTTTGTCTGTCCTCATGGCTGATTCCAGGTCCGTGTCCGTGTCCCACAGGAACACAATGAAGTGTTCTGGAATACTGCTCTTGTGCAATGTTCGTAATCTGTTATGATCACACAGTTGAATGACTTTGCATAGTCAATAAGGCATGGGTAACCATGCTCTCCTTTCACCTAAGAATATTTCATGAGAGTTTCCTGGTCTGTGGTGTTGTCATTAGCTTACACCAAGTTATCTCCCAACCATGGCGACTCCGTGCTCTACAGGATGCAGTGCTAGCTGGCCTCGTGCCATCCTGTGGTCGGCTGTAGACTGGGCCATTGAGATCTATAGGAGTTTCTCATTGGCAGATTCTTGGAAGTCTATCTCCCAGCCTTTCTCCCTAGTCTGCCCCAGTCTAAAGCCCCACTGGGATCTGTCCGGCCGCATCACAGCGCACAAGCCCCTGCTGACAGACCGCTGGTGGCTGCACGTGAGGCCCACTGGCTAAGAGTGGAACCCCGTCTTCCATGTGGGAGGTGACAATTCAACCGCTGACCCACCATTGCCACCTTCCCATCGACGTCCAGAAGTCAAACTGGTCTCCAGACGGATCTTCCGGTTGATTGCATTGCTCAATCTTGGCAGGAGATTTGGATCTCGGCCAACCTCTGGAGTGGGTGGAGGCCTTCCATCGCCAGCAGCAATGGCACCCGGCCCTGGGCTCTGCAGAGCTCGTCCGCCAGCGGCAGGCAGGGCAGCAGAGCCTCCCCCCTCCCCAGATCCGTCTGCGGTGGACGGAGCTGGTGTTGTGCCTCGTCCTTTTGTGTCTCATCCATCACTCTACTCTCTCATCATTCCCAATCTCTCGAACAGACACGGATTTCCAGGGTGGCTTCCTGTCTGCTCTCATGAAGATTCACAGCCTTGGAAACCTTATATAGGATTGCTATGTGCTGGGATCAATTTGATGGCAGTGTGTCTTTCTCCCTTGAGTTATTTTGAAATCCCCCCTCTCTCTCTCCTTCTCTGTGTGTGTGTTTAATTCACAAGGTTTAGTGTTATGGGATTTCAGGTTTCCCCCCCCCTAATTTGTGATTTATTACATTTTTGTGCTACATGAACATCTTCCATCTCAAGCATTCTCGCCTCCCTCGGCCTACTCGGCCCGGCTCCCCGTTAGTCCCCCTGGTGTCTAACTCCAGCTGCTTCCAACCCCCTGCAGGGCTCCCTTGAGGTCTCTCAGCACCCATCTGACCCCCAGGCTGCTCGTCCTTCCATAACTCCGGGCAGCTCACAGATGCTCCACACCCAACTCTTCCTGCCCAAGCAGGTGGCACCCAGCCTGCCCCATCCTGAGAGCTCACGGCACGGAGCCACCACGGAACGACTGCAGGCACCAAACTCCACCGCCCTTTGGGATCCACTCATGCCTCTCTTCGCAGTGTCTCCTCCAACCTGCCCGCTTCTGCGCCACCTGTCCAGCTAGAGACCCAAGAATGACCCAGCATTTGTTAAATAACGCTATCATTTATCCTACTTTAAGACTCACTAGATATTGCTAAGAGAAGGGGAAAGTATTGACCCAGTGGAGCCGAAACTGTCTATCTACATCAAAGACTGCACACAAGTATTTATAGCAGCGATTTTCGTAATTGCCTCAGGCGGGAAGGGATCAAGATGCTCTTCTGTGGGTAGAGAGATAAACTGCTGTGGTCTCCTTCAGTCATGAAAATAAAGGCGCTGTTAGGCCCCAAAGACCTGGAGGAGCCTCACGTGGACGGACATGGGAGAAAGGATCCAGTCTGGAAAGGCTGCCCACTGTGTGATCCAGGCAGTGTTGCGAGGGGAGCAGGGCGAGCAGGTGGAGCCCCGGGCATTTTAAAGCAGTGGCATGTTTCTATGTGGTGGTGCCCTGGTGGACACATGTCAAGAGGTGTGATAGGTTCTTTTTTAAAAAAATCATTTTATTAGGGACTCATACAACTCTTATCACAATCTGTACATACATCCATTGTGTAAAGCACATTTGTACAGTCGCTGCCCTCATCATTCTCAAAACGTTTGCTCTCCACCCAAGCCCCTGGCATCAGGTCCTCATTTTTCCCCTCCCTCCCCATTCCCCCTCCCTCATGAACCCTTGATAATTTATAAATTATTATTTTGTCATATCTTGCTCTGTCCCAAGTCTCCCTTCACCCACTTTTCTGTTGTCTGTTCTCCAGGGAGGAGGTCACATGTAGATCCTTGTAATCGGTTCCCCACTTTCCAACCCACCCTCCCTATGTCCTCCCAGTATCACCACTCACACCACCAGTCCTGGGGGGATCATCCGCCCTGTATTCCCTGTGTTTCCAGTTCTCATCTGTACCAGTGTGCATCCTCTGGTCTAGCCAGACTTGCAAAGTAGGATTCGGATCATGACACTGGGGCGGGGGAGGAGGGGAAGGGGAGGAAGCATTTAGGAACTACAGAAAGTTGTATTTTTCATCGTTGCTACATTACACCCTGGCTGGCTCATCTCCTCCTCGAGACCCTTCTGTAAGGGGATGTCCCTTTGGGTCTACACTCCACACTCCCTTCCTCATTCACTATGGTAAGATTTTTTGCTCTGGTGATGCCTGATACCTGATCCCTTTGACACCTTGTAATAGCACAGGCTGGTGTGCTTCTTCCATGTGGGCTTTGCTGCTTCTGAGCCAGATGGCCACTTGTTTACCTTCAAACCTTTAAGACCCCAGATGCTATATCTTTTGATAGCTGGACACCATCAGCTTTCTTCACCACATTTGGTTTTTCGCCCTTTTTGTCTTCAGCGGTTGTGTCAGGAAGGTGAGCATCATAGAATGCCAATTTAATAGAAGAAAGTATTCTTGCATTGAGGAAGTACTTGAGTGGAGGCCCAACGTCCTTCTGCTACCTTAATACTAACGCTATAAATATATGCACATAGATCTATTTCCCCATCCTCATGTATAAATATATTTGCATATGCACATATCTTTATCTAGACTCTATAAATGCCCTTTGCCTCCGAGCTCTTTCCTCTATTTCCTTTGACTTCCCTCCTGTCCCACTATTATGCTCAGTCCCCACCAGGGTTTCAGCAATTCCTCTTAGTTACATTACCCTTGATCATGCCCAACCAGGCCTCCCACACCCTCCTTACCACCGATTTGGATCGCTTGTTCTTCCCTTGTCCCTGGGTTTATTAACACCACTACCTTTACCCCCACCTCCTCCTCTCCCATGTCCTCGCAGAACTGTCGGTCCCGTTGTTTTCTCCTCCAATTGTTCATCCAGCCTATCTTATTTAGACAGACCTGCAGAGATAATAACATGCACAAAAACAAGACAGAGCAAAACCAAGCAACAATATACAACAAAACAACAAACCAATGAAAAAAGAAAACACAATAAGAAAGAAAAGCTTGTAGTTAGTTCAAGGATTTTTTGTTGGCCTTTAGGAGTGTTTTCCAGTCCAGTCTGTCGGGACACCACGCCCTGGCCCCAAGGTCCACCTTCAGCATCCCCTGGGGACCTCACGGCTCCATTCCCTTGCTGTTCTATTGCACCCCCTTAATGTTTTGCCTCTGTGTGGCGTGATCCGATTGGGTGCAGTTCCTACACTGTGTCTCTGGTGTTGTCCCCTATAGGGTTATGGGTCAGTGAGGGGCATCATGTCTCATAGTGGGGCTGGCCATGTGGTCCTCTCTGTCGACTGGCTGCTCTAATTGGGAACATTGCCCAGCCCAGTGGACCATGATGTGCTTCACTCTCTTCTCCTCCCCCTTCATCTGCTCCCATGTACTCCGATCAAATATGTCCCTCTTCCAGAGCTGTAGATGCAGTGCTGTCCTTTGAAATGAATTCCTCTGAGGAGCGGGGCAAGTGTCCACTTAAGAGTTGGGGTTGGGCCCGGCCCCCCATACCTCTCCACTGGTTCCCTACTCCACGCTGGCATGTTGCATTCACATCTTGGAGCACCTGGTTGAAGTCTGGTCCCTCTTTCACTGTGGAGACACAAACAATACCCTCCCCCTGGGTGGGTTAGTGCCCTGTGCCCCCGCTACCCTTTTCTTTATTTGTATTATTTTTCACCCTTCCCCACCTCCTTTTTAGTTGTCTACCATGTGTACCCCTGCATTTGATCTGGTCCCTGCCATATTACCTGGTCCTCACCCCAGGAATGTTTGTATACCGTAGCTTTTTCCTTATACCCCATTTGCCTTTTTTTAAAAGCTTACTTCAGCAGTCTTTGAAATCTTTCCATCTTTAAGCCATTGCTATCTTGAGGTCTGTTTTCTCTTTTTTTGCCCTCTGGGTGAGGTTGTTCTATGTGACGGTCTCTTATTTATGCTTGGTGAGTGTTGTTCTTCTGCCCATACTGGGTCGGCAAGAATCTTTTGTAGGATTGGGTTTCTCCTAACGTATTCTTTGAGTTTTTCCTTGTCTGGGAAGACTCTTACTTCTCCATCGATCTTGATTGATAATTTGGCTGGATAGAGTATTCTTGGGTTTGCATTGTTTTCCTTCAATTTTTGGAATATGTTACTCCACTCTCTCCTCTTCTTCATAGTTTATGCTGATAGGTCTGAGCATATTCTTATTTGGGAACCTTTATGTGTGATTGCTTGCTTTTCCCTAGCTGCTCTCATGATTTTCTCCTTTTCCTCAAAGTTGGATAGTTTAACTATTATGTGCCTTGGTGACTTCTTCTTGGGATTCCGTCTAGCTGGTGTTCTTTCAGCCTCCTGAATGGTTGCCTGGTTTTCATTCATTAAGCTGGGGGAGCTTTCCTCCAAGAATTCTCTCACTATTGTTGCAGGTGACTTCTTTGTTGTGTCTTCCTCCGGTAAGCCAATAATTCTAATGTTGTTCTGCTTCATAGCATCAGACATAGCTCTTAAGTTTTCTTCAGCTTCTCTGATGATCTTATTAGCATTACCCATATAGTTAGGATCCACACGATCGAATGCTTTTGCATAACCAAAAAACAGACTCACTGCCACCGAGTCAGTTCCAACTCATAGTGACCCCACAGGAGAGGGTGAACCTGCACCTGTGGGTTTCTGAGACCGAAACTGCTTCTGGGAGTAGAAAGCCTTGTCTTTCTCCTCAGAGCCGCTGGTGGTTTTGAATTGCTAACCTTGCAGTTAGCAGCCCAATACATTACCTGCAGATTTCATAAAAAGAAGTAAACATCTTTCTAGTATTCTCGTCTTTCAGCTGAGGTCCATCTGATGTCCCCAAATGACTAAAGATATGCCTCACCCGTGTCCTCCTCTTGAATGTCTGGCAGTTCCCTGTCCATGTACTGCTGTGACCGGTTTTTAATTATCTTCAGCAAAATTTTACTTGCATGTGGTATTAATGACATTGTTAGGAGATTTCCTGAATTCTGTGCCATGATTTTATATGGAATGAGTACAGATAGGGGTCTCTTTCCATTGCATGGCCAGATAGATATCTGTCTTCCAAATTTTGGGGCATAGTTCAGTGAGTGCTTCTGGTCCTGCATCAGCTTGTTGAAACATTCTGATCGGCATTCCGTCAGTTCCTGAAGCCTTGTTTTGGGCTAATGCCTTCAGTGCAGCTTGGACTTCTTCCTGCAGAACCATTGGTTGGTGACCATATGCGATATCTCTTGAGAGAATTGAACTGACACTAGCTCTTTTTGTAACAGTGACTCTGTACTACTAACCTCTCCTTTGGGGTTTCCTGCATAATTCAATGTGCTTTCCATCACTGCCATAGAATTAATGCAGACTTATAGTGGCCCTACAGGACAGGGTAGAAAAGCCCCTGTGGGAGTAATTGTACATGAAGAAAATATCCCCAACCCTGAGGATGATATTCCTGCTCAGAGCAGCCAAAGCACCGAGAGGACCATAGGGTTGGCCCCACTATGAGACACGACATCCCTCACTGACCCATAAGGACAACATTGGAGACATGGTGTGGGAATTGTGCCCAACCTGACCCCACCTCAGCAAGGTGAAACGTTAAGGCTTGCAACAGAGCAGCAAGGGGAGCGAAGTGATGAAGGCCCTGGGGAATACCAAAACCAGGCTTTGGGCCAGTGTGTGGCACCCCATCAGACTTGATCAGGAAACACTCCTAAAGGTCAACAAACAGACTTGTACTATTTATAGGCCTTCCCTTTTTTGTCACTGGCTTTTCTATTTTGTTGTTGTTGCTTTCTTTTGCTCTGTCTTGTGTTTGTGCTTATTGTCTCTGCATGTCTATCTAGATAAGATAGGTGGGATAAGCAATCCGGAGGAGAAAACAACAGGACCAACTGTTACAGGGGAACATGGGAGAGGGGGGAGGCAGGGGGAAAAGAAGTGGGTATTAACAAACCCAAGGACCAGGGAACAACAGGTGATTTAAAATCAATGGTGAGGAGGGCGTAAGATGCCTGGTAGAGCTTGATCAAGGGGAATGTAATCGAGAGCAATTACTGAAACCCAAATGAAGGACAATCATAGTGGGACGAGAGGAAAGAACTAGGAGGCAAAGGGCATTTATAGAGGTCTAAATGCATGCATTTACATATGTAACTATGTAAATATGTAAACTATGTAAATATGTAACTATGTAAATATGTAAACTATGTTTACATATAATGACAGGGAAATAGATCTATAGATAGGGAAATAGATCTATAAATACATATATTTATAGGTTTAGTATTAAAGTAGCAGGCAGACATTGGACTTCTACTCAAGTACTCCCTTAACACAAGAACACTTTGTTCTAATAACCTGGCATTCTGTGGTGCTCACCTTCCTGACACGATTGCTGAAGACAAAGCGGTGCATAAGCAAATGTGGTGAAGAAAGCTGGTGGTGTCCGGCTATCAAAAGATATAGTGTCTGGGATTTTAATGGCTTTAAGATAAACAAACAGCCATCTAGCTGAGAAGCCACATGGAAGAAGCACAGCAGCCTGTGTGATCATGAGGTGTTGATGGGATCAGGTATCAGGCATCAAAGACCCAGAAGAAAAAAATCATATCAATGTGAACGAAGGGGAGTGCAGAGTAGAGACCTGAAGCCTATCTGTAGACAATTGGACATCCCCTTACAGAAATGTCACAAGGAAGAGACAAGCCAGTCAGGGTACAGTATAGCACCAATGATACATACAACTTTCCTTCAGTTCTTTAATGCTTCCCTCTCCCCCCCCAACATAACCCCAATTCTACCTTAAAAATCCAGCTAGACCAGAGCATGTACACTGGTACAGATAAGAGCTCACAACAATGGGGAATTCAGGGCAGATAAACCCCACAGGACCAATAATAAGAGTAGCAATATCAGGAGGGTAAGGGTAAGGTGGGGGGGGTGTAGGGGGAACCTATCACAATGATCTACATATAATCCCCTCCCAGGGGGATGTACAACAGAAAGGTGGGTGAGGGGAGATATCGGACAGTGTAAGAATGAAAAATAATAATTTATGAATTATCAAGGGTTCATGAGGGAGGGAAGGTGGGAAAGGAAGGGGAAAAATGAGCTGATACCAGGGCTCAAGTAGAAAGAAAATGTTTTGAAAATGATGATGGCAACGCATGTACAAATGTACTTGATACAGTGGATGGATGTATGGATTGTGATGAGTTGTACGAGCCCCAAATAAAATGATTTTTTTTAAAAAGAAAACATCCCAACCCAGTCTAGATCAAATCCATTAGTCTGATCTTACCCCATATGTTCCATATGTTGGTACTAGTCCATAAATTCCTCTTTAGAATCACAACCATGCAACGATGACAAAGGCAGGAAGATCACAGGCCAGTGGGTGAAAAGTCTTGTGGATCCAGTGGTGGTGGAAGCATCTTAGCGCTGGCGTGGGTCTCCATGTGACTTCTCCAGCGCCAAGACTCTGGCTGCCATCAGCGTAGCTCCATGTGGCTTGTCAACAAGAACGACTGGCAGGGAGTGAGTGTGTATTGCCTCCAGAGAGCTATTTATCTTAGTGCCTCCTAATGAGGTCATCAAGCTTAGACCTGATTGGCAGGTTAAACTCCACCCATTCACAAGTTGACAGGAGATTATATAGCTACCAGTTTCTGAGGCTGTAAATCTATATGAGAGCGGAAATTTCATCTCTCTGCTGCGGAGTGACCAGGGGTTTCAAAATGTAGCCCTGTGGTTTGCAGTCCCGCGCATCATCCACGACACCATCGGCCCCCTCGAAGAAGTTACTGGTCTTGCAAAACTATTATGTGATCTCCAGCTTCATTTCTATCACCAAAGCCATATTTTCCATCTGTCCACCAGGCCCTTTGTTTCCATTGCTAACAGTCCAACCTCCAGAAATTAGCAATGCATTCGACTGCATGTCAGATCAATTTCAGAGTGAAGAAGTTGGTAGAATTCTACAGTTTCTGCATCACTGGTTTTAGTGGTCCGTGTGTGCTATTGAGCGTTGGTGGCTGTCGTGAGCCTGCCTTGTAAGTAGGTTAGACATTCTCCTGGCAAACACAGCATCATACATCAGGGTAGATGCTGAGACCTTTTTGATGATGTTCGCGACACCCTTCCCTCTAAATTTGTCCTTCTGGGCACAAGTGCCCATGTGGCTTTCTGGTTCAAAATGGCCAAGGCCAGTCCTTTCCTTACCATGGAGGCCCGGGCCACGGGTCTTTGTGCACTTCATTTCGGATGGCTTCCAAATGTCCTCCATTCACACTTGGTACATTTCCGATTGCCTTACCACCTGGGGGAGCGATCTCTTCAGACACCGTATCAGTGTCCCACTGCCATGGTTTTCGGTGGCTACTCTCTTAGAAGTGGGCTGCTGATTCCTTCTTCCTGGTCTCAGTCTGTCTCAGTCCACCGTTGGTGTCCTGCTGGTATGTGCTATACCAGTGTCATAGCTGGCAGCATGACCGCAACACGCAGGCCACTACGGTAGGACAAACTGACAGAGGTTGAGGTGAAGATGGTGCGGCTCCGGGCAGTGTTCTGTTCTGTTAGAGTAAGGCTGCCTTGAGTCCAAGACAGCTGAACGACAACTATCAACAATGCACCTGGAGTCGGCCATGCCTGGAAAGTTCACTGTGTCCTGTGCCCCTGGGCCTCGTTGGAGGACGCTCCCCTTCACCCCTGCTTCAGTCAGCAGATGCCCGCTTGTGCTGCATAACAAACAGCCCTGACCCCTAGTAGCTTCCACCAAGGTCCTGCTATTGTCCCTTGCATTTCAGCAAGTGATGATGGCACAGGGCGCTATCTGTCCTCCAACTCCATCTGTGACTCATCACCACATAGGAGAGGGGAGGGGAGGGCTGTGGCTGGTGTGCAACACTGCGGCACAGAGCCATGCCCCTGCGGCACAGAGCCACGCCCCTGCCACCATCACCCAAGTGGCATGTCTGATCCTGGGGGAGGGTACGTGATCCTTCTGTGATAGTGAGGACAGATGTGTGCCCACCAGACTGAGGCCTTCCTGGCGGAAGCGCCTTTAATGACAGTGGTCCCCAGGCTCCCTGTACTGATTCCGGTGAGAGGCCCGTGCCCCAGGGTGTGTTGCTCCCGGCGCTGCGCGGCTGACAGTGCCATCCCTCAGACATCGTGTGCATGGACCGTGTGGAGGAGATCCTGGATCTGGTGGCGGAGGACCCCCTCACAGCCAAAGACCACAAATGGGTGGCGCAGAAGTACATCGAGACGCCGCTGCTCATCTACGACACCAAGTTTGACATCCGGCAGTGGTTTCTCGTCACCGACTGGAACCCCCTGACCATCTGGTTCTACAAGGAGAGCTATCTGCGCTTCTCCACACAGCGCTTCTCCCTGGACAAGCTGGACAGGTGGGTGGGGCCAACCCTGCCACCACTGAGAGGGGGGCCAGAGGAAACAGGCCCATGGCCTCCAAAACTGGGGCTCCATACCCCATGCAATGCACATCCAGGGCAGCGTTGGGTAGAGGTCCTCACGATGCCTGGTCCAGAGCCACCAGGCTGGAGAGTGAGGGGCTGGGTCTGCACCCCAGGCCCTGCACTCAGGGATCCACGGGACTGGGACGCCCAGCCCAGTGAGAAGAGCTGGCTTCTCTGGGGCTCCCGGTGGGCATAGCCCCTCTTGCCCTGAGCCAGGCCCTTCAGATTCTCTATGGGGTAGGGCCACAGCAGATGTCAGTCAGCTGAGCTCCTGGGTAGTGGGAAGGAGGAAGCAACTGGGGTGACCACCTGGGAACCGTGGGGGTGCCCATCACACCAAGACCAGAGGTACCAAGGCACTGCTGGCTGCACCAGGGCCAGAGCCCTCCAGAGGGGGTGGGGAGGCACAGAGTGACTGTGCCCCCGGAAGCTTGCATTGATCTGTGCCCCCGAGTGGACTGCGAGGAGCTGGGTGTTACCCACAATCAGCACGCTGCACTGCTAATAGCAAGGTCCGTCCAGTGGCGCTGCAGGACAGGCCTGGCCATTCCCTGAGGAGAAATCAGCAGCTGGGAGCTCAGGGGCAACAGTTCTGGTAACCACAGCACACCCTGGGTCAGGGCCCCCTTCTTGGTGGGCTCGGTCATAGCCCCTGTGTCCCACAGCTGTACTGCATTGGTCTCAGTTGCTCCTGGGCAGGGGGCCTGGTGAGGTTCTGTCTCTCCAGGCCTGAGCCTCTTCTGAGGCAGCACCCCTGCCGCCCACAGCGCCATCCACCTGTGCAATAACTCTATCCAGAAGCACCTCAAGAATGCCAAGGGCCGCAGCCCGCTGCTGCCCTGCCACAACATGTGGACCAGCACCAAGTTCCAGGAGTACCTGCAGCGCCGGGGCCGCGGCAGCGTGTGGGGCAGCATCATCTACCCATCCATGAAGAGAGCCATCGCCAACACCATGCAGGTGGCCCAGGACCACGTAGAGGCCCGCAGGAATAGCTTCGAGCTCTACGGGGCCGACTTCATCCTGGGCAAGGACTTCCGGCCCTGGCTCATCGAGATCAACTCCAGCCCCACCATGCACCCCTCCACGCCCGTCACCGCCCAGCTCTGCGCCCAGGTGCAGGAGGACACCCTCAAGGTGGTGGTGGACCGCAAGCTGGACCGCAACTGTGACATTGGCAACTTCGAGCTGCTCTGGAGACAGGTGAGTGGGCCTTGGAGCGCCATCCCGGTTGGTCACCCAGACAGGCAACCCGCAGTCTGGGTGCCAAGGACATGGGCCCGGCCAGCGCTGAGTCTGACTCTGACCCCCACTTACCTGAGGTCCACCTGCTCTCAGCTGAAATGAGCAGAGGAGTCTCCCACCCCCAACACCTCGGTGGTCCTGGTAGCCTGGTGGTCACCCCTGGCCACCTGCATGCCTGGCCTCCCCTGCCCATCAACAGGAGGGGTGTCCTGGGTGGGCTTTGCCTCGGGCCCTTCTGTTCTCCCATTCCTGCCCAGGTGTGGGTACCACAGGCCCCTCCTTTCTGAGGCCCTGAGGGGGAGGGGTTGGCCACCTTGAGTGACCTTGGGGCTGGATTTCACTTCCTCCGACAGCCCTCCTCCTTGGGGTCACTACCCTGGCAGGAACCCTCTGGCAGGGAGGAGAGTGGGCTCAGGGCTTTTAAACTGGCCCATGTGAGCTGCTGGGGAGGCACGTGGCCTCTGCGGGAGGCTTCCACTAACTGGGCGAGTGTGGAGTCCGCAGCAGTGCGAACAGGGGGACCCTCTCCGAGACGGACCCAAAGACTGGACTCTGTCTCCTAGGCCGCTCAGAAGAAAGGCGGGCGGCCTTGAGTCACAGCCTGGGTTGGGATGGACGGGCATCGCTCCAGGAGCCCTGACCGCTGCCCTCCCCGCCTGGGCCCCCCTTGTCCCCCCACCACCACCCCACCCCCCCCCCCCCCCCGCAGCCTGTCGTGGAGCTGCCCCCGTTCAGCGGCTCGGACCTGTGCGTGGAAGGGGTCAGCTTCAAGAAGGCGCGCAAGCCGGGCCTCTCCATCTCGCCCCTGCGCCCGTCCGCGTCGCCCTCAGGTACGCGGACCCCAAAAGCCAGGTGCCCCCCGGCGGCTGCGTGCGAACCGGCGCGAGGGCCGCTACCAGTCACGCTGCCGCAGGACTTGAGAGGGAAGGCCCACAAGGTAGTGTGCTGCGCCTTCCCTGCGCTGCCCTCTCGGGGCCTGCTGCCCGACCTCCCCGCCTTCCGGCTGCAGTGCGCCCGCCAGCCCCCACGGGCCACGCTCGCCCCACCCCTGCAGCCCCTCGTCTGGAAGGCGCACCCAACCGCGCCCCGCGGCAGGAAGGCGATGGACGGCCCACACCTCCAGCTGCCCAGAGCGCCAGGTAACAGTGCGGGGGGGGGGGGCGGGGGGGGGGCGGGGGTTCTCAACGTGTGCTCGGGGGTGGGGTGTCAGGTGGGGGAGTTGTCAGGTGGGGGTGTGTGTGCTGAGACCCTGAGGTCTGGGCTTCGCAACCCGTCCAGGGCATCCCCGACAGGGCCCCGGGTGCCAGCCAGCTAGCACGGACACCGCCTGCACTTAGGGCCTGTGTCCAGCGCTCTGTTCCGGAAGCCTGGGTTTTCAGCCCCATGGAGCTAAGGGGTCACCGCCGCCTTTCCACCTCCCCGGGGCCAGTGCAGTCAGGGGGGTTGAGCGGGGTCAGTTGAACAGGGCCAGGGCATGGGACGTGTGAGTGGTCGCTGGGCTGCGTGTTCCTTTGGCTGGGGTGCATGGGGCCCGCTGCCCTCCGGCTCAGACCCATGGCCAGGCTGCAGCTGGAAGGGGTCAGCCCAGCCAGACGGGCAGTGTTTGTAGAGCTGGCGACAAACTATGTCCCCTCTCCACTGTCCCTCCCCACCCTCATCTCTTACTGTTACCCTCCCCCACCCAGAGACCTCAGCCGCTTTGCGTCTTCTGGGTGGGGGATATCCACTGTGCCCTCCCCTTGTCTGCCCCCTCTGGCTGCGAGTTCCCTGGGCCAAGCCTTCCTGCAGGGTGTAGGAGCACAGCTGCTGTTTGTTGCCTTGTGTGGGGTGTGTGTGGGGGGGGGTGTACTGGCCTCGGAGGACAGGGGCTGACACCAAGAGCAGTGCACTTGGAGGCCCACAGCAGGCTGCACAGTCTCCCTCCCTGTCTATCCGGTCAGCCAGGCCTGTTGGTCCTTCCCCTGGGCATCTACCTGCCCCACGGCAGAGTTTGCATTCTTGCTGTTATGAAAAGGCGTCTCCTGGCAACCGGGCAGCTTGTGACAGGGATCCTCCCTAAGGGGACACCAGGGGCTGCAGGAGCTCAGGGGCTGCAGAGGGAATGTTGGGGTGCCTGAAGGCTGCAGAGGGCATGCCAGGGCCATGGGGGCTGTGGAGGGCATGCCGGGGGCACAGGAGACTGCAGAGGGCATGCTTGGGGCACAGGGGGCTGCAGAGGGCATGCCAGGGCCATGGGGGCTGTGGAGGGCATGCCGGGGGCACAGGAGACTACAGAGGGCATGCTTGGGGCACGGGGGACACTGCAGAGGGCATGCCAGGGGCACAGAAGACTGCGGAGGGCATGCTGGGGACACAAGGGGGCTGAAGAGGGCATGCCAGAGGCACAGGGGGCTGCTGGGGGCACGAGGGGGCTGAAGAGGGCACGCCAAGGGCACAGGGGGGCAGGAGGGCTGGGGCCACTGGGGGGGTAGCCTGTGCAGCAGGATTGGGCAGTGGTTCATCTGTTTCATTGTTTATTCACTGCCACCCAGTGGATTCTGACTCAGAGTCGAGGTGCTGCTTAGGATCTCTGAGACTACAGATCTCTGTGGGAGGAGATGGCCTCATCTTTCTCCGGAGGAACGACTGTGGGTTTGAACTGCCCACCTTGTAGTTAGCAACCCAATTCGTCACCCATGTCACCCCAGGGTGTTGTCTAAATAGGCCCATTTTCAGATGTTGGTTGACCATCTGAATCTCATCTCCTGGAAAGTCCCTGCTCAAATTGTGTGTCTCTTGCCCCTATCCATCTATCTGTTCCTTATTGATTTGGTGGTGCCATCTGCCCCTACAGGTATTTTGTGTTGTAGGTGTGGCCCCCACTGTATCTTGGGCTCACAGTGTGTCTGGGCGGTGTTGATTTTAAGATCATCATCTTGTGTCTGCTGGGAACTTCGGTGACCAGTGTCCCTGGCTTTGCTGAGCTCTGCGCCTGTCTCGTCGCAGGACCTTGCTAGCTTGTGTTACCGCTTGTTCATCCGACATCTTGGCTGCTGTGAGCTCCCTGAAACGTGCCCCTTGTCATCCTGTTTCTCTTGAGCCTGTGCGAGGGCTGGGCCTGCTACACCACAGGGCTTGGGAATGTCTAGTTCTGGAAGGTACCAGCTGTGTCCTTAAGTGCTGGGACAATGTCCATGAGCTCCAGGGATCAGACCTCTCTCCCACCCACAGTGTCCATGAGCTCGTGTGTGTGTGTGTGTGTGTGTGTGTGTGTGTGTGAAAGAGAGAGAGAGAGAGAGAGAGAGAGACCTCTGTCCCACTCAGAACGTCTATGTGCTCAGGGAGGGCCACACCTTCTGATTTTTGCCATTAGACAGTTCTACCAAAGCAACTTGTGTGGTCTGGTGCTGTACCAGCCAGTCCCTGGACCACATCTTGCCACGCACCTGTGGGGTGTGTCTGCTCAGCTGTGTCTGTTTCTCTATCGCCGGTCTTCCTATAGGCTGGCTGGGACTCAGGGGATCTGTTGGGAATAGCTTCTTCCAGCACGCACCTTGTGTTTTCGGCTTCATTAAGGAGACCTTTCAATGAACAGCATAGAGTCTTGGAAACTCACACACAGGAGCAGTCTACCCTGTCCTATAGGGCAGGGGTCCTCAAACTTTTTAAACAGGGGCCAGTTCACTGTCCCTCAGACTCATTGGAGGGCCGGACTATAATTAAAAAGAACTATGAACAAATTCCTCTGCACACTGCACATATCTTATTTTGAAGTAAAAAAACAAATGGGGCAGAAACACCCGAAGGGCCAGATAAATGTCCTCAGCGGGCCGCATGTGGCCCACGGGCCATAGTTTGAGGACGCCTGCTATAGGGTCTCTGTGGGTCAGACTGGACTCAATGCCCATGAGTTTAGTTTTGGATTGGTTTCAAAAACAAAGTCCTCCATTTTGATAGGGTTTGTGGGATCAATCTTTTTGCTTTTAGTCAGTGCTATGTTTGTCTTGCTGCTGTGCTCTTGGATAAGCGCTGAGCTGCTGACTGCGGTTCAAAGCTACCAGCTGCTCCTCAGGAGAGAGATGAGGCTGTGTGGATTGGTCACTTGTGCCTCCCTTTCATGGTGATGCTTTCAGGGGCCAGAGTGGGCCAGTTGACTCCACCAAGTGGTGCAAGAAAGGAATCGGAGCAACCACGGAATACAAAACGAAAAGAAAAACCGGGCACTGTTTCACCAGGATCTCGCCTCAGTGTGGGAAGCTGGAGGGAGCTTTCAGTGGGCGTCCCCAGATTTCTGAAAAAATAATAGATCTTTAAAAAACTAAGTGTCCCCTACCAACACTCCCACCCCCACCCCTGAGCTGCCCCGCCCCCCAGCCCCGCAGTTGTCAGTCCTTTCAGTTCAGTACGGAATAAAAGATGCAAAAGAAGAAGAAAAGGGAAATGCCCACGCAGATGCTGTGCCCAGAGTCTGCATGGGACTCGGGTATGCATCCCAAGTGCCTGGGGCCCTGAGGAAACTGGCTCACCCCTGCCCACCCTCCTCGGGCCCCTCTTCTGTCTGCACCCACAGCCTCGGTGGGCGGGGGTGGGGGTGGAAGAGCCACCGTTTACTTGGTTTCATTCACTTCTCTTTCTCCACATGGAGGGTCCGTAGTGCCTCCGCCCTGTGACTGTGTTAGCGAGCCCTTCAGGGAAGGGCGAAAGATTTCACTGTGACATAGAATCAACTCGGTGGCAGGAGATTTGGTGCTTTGTAGGCATTTATCCTAAGAAATCCTCCCTTGCATCAACATCGAAATGACTGTTTGCCTCTATTTTATATTGTTTCCAATTTTGCTACACTTTCTATTAAGTTTCGAGGTTTGCTCTGTACCAGTTCATCTGGAGTTGACGGTTGTGTGTGTTGTGAAGGCTCAGCCCTGTCTTTCTCTCTGTGGCTGAGCTTCCCCGACACAGACTTTCAAGCTTTCTTTCTTTCACCCTCTGCCCTCTGTGGACCGGGCAAACTCCAGCCTGGAGTAGGTCTTTAAATGGAGTTGGTAGGTAGATTGGAACAGTTCTTTCTCTTCTTCTTAAATGTGTGTGTGTGTGTACATTGACTGAGCAGATCATCAGTTTTACCTTCCACAATTCTGACCTTTGCTTCCAACCCATCCATTTCCAGCCCCACAATGCACCCTCCCGTGTCCCACCTCATCCCAGAATTTCTTGTTCATCTTCCTCCTCCTCTTCCAACCCTCCGCCCTCGGGCAAAGGCTGACTTCTTAGCTTAGATGAGTGATTACTTGAACACAGGGATGAGTTCAGGTCAAAACCTGAAGGGTGACTCACAGCCATATTTGCGGGGAGCCTCTATCCAACTGACCCCGGAGTCATCAAAAGGAGACAAAAGGAATAAAGTGTGAGCGCACCCCACGAAGTGGTTGACGTTCAGCCATTTCAGAAGGCAGAATGTGATCAAGAACTAGTCGCACTGAAGGGAAAAGTTCAAGCTGTCCTGAGGGCACTGGCCAAAAATAAACAAAAAACAAGGCTCCCGGAATTTTGGAATGATCATAGGATGGTTCAACAAACAGAGTGCTCACTCATCTATGCCAAGGAATTTGCAAGACTTGGTCAACTGGCTGGCAGACGTCCATCCATACTTTGTCTCGTTCCACAGAAAGCTGCCCGACAGAATGTGACAACGCTCGAATGAGTGAGATGCTGTTCCTATATCGAGCCAGACCCAGAAGAGGACATGGAACGAGGGCTGGCGCTGCTGCTGTCAGATGATGGGTTTTGACTAAAAGCAGAGAATATCGCAGGGAAGTTAACCAGTCCCTCGCTGACTCTGCACAGGCATTTGATTGTGTGGATCGTACCGAACTCTGGGTAACCTTGTGAAGAATGACAATCTCAGAAACGCATCCTCGTGCTCCTGCGGAACCTGCACCTAGACCAAGCGGCGGCCGTCGCAGCAGGACAAAAAGGGTTGTAGCCTTTCACCACACTTACTTCATCTGAGTGCTGAGCACATCACCTGAGAAGCTGGACTTTCGGAAGAAGGCATGGCGTCAGAGGGGAGGAGGACTTGTGACAGCCTGCAGCACACAGGTGACCCGACTTCACTTGCTGAACGTGACGAGGACTCGGTCTTGTGGATGAAGAGTGAAGATGAGGATCAAAGACTGCAGACTCGCTGTGCGTTACGTTTCAACCGCTGCCGCGGGGCAGAGCAAAGCCCCATGTCTGGGAAAGCCCAGACTTTGAACTGCTTCCTGAGCAGTTTCCCAGAGGTCACGGTGAATATTTTCAGGAACTGGCTATGTCTCGGAGGAGGAGGTGAGGAAAACCGTCTCTCACAGCCATCGAGTCAACCCCTCCCATAGTAAGCTTTTGGACAGCATGGGATTTCCCCTGTAGGTTTCTGAGTCTGGTGAATATTTTCACTCCTTAAAGGAAGTAGAAAGCCTCTTCTTTCTCCCAGAGAACCACTGGTGGTTTCGAACTGCTGGCCTTGCAGTTAGCAGCCCAGAGCATAGCCATTACAGCACCAGGGCTAGAGCCAAGTTTTTCTTAGCTCACTTGGGAGGTCATTCCAACAATGGGCAGTACCACATGGTAGGAGGCAAGGGATGTTCATCATATACCTTAACTTTTAGCCCATTACTATGGAACAATGTCAGAAAGTGGAGCAGAGGTTTCCAAACGATGGTCCAGAGGTCACATCCAGCCCAGCATCTGCTTCTGTAGGACCTGCGAGCTAAGAATGGGTTCTCCGTTTGAAAGCGTTACAAGAAAGCAACATGGAACGTGTGAATTAGGTTGTAGGTGGCCCACGAAGCTGAAAAGGTCTCATTGGACCATTGACAGAAAAAGCCCAGGACCGTAAGGTGCACACCAAGATGTAGGCGGCCCTGCATCACATGGATGAGGTCTCTGAAAAACACCCCCGATCGTCGTTGAGAGATGTGGAGGGCCCTGTTACCAGACAGAGCGCATTCACAGCTGGAGATGGCAGACGCAGTTAGGTTAAGATGTAATGGCTTATTATTCAATCTCACTTTGCCCCATTTTAGAGCTGTTTCTGTTTTTTGAAATCGCGACGGGGAAGTACGCGTGGAGGAAGCCCCTGGTGTCCCCCTCTGGCCAGGGACCAGGCACGGGAAGAGCCTTGCCATCGCGCAGGCACGTTGGGACATGCATTGCTGCAGATACAGTGAAGTGAAATTTTAGCACCTGATCATTTGATCTCCCTTAGGACCCATTTTCTGTTTTCTTTTCTTTTTTTATATAATAATTTTATTGGGGGCTCTTATAGCTCTTTTAACAATCCATACATTCATTGTTTCAAGCACATTTGTACATGTGTAGCCATCCTTTTTGAAACATTTTTTTTTCTACTTGAGCCCTTGGTATCAGCTCTTCATTTTGTTGTTTGTCACGGGCCACAGCGGGGTGGTACACATCTACCATTGCAATCAGTTCCCTCTTTCTCCCCCAACATTCCCCCTAGTTCTTTTTTTTTTTTTAACATTTTATTAGGGACTCATACAACTCTTATCACAATCCATACATACATCAATTGTACAAAGCACATCTGTACATTCTTTGCCCTCATCATTTTCAAAGCATTTGCTCTCCACTTAAGCCCTTTGCATCAGGTCCTCTTTTTCCCCCTCCCTCCCCACTCCCTCATGAGCCCTTGATAATTTATAGATTGTTATTTTGTCATATCTTGCCCTATCCAGAGTCTCCCTTCCCCCGCTTCTCTGCTGTCCATCTCCCAGGGAGGAGGTCACATGTGGATCCTTGTAATCAGTTTCCCTTTTCCAACCCACTCACCCTGTACCCTCCCAGTATCGCCCCTCACACCCCTGGTCCTGAAGGGATCATCTGCCCTGGATTCCCTGTGCCTCCAGCTCATTTTAGGTTTTTATATGCTTTACTTTATTATTGTTGTGAGTTTCATTAGTGTTTTTCTGTATGAATGTAGGAGAGGTAACTGGATAGAGACAGTCACTGGGTGAATAGTTCCCGGGGTGGGGGGGTGGGGGTAGGGGAGACTGGGGAGAAACAGGGAGCCAATAGTGATGAGGACAAAGATGAAGAAAATGTTCTACAACGGGTGGTGGTCATGATCGTACACCTCTTTTCTACGTGAGCGAGCTACTGTACTGAATGCCGTGTGAATATGCGTCAATGGGACTGTGGGTAAAAACAACCACGAGAGAAGGAGCCCCCGACTCTGGCTGTAGCTGCTCTGGAAAGCCGAGTCATTACACAGATGTGTCTCAAGGGTCCCACTGATGCGACCAGAAGCAGCCAATCAAATTGGGGCAGTGGCGCTGTACCCTGCTGGTATGAGCAGTGGTAAAGGCCCAGGAACACATGGGGAAAATCTATAACTGCTCAAGGGTTCACAGGGGAGGGGAGGAGGGAGGGGGAAGAAATTGGGAGCTGATGTCAGGGGCTCAAGTGGGAAGAGAATGCTTTGAAAATGATGATGGCGGCGTAGTGCAAAAGTGCTTGACACACTGGAGGAACGTGTGGATTGTGATAAGAGATGTAAAGGCCCTCAATTAAAAGTATTTAAAAAAAAAGACCCAGGAACAGCACTGAGAAGCAGCCTGGTCAGTCTCTTCTGCCGTGCAGGCGTCAGGGCTGCTGCAGTCAGCCGAGCAGGAGCAGGCAGGAGCCTGCTTCACCACCAGATAGATCCCCCATCTGTTGGCAGGAAGCACGAGATTGGCGTGCAGTGGCAGCTTCTCGCGCCGCATCCCAGAGTGCTTTGCTGTGTGCCCAGTTCACCATGGTGGGTGTGCTGCCAGCTCTGGTACGATGATGGGTCCAGAACCCGGACAGAGCCGACTTGATCCTCAGCGAATCCCACTTGGTCTTATCAGAGAGCGACTCCTGTCGTGAGCATCTGCCTACTGTGTGACCCTATCTACCCACTTGGCAACCCCAGTCTATGTTCGTAGCTGGTGGGCCCCAAAAGAAGTGCCTTTAATCTGCAAGGCTTCCAAGTAGCCGGCTAGATGGCTAGGCTATTGCCAACAGCCCAAGGATCTGTAAAAACACCGCAACTGTCATCGCAGGTAACTAACGACCTTTCCAGAGCCCAGAGACACCTTCCCAAGGTGCCAGGCACACAGCCAGGAGCCAGCAGCTCCTGGACATCTTCAGGTCTCACTTTCCCGAGCAGCTGCTGCACCCATCCCACCAGGAGCCACACTGAGCCAAGGCTGTACTCCGGGTGGGAGAATGATGTTTGGTGCTGTCCCGGCGTTATGACTCAGCGCCCCTGCGTACAAGCCGAGCCCCCAGAAAGGTGCTTTGTTGTGAGCAGGCCCTCTCAATCCTGGAGTAAGGAAGCTGGGCTCCGGCAGGTGCCACTGTGCAAGGAGGCAACCTCAGACCTCCATGGCCGCCTGGGATCTTCTACTAAAGCCATGTCCCCTTACTGTTCCTGCTGACCCCCCCCCCCCTGGAGGGGTCGGGGGTGACCTATAGGTTCCAACACTCCCTGTGGCCGCGCTGGATGGGGTCTAACATTAGGGGTGGGGTCTGGCAGTCGTGTGACCTAGCACTGCCGGCCTGCCATTCTTCTGTGAGTCTGGTTGCCATCCCATCTTCAGGAACGCCAAAGAGCGCCCTGCACTGGGTACTTTTCCCCTGGGTGGGAGTGGGAGGGTGCAGGTTGGGGGGAAGACCACAGGAAAGAGCTTTCATCTTTGGGGTCTTTGTGTTGCCCTTGGCCCCTGTTCCTTCTCCTGTGAAAGCCGGGCCCCTTCTTTCCCTGCCCCTGCCCCCACCCCCACACCCATGTGGTCGCGTCCTGCTCTGCAGTGATAGCGTGATTCACCCCGACCTCGGCACTGACAAGCTAGGCTTGATGTGGGCCAGACCCCAGGCCAGCTCTGAATTCACTTCTGGCTTTTTGAGTCCCACCGAAGCTCAAGATCCAGGAGCAAGGCCTCACCCTGATATTTGTGTCGCTTCAGGGGCACAGACCCATGGGCTGTGGCCCACAGGGCGGGGCTCGCTCCGTCACCGTCCTGCTCAGCAGACAGTGAGCCCAGCCAGGCCCTGCTTAGGTGGCTTGTCCCAGCTGCAGTCACTGCTCCTCAACTCCATTCCATGAACAAGGGGACGCAGCGGGGCCTGCACCCCTCTGGTTCACCCCTGAGCGAATCCCAGGGAGTCTTCGGAGATCCCTGAATCAGAGCCCCTGAGTCCCAAACAGGGTGCCTCTGCCCAGTACCGAGTTCACCCCCCCTTTCTTTTCAACCTTTAGCACAGCCTGTGACTATCTCAAAGGAGCTCAGGTGCCGTCGGGGGCTCTGCATTGCTCTGCTAACCACAAAGTCAGCAGTTTGAACCCACCGGCCGCTCCGTGGGAGGAAGATGAGGCTTTCTGCTCCCTTAAAGAGTTACAGTCTTGGAAACTCACAGGGCAGCTCTGCCCTGCCCTGCCCTGCGGCATCTCTGTAGTTGGATTCGACTCAGGGACAGTGAGTCGGGTTGATTTTGGGGCTCCTGTTTCACAGAGAGTCCCAGGGGACATGAAACCCTGGATCTGAGACAGACGCGGTGGCTCATCAGGATGCAGGGGCGTGGATGCATCTGCCCCCATCCCCCTTGTCTCCATGTCCCCAGGACTGAGGCAAGACGGCCGGCCGAGCTGGGCCATGCACATCCAGCAGAGTGGGGAACCTCCCTCGTACTTAGAGGCAGTAAGCGAGCTTGCCCTTGGCTGTGGAGTTATCTCAACGTTCAGGCTTGCTGGTGGTGGACGCACCCCTGAGAAGCAGGCCCAGTCAAGAGCAGCCAGGACCGTGCAGGTAGTATACCAGGAGGACGTGCACATGCACAGGAGGCCTAAGGAGAACTATCCCCCCTCCAACACTGCTTAGGCGTGCCCACGTGTGCTTGCCTCGTGCTCGGACACACACAGTGTCTGGTGCTGGAGGAGGGACAGAGGGACTGCAGGCCACACTGTCTGTGCAGGGAAACAAGAGTGGCACACAGCAGTCACTGGTTCTTCACAGTTCTGGCACCTCACTGGACAGGGATCAGGGGCTCTGCCACAGTTCCACCCATCCCTCCGGCCCTGATTGCTTTGGGAGTGTCGGCCTTCTCCAGGACAGGACCCTTCATCTCCCTGCTCGGGGTCGTTTTTGTCCAGCAGGAGGACCCAGCAGCCCCTGCCTCAGTGCTTTCTCAGGTCTCAGTTGCACCCTGCACCTGGCCATTGTCCTGAGACTGTCTTCATCAGCCTTCCCAGTAGAAAGCATTTCTCAGTCTTATTTTTTGCTGGATTGAGGAGAAAACAGGCTTCGTGTGTCAGCTATGCACAATCTAATGTTTCTGAGATTTCTACATTCTCTCCTGTGTTAGGCTGGGCTGTGCAGAGAGACAAGTCCGGGAACACTCACCATGCCTAAGAAGGAGGTTTATATCACGAAGTTGTTATCTAGCAAGCAGACATCCCAAGTCTGATGCTGGTCCCTGAGTCCCTCTTCAGGTGTGCGCAGCCACGTGCCCTGGCACAGGGTGGTGCGCCGAGGAGCCTGGTGATCAGAGGCCCATTGGTGTCAAGTCTCGTGGATCCAAGTTCTGTGGGAACCTGCAGGGTGCTGGCAGGTCTCAGAACCTGCAGCAGACTCCCAGCAAACAGGAGGGTGAAGAGATCCCGCTGATAAGAAAGACAAGGAGGTCTCTTCAGGCCATGGCCTGATTGACAGATTGAACCCATGCCCATATTTTCATAGCTCTTCAAGTTGGCATGGAGTCCTCCAACTACCACACCTCTCAGTTCTTCCCAGTCTTTGCTGGGTGCCCCTCTCCCCCCTCCCTCCTCCTCCTCCTCCTTCTTCCTCTCTCTCTCTCCCTCTCCCTCTCTCTCTCCCTCTCCCCCCTCTCTCTTTATATTGTGGTGAGAATCTACATAATCAAACACATGCTTTCAAAGAGATCTCTACACTACAATTCTATGGCATCAAATTACAAGCATCCAAAAAAAAAAAAATTACAAGCATCCATTCCCAAGATCCAGTTGCCAAACCTGAGCTCCTTAAGGAAAGCCATCTTCCATCCTCCTTCTGATCCCCGATAAAGACCAGTTATTTTTCCTTCTCTGTATTTGTGTACTTCACAGAAGTGAGACTATACAGGGCCTGCCTGGCCTTTGGGACGGACTCTCAGGCTCGGCTGCCCAGGGTCAGTTTGCTTGTAGCCGCGTTGCTGGCGAGTATGGCATTGGGTGCTGTTCCCTTGACTCTGACTCATAGCAACTGATGGGCAAGAGAACAAACACTGCCCTCTTCACGCTTGTCACGTTGGGGACTGTCCCAGAGATGGTGTCAGCCTGTCTCTTGAAGGATCTGCCTCTTTGTTTACGGACCCCCTGCTTTACGGAGCCTGCACCCTTCCCGGGGGATCGGTCCTTCCTGAGAGCCTGCCCCCAGCATTTGAGTGATGTCTCATGTCTACGGAGCGGAGCAGTCCCGGTGCTTCCTCCAACATGGATGTGTGGGTCTTCCTGGTGGCCCATGGCACGCCCATGATTCCTCACCCAGCCATCGCCCCCTTCTCCAGACTCCCTGGTTCCCAGCCCGCCATTTGATTGGGTACACCGTGGCCTGGGATGGAACTGGAGAGCATTATGCTGAGTGAAATTCGCCAGTCACGAAAAGCAAATGTTGTATGAGACCACTGTTATAACACAGATCAAGAAAAGGTTTAATACCAAAAAAAAAAAAAAAACCGCAAACTGATACACATGCTGGGATGGTTACTGGCCTAGGAGGAAAATGTGGGGGAGGGGAAGCAATAGGCTAGAGGGCAGACAGGGCTTAACTTGGGTGAAGGGAAGATGCTATTCAATAAGGGGGAAACAGGGGAAATGAGGGACAAGGGCAAGTCTTTGGGATGTCCGATAAGATGCATTTATGTATTGGGCTGCTAAATGCAAGGTCAGCAGTTCTAACCCAGCAGCCACTCTACTCCTGTCAAGGCTCTGAGACTCAGAGGGCAGGTCTGTCCTGTCCTACAGGGTCGCTAGGGGCCAGCATCGACTTGATGGCAGGGAGGTTTTCTTTTTGTCTCTTGGGGATCAGGCACGCCTTCGTGTTCACAGTGACTTCTTTTCTCTCTAACCCTTTGAGAGGTCTTGTGTGGCAGATTCGCCCACTGCTGTGTGTTGCTTGACTTCGTGGCTGCTGCTTCCAGTAGCACTGATTGTGGATCCAGCAAGATGAAGGCCCTGACAACTTCAATCTCCTACGAAGTTGATCGTGGTCTTGATCGAGTTGGCCAGTGCAAGAGAGCTAGAAAATTCACAGAAAGTCAAATCTCACCAAAAGAGGAAAAGGGTTTTGTTTTGAATCCTTTATCCAAACAGGAGCCCTAGTGACTCAGTGAGTTAGAGGTATTAGACTAGTGATCGAAACGGTGGTCCAGGCCTCAGCTGCTCTGTGAGAGGAAGATGGAGTGGTCACGCCTGTGAAGATCTGCAGCCTCAGGCCCTGGGGACGCAGTTCTTCTGTTCTGTGGGGTAGATATGAGTTCAAACCCACTCAACGGCAGTGGGTTGGTTTCTTGCTTTGGTATCCCAGCATCCGGTGCGCGCTCCGCACCGGCCTCCACGCCTGCAGCCCCACACATTGACCACAGAGCCACACTGCGAGTTCAGCTTGCTCGCACTGCCGAACAGAGCTTCACAGTTCCGAATCGCGTGCACCGGAATCAACTCAACGACAGTGTTTGTTTGTTTTTTTTCCTTTTAATCATTTTATGAGGGGCTCATACAAACTCTTATCACAATCCGTACATACATCAATTGTGTCAAGCACATTTGTACATATGTTGCCATTATCATTCTCAAAAACACCTGCTTTCTACTTAAGCCCTTGGTATCAGCATCTCATTTTCCCCCTCCTTCCCTGCTCCCCCCTCCCCCATGAACCCTTGATAATTTATAAATTATTATTATTTTGTCATATCTTACACCATCTGACGTCTCCCCTTACCCACTTCTCCACTGTCAATCCCCCAGGGAGGAAGTTATATGTAGACCTTGTAATCTGTTCCCCCTTTCTCCCTCACCTTCCCTCCACCCTCCTGGTATCCCTACTCTCACCTCTGGTCCTGAGGGGTTCATCTGTCCTGGATTCCCTGGATTCCAGTTCCTATCTGTGCCAGGGTCCAGCTGGATATGTAAGGTAGAATTGGGATCATGATAGTTGTGGGGAGGAAGCATTCAAGAACTAGAGGAAAATTGTATATTTCATCATTGCTACACTGCACCCTGACTTGCTCATCTCCTTCCCACAGTCCTTCTGCAAGGGGATGTTCAATTTCCCACAGATGGGCCCTGGATCCCCACTCCACACTCCCCCCCTCATTCACTATGCTGTGATTTTTATTTATTTATTTATTTAGGTCTTTGATGCCTGATACTTGTTCCCTTTGATGCCTTGTGATCTCACAGGCTGATATGCTTCTTCCACGTGGGCTTTGTTGTTTCTCAGTTAGATGGCCCCTTGTTTATCTTCAAGCCTATAGGACCCAAGATTCTATATCTTTCACAACCAGGCACCATCAGCTTTCTTCACCTCATTTGCTTAAGCACCCACTTTGTCTTCAGCTATCGTGTCAGGGTAGGCTGGTGTGCTTCTTCCATGTGGGTTTTGTTTCTCAGCTAGATGGCTGCTTGTTTATCTTCAGGCCTTTAAGACTTTAGATGCTATATCTTTTGGTAGCCGGACACCATCAGCTTTCTTCACCACATTTGCTTGTGCACTGCTATAGTTTATTGTGCCAGCCTGACCGATAAACACAAGTAGGATTAACTGAAGGGCAGAGGGATAAATGGCTCAGTGAGCCTCGCCTTGGTTGTTCTGTGCCTCAGTTTAAAGGGGTACACTACCTGTGGGATGCCTAGCCTGTGGACTGTGTCGCTATAAGCTGAGGTCCCTTGAAGCCTACACGATTGGAATGTTCATCTCTGGAGCTGGGGACTGACAGTTGAAGACAGTTGGGGAACTGCCTTGCTGTTTGCTGCCTGGGTATATATAGCCCAGCTCTCTCTACAGAAGGGGACTGGCACCTACCTGGCAGCTCTCAAAACTTGAAGGACTGCTAGTGTCTCACTGCTTTAAAATTTAACTATTAATTTCTTGTATTATCTATCTGTATATTATTTAATGGTTTATTTCTTGAATTATATCTCTATCTTTATAAATATATTTATATATAATTACTAACAATCTGGTTTGTCTCTCTAAAGAACCCTGTCCAATACATGCACCCATTACCTTCAGCGATGGTGCCAGGAAGGTGAGCATCTCAGACTGCCGAATTGTTACAACAAAGTGTTCTTGTGTTGAGGGAGTACTTGAGCAGGGGCCCACTGTCCATCTGTTTTCTTAGTACTAAACCTATAAATATATGTACATAGATCTATTTCCCCCTCATCATATATAAATATATTTACATCTGTAAATGCCTGTATTTAAATCTCTATGACTACCCTTTGCCTCCTAGTTCTTTCCTCTATTTTTTGGTACTTTTCTCTTGTCCCGCTATCATGTTCAGTCTTCATTTTGGTTTTAGGAATTCCTCTCAGTTACATTGCTCTTGATCCAGCCCTGCCAGGCCTCTTTCACCCTCCTTGCCACTGATTTTGGATCACTTGTTCCCTTGTCCCTGGATTTGTTAACACCACTTCCTTTCCCCCGCCTCCCCTTCCCCCTTGTCCCCCCGGAACTGTCATCCTGTTGTTCTCTCTTCTGGCTTGTTTATCCCGCCTATCCCTTCCAGGTAGACATGCTATGTACCATCAAAAGACTGAGTACAACGAAACAACAATAGAAGTAAAACAGTAGCTACAACAACAAAAACAATAACACACACACAAATGTATAAATAGTTCGGGGTCTATTTGTTATCCTTCAAGAGTGCTTTCCAGTCGAGTCTGATGGGGTGCCATGCCCTGGCACCGCATCTATCCCTGGGGACTTCATTGCTCTGCTCCCCCCGCTGCTCTGCTGCATGTCCCCAGAGGCTGGCTTCGGCGTGGTGAGCTCATGGCGGGCATAATTCCCGCCGTGTGTCTCTAGTGTTGTCCTCAATGGTGCTATGGGCCAATGAGGAACGCTGTGTCCCATGGTGAGGCTGGCCCTGTGGTCATCTCTGTGCATTGCTGTTCTGAGCAGGAGCATTGTCCTCAGGGCTTGGTGAGCCAGGATGTGCTTCACCCCCTTTTTTCCCCCTCCTCCCTCATTGGCTCCTGTGTGCTGTGATCAGACCAGTCCCTCTTCTTGAGCTGTAGCTTCAGTGCTGTCCTCTGAAGTGAATTCTTCTGGCAGGGAGAGTGGTGCTGCACACTTAGTTGGTAATGGGGCAGGCCCCTCAGGCCTCTCTATCGGTTCCCTGCTTCATGTCAGTATGTTGCGTTCTTGTCTTGGAGCTCCGGGTTGAAGTCTGGTCCCTCTTCCCCTGTGGAGACACAATCAACACCTTCCCCCTGTGTGGGTTAGTGACCTGTTCCCCCGACTACCCATCCCCCCCCTTTTTTAATGGGCTACCATATGTATCCCTGAGTTTAGTCTGGCCCCTGCCATATTACCTGGGCCTCACCCCAGGAACATATGTATGCAGCATCATCTTCCTTATGCCCCTTTTGAATTTTTTGAGCTTACCTCAGGGGACTCATGTTGTACTTGTCCTTTTGTGCTTGGTTTACATCACTTAGCATAATTTCCTCCAGTTCTTCCCATGCAGCGATGTGCTTCATGTGTTCATCACTGCTTTTTAGGGATGTGTTATACTCCATTGTATGTATGTACCATACTCTTTTAATCCATTCGTCTGTTGGTGGAAATTTGGGTTGTTTCCAACTCCTTGCAATTGTGAGCTGTGCTGCGATGAACGTTGGGGCACAGATGTCTGACCGTGGTTTGTTTTTTGTCTCTTCTGGGTATATGCCCAGTAGGGGATTGCTGGGTCATATGGTAGCTCAATTTCCAACTGTTTTAGATATCGCCAAATCGATTTCCATAGTGGCTGTGCATACCTACCTACATGTCCACCAGCAGTGAACAAGAGTTCCCATCTCTCCCCATCCCCTCCAACACTTGTTGTTTTCTGATTTCTTGAATTGGGCTATCTTTGAGGGTGTTAGGTGGTATCTCATAGTTGTTTTAATTTGCATTTCTCTTGTGGCTAGAGATCTGGAACATTTTCTTATATATTTATTGGCCATTTGGATTTTTGCCCTTGAGAAACTCCTGCTCAGGTCATTTGCCCACCTCCTGGGTGGACAATTGGTTTTTTTCTTGTTGTAGGTTAGCAGTGTATTGTAGATTTTAGTAATAAGGCCTTTGTGACAGTGGGTTTTGTTGTTGTTTTTTAAATTGTGTTTCCTCACCCCACCAGCTGGCCATAAAACCCACAACTCATTGTCACAGTGCCTCCCCAGGCTTGGGCACCAGCTCCGATCACTGAGTCGGGTGTCTGCTGCAACCCTCGCCTCTAAAGAGATGCCCAACACCAGTGCTGTGACAAGCGCTTCTCACGTGGCATCTGTGGCAGAGTGATCACTTCGCTGGACTTGCGCCCAGGCTCCTGGCCAGATTCTGGCCAGCCCTCCCTGACTTTCATCCCTGGCCAGAGGGCTGCCCAGGTCACATTTGTTCCCCGAGTTCCCACCAGATTTGCTCCCTGAGACCCAGCTGGCCATGGGAGTGTGTTTAAAGCTCTGCTGTGAGGTGTCCTGGGGAGTGGGTGGTCACTTGGCCAAGGTTGGTCAGTTTGGTGAGTGGGGCGCTCCATACCAACAACCACTCTGCCTTTTGAATTTCCATGGCAAATGCTGCTTGTCAACCTAAAATATGGGGGGGGGGTGGTCAGGAGGAAAGGGTAGGATTTCTTTGGTAGCCATTGAACCTGCTGGTCAGCTTGGGGAGAATTGTCGCCTTTTTAATATTCCAGTTTTCAGACCGTGAGTGTGACCTATCGTGGCATCACGGGGGCTGGTATCACTCAGTGCTACGTCTCATGGTGTCATTCACACAGACCCCCCAGAATCTTTCGTCACCTACGAGGGCTATCCGTTTGAATCATAGACTATCCAGATGCAGACTCGGTGGCACCGGGGCTTCTCTGACCCCGAGTGGAAGGGTTCGGAGATGGAGCCTTCACAGGAAAGACGACGTCGATTGTCGTCTGCAGAGCAGCTGGTGGGTGTTGCCGCAGCCCGGTGCTTGACCCACAGTGTCACCTGGGGTGCTAATGACAGCGTGATAAGTGATAACGGTAATCGTAAGCCGCTCTAATGTCATATTACTTAGCTTTTTAAAATACTAGTAGCAAAAATGTTTTGTAAAATCTTTCTACATTAAATGACATTATTCGTTATATTATCAGTTAACTGAGCAGAAACCTTTGAAAACTTTCATGTTTCATTATTATTGCTTTTTCCACAACAACAGAAAGCCACTGATACAGGCTCAAATACTACCTGAGGCAACATTGTAGATAAAACACTGAAAAATAGCTACAAACTTAGAAACAGCAGCAGAAACAAAAGCCGAGCTTGTGCTGTCTACAGACTAGACCTGAAGCACCAACGACCACAGCCCTGACCTGAGCCCAGGAGATGGCTCAAAGCGTAAAGAGTGGAGAGTGTTAAGCCTGGTGGATGTGCCGATACTTGCAGGCTAGGCTTAGAGAAAATGTTTCTGTTGTTCTAACTAATGACAGGGATATTCCTCCTCAACTTTTTATTGTGAGTTAGGCAGGGTTTCTAGATCAGATCACTTTTGTGTTCAAACACTTAAATAATGTATCAAACCTCCCAATGGCTTTCCCTGTTTCCCGCTCTATTCTCATCTTCTCCCCCACCTTCCTCTTATTAGTGTATGCTCTTCACCTCTATCTATGATACACTTATCTGTCCCATAGCCTATTGCCTCCCCTTCCCCCGCCCTGTCTACTCGCATCCCCATAGCCATCAAAGCCGGTTTCTTTTTTTTTAATTAATAAATCTTTTTATTGGGGCTAATAAAGCTCTTATCACAATCCGTACATACATCAATTGAGCAAAGCACCCTTATACATTTGTTGCACTCGTCATTCTCATAATTCACCTTCCACTTGGGTTCCTGGAATCAGCTCAGTTTCCTTTTTCCCCCCTCCCCCTCCCTCCCCACTCTCCCCTTCCCCCTGGTCCCTTGATAGTTTATAAATAATTATTATATCTTATCTTACACTGCCCGGAGTCTCCCCTCACTCACCTCCCCATTGCCCATCTCCCAGATAGGAGGTTACACATAGATCTCCGAGATCGGTTCTCCCTTTCTACACCCCCTTCCCTCCTGGTGTCGCCACTCCTACCGTGGGTGTTGAGGGGTTCATCCGTCCTAGATTCCCTGTGTTTCCAGATCCCTACTGCACCGCTGTACATCCTCTGGTCTAACCAGGTCCGCAAGGTAGAATTGGGATCATGGTAATTGGGAGGGGAGGAAGCGTTCAGGAACTAGAGGAAGGTTTTGAGTTTCATTGTTGCTACACTGAACCCTGAGTGACTCATCTCCTCCCCACTACCCCTCTGCAAGGGAAAAGCCGGTTTCTTTGGGTGTGAAAAGTCATATCTTGATTAAAAAATAATAAGTGGTTGTGGCAGTTACCTCAGCTCCTCTCAACTTGAGCGAAGAGGTGGAGTCTAGCCTGTCAATCATGTCATAGCCAATGAGGCCTCTGTGTGGGCATGGCTTTACCTGAGGATTCTGGGAGCTCTTGTCTTCCTCCCAGGAGGCTGGACACACACTCTGCTTAACATTCCTGTTGACAAGCCAGATGGAGCTATGCTGATGGAGCCAGAGCCTTGGAGCTGGAGGAGCCACATGGAGACCCACGCCAGCACTGAGATGCTTCTATCACCACTGGGTCCACAAGACTTTCCACCTACCAGCCTGTGATCTTCCTGCACTCGGCGTCATTGCATGGCTGCTCAACCTGGATTAACACCGTGGTCTCATACCATATTTGTCCTTTACTGTTTGACTAGCTGCACTCAGCATCATGCCCTCCAACTCAATCCTTGTCATGGGTGTTTCACAGCTTTGTCATACTTGTTTAGTGATACCATTACATCATGTGCATGCACCAAAGTTCATTTAATCATTTTCCACAAAGGACCATTGTGCCCATGTTGAGCATTTAGCATGTTTCCATCTTCTTGCTCCTGTGAATAGTGCTGCAGTGAGCATGGGTGTGCATGTCTTGTTCATACTATGTCTTTGTCTCTGTAGGACAGATACCAAGTAGCTTGACAGCTAGGGCATATGGCAGTATTTCTATTCCTGACTGCGGTGGGCCCTGACGCTTTCCACCGTGGTTGCCCGTTTGCAGCCCCATCCGCAGTGGGTGAGGGTTCCAGTTTCTCTCCATCCCCTCCAGCATTTGTTTTCTACTTTTTCTGAACTTTGCTGTCATTTCTGAGCTAAGATGGTATCTTACTATTGTTCTGATTTGCATCTTTGGAATGGCTGGAGACCATGAGCATTTCTTCATCTCCAGCACGATATTGAATAAGAATGGAGATAAAGGGCATCCTTGTCTGGTTCCCACGTGCAGGGGAATGTTTTCATGAAAAAAGGAAATGCACAAACAAAAAGGAC
Organism: Tenrec ecaudatus; assembly: GCF_050624435.1. Lineage (NCBI taxonomy): Eukaryota > Metazoa > Chordata > Mammalia > Afrosoricida > Tenrecidae > Tenrec > Tenrec ecaudatus. Next base: position 1,023,166 of record NC_134535.1, read on the forward strand.
TCAGCACAAAAAAGTAAGAGAAACTAAAAAAAACACCCATGCCACGCATGCACACACACACGCACACACACACGCACCACAACAAAATGACAGCGGTAAACTCAGACCCGTCGATAATCATGCACTAGTAAAGAGATAGAGAGCAATAGAATTGGGTTAATATAGACCCACAAAGCCCATCAATATGCTGCCTACAAGAGCTACACCTTAGGCATAATGAAAAATATGTTAACATTCAAAGGGTGGGGGAATAGCAAGCAAACAATAATCAAAACAGAGCAGGAACACCTATATTCTTAGTCTCTGGTTAAAAAGAAAGGGTTTTCATAAAAAGGCACCATGAAAAATAAAATAAGGAAGGAGTAAAGGGTGAGTTCATCAAAACGACACAGACACACGTCCAATGACAGGGCCCCAGAATATGTGGTACAAAACACTAGTGGGAAACTTCAGCACACTGCCTTTGGAGAAGGACAGAAACCTACAAAGAAACTCAACAAAGATCCAAAAGATCCAAAGGCCCAACCAACCTTAGACAGAACCCTCCAGCAGACCACAGCGAGCTGTCACCATGCCCAAGCGCTGTGGGAACAGAGGATCAGGGCCTGTGTTCCTCCATACAAGCCAGAAAGCAGGGGCACCTGCAGTTGCTGGGTACCCTGTCAGCCAGCTGTGTTTACACTGTTGGGTCGTTCACATTCTCACTCTGTGTGCGCGCGCGCGCGTGTGATGTAGAAAGCACCTTTGGGACTGTGTCCATTGCTTAGTGTAAGTGTGTCCACATTTGCTTTGTTTTCCTCCTCCAGAATCTGTTGTTAACAGGTTTGGCTCAATCTTTCTACCTTCGGTTTTAGCTGCCTATCGGCATAAAACCTGACTTTTACAAATGCAGACTGGCAGCAACGCGCCCTTTCTCCAATGTTGTGCTTGATGTAATAACAGCATAACCGGGGATCTCTCTGTAGCAAGAACATTTGCATCACAAACTAGAGCCCTAGCCCCAAGCTTTGAAGAATTTGTCATGCAAATCCCTGCGCCAGTGAATCTGGGGTATATTCCCGGGGATTCCCCTGCGCTCAGAGTGCAGGATACCTTCCTTGAAGTTCCCCTGGTGGGGCCGGTGGATTTGGGATTAGGGATTAGCTTTTTCTGGTGACTGTGTTACTGGGGCGTCCCCCCCCACTCCTCTTGCCTCGCCTCCGGCCTGGGGCGCCCCTCTGGAGGGGCGGGGGTCTTCTGCGGTGCCTCCACCCTTCCATCTTGTTCTGCCAGCCTTGACGCTGCGCTCGCGAGCCCTTTCGGGTGCGTGCGCGCCTGTTTCCTCCTGAGGCTGGGCCGGGCGGCACTGGAGGGCTGAGCAGCCCCGGGACAGCTTTCACTCACTGCCGCCTGTCCCTCCGGGATCTGGACTTGTCCTGGAGGAGGGGAGGGTCCTGCAGGCTCCCAGAGCTGGCTGCGTGTTCTGCCCCCGCTTCCATCTCTGCCCTGACGCTGGACGCCCAGTCTCTGCACCTCCCACTCAGCCTTTGTTTAGGTCCCGAGGGTGCGAGGGACCAAGCTACCTGGCCCTGGGTCCCACACCTGCCCTGCCCAGGCTGGCTCCTCTGGGCTCCGAGGCGGTGGGGTCCTGCCCAGTGCAGGCTGGGGCAGCCCGGGCTCCTTGGCTGGACACTAAGAAATTATGCCAAGTCCACGCGGGTCCTGCCGTCTGGAGGAGGTTGCGGACTGGGTGCGTCCCGAGGAGGAGCCGGATGGGACAGGGGGGGGGGCGCCAGCGCGGACTTGGGGTTGGGGGGCCTCTGCCCTGCCACTCACCTGCAACTTGTGCCTAGCTAGTGATGGGCAGAGGGTGCTTTCTGCTGCAGTCCCTCCCCGCCTGGCCAGAACGCCAATAGCTTTAGTGAGTGACAGACCCTGAACTGGGGGCACGCTGCATGGCTAGTGATGCGTGCAATTGCAGCGGGGTTCAGGGAGGCGCTAGCACCCCGGAGGCCTGGCACGATGCGGGCAGGGGGTGGGGTGGTCTCCGAAAGCCCTCCTGGGAAGGAGCAGCCAGCTGGTTCTCAGAGGCCCTGCAGGGTTCAGCGTGGTGGGAGGGGTGGCAGGGCCTCCGAGGACCGAGGACCCGCAGGGAGCGGAGGGCGCGTCCCCCCGGGGTCGCCTGAGTGTGTGTCCCCCGCAGGGCCTCGGGACGTCGCCGCTCCCTGCCTGGTGTGCTGCGGGCCCTTCCAGCCGGCGCAGCCCTGCAAGCGCTGCCGCTCCTTCTGCGCTGCGGTCCTGCAAGGCGCCTCCTTCGTGCCCCTGGGCGGCGGTCACGGCGGCGGCCTGTGACCAGGACATGGCGAGCGGCTCGGCGGGACCCCTGCGCTCCCCATGGACTTGTATACAGAGCTATTTTACAGAAACGGGCCCGTGGTGTTTCTTGTGCAGCGGCGCCAGTACCCCACGGGGCCCCTGCTTTCCCAGCCCCTGCTGTAGGGGAGAATGACACCCCCCCACCCCTGAATCCCCCACCGCTGAGATTTGGTTTTAGTCTTGCGCTCTCTGTCCACCGCTGGGCCTCCAGCGAGCAGCGCTGTGGTGGACTGGACCTCATTTGGTCCCCCAGGGCCGAACAGGAGGACTGTGAGGTTTTGCAAAAGATCTGTGTACTTTTGTGGGGGTTCTTATCTCTGATCCACTTCCCCGCAGCTCCAAAACAGAACGGGGGTGCCCCACTAGCACTGGGCTGCTGAGGCAGTGGACAAGCTCAGTGACCAGGCATGGCATCCAGGTCACCAGCGGGAGCTGCCTCGTGTGGGCAGGGGAACAGAGGGAGGTGGGCAGCTTGGGGTAGGAGACAGGGAATGGGGCAGAGTAGGGCACTCAACGTCCTTGAGGGTCTCTGCCCCTCTGTGGGGGGGTCCCTAGGATGCCCCCTCAGTCCACTGGAATTTGTGCTCACTTTGGAGAGGGTCCCGAAGTCAGGCAGGGCAGTGTGTGTGCCCTGGGGGCTACGGGTCTGGGGTACTGCCCCCCTATTGATGCCAGCATTGGGGCTGCCCTGTCAGGATCCTGCCTCTGTTTGCCCCGTTTAATTTTGGCACAGAAGAGGCTGGCCGAGCCTGAGAGCCCAGAACTGGGGCCTCTGTGCCCCCTGCCCCCTGCCTGGATCCATCCAGAGGGCTGGAAGAAGCAGACCCCCAGCACCCAGCCAAGCCCTGCCCCATGGGGTCCTGCACAGAAAGCCACTCCAATATCTCCCGGAGTGCAGACCCGCCTGAGGACCCATCGACTCAGAGTGCCTTCCACCTCTGGGGTCCAGGCGTGATGGAGGGGGCAGTGTACCCCACCAACAGAATCCCACCAGCCCATGCAGGAAAGCTTTTTCCCAGGGGACTGGGACTGGGGTGCAGGTACCCAGGATGACCTCTCTGCCCACCCACCAGGAGCCACCCACCACTGCTTCCTCCCCCGACACACACACACACACACACACACACACACACACACACACACACGAGAGGCTGAGGTCTGAGCCCAGACAGCCTCTTTGAGCCACCAGAGAGGCCGCTGTGAGGCTGACCCCACCAGGCTGTGCTGGGGGCAGGGGGCCAAGGGGAAGTCCACAGCGCCACACTGGTCCTTCCTCAAAGGGGCGGAGTCAGTTGCCTGCCTTGTGCTGCTGGCTTGCTGGGGAGCAGAGCTGTTGGGCAGCCTGTGTGTGCACACGTGTCCCCAAGATGCACCCACGCGGCAGGGCACACGCACAGCCTCGCACCCTCGCCACTCACCGTGGTGCCTGCCGTATGCTGGTGAGGAGGGTGCTCACGCTCCTCTGCCTGGCCAGCACCATCTCCCAGAGCCTGGCTATCCCCAGGATCCAGGAATGTGGTTTCTCCTGTTCTCAGGTAAGTCTTGGGCTGGGGTGGCCACCACCTGTGCACAGGTGACCCCCACGGCACAGTGCAGGCTAAGGGCACAGGCCCTTGGGTGTGCAGGGTGCTGAGGCCAGGGAGGCTGAACTGGCCTGAGACTGAGGTCCAGCTATATGCCTGGCTGACCTTACCACTCAGACATGCTGCTGTGGGGAGCCTGGGCAGAAGGGCCCCAACCCTGCAGTCTGCACCCCAGCATGCACACCCATGAGCTGCCTCATCCTGGGGGACTGGTCCAAAGGGGTTCATCCTGGGAGAACTTGTCCCAGGTGGAGACTGCCCCAGGAATGGGGCTCACCGGGGAGTCATCTTGCCCCAGGGAGGGCGTCGTCCTCCCTGAAGGGGATGTGTGGCCAGGAATCCCTGCCCAGACAGGCACTAGCAGGCCCAGGACGAGGCCCAGTGCATGAGATGGGAGGGCTTCATGGTGGTGGCGGCAGGCCCATGAGGACATGCATGTCAAAGGGGATGCTGCCAAAGTATCTGCTGGACGCCTTGAGGAGACCTGGCCTCTGGGAAAACAGCCCCTCCCCCCCCACTGTGGTGACAACTGTTAGGAAGACAGGTGGGAGGGAGCAGGACTCAGGGGACCAGCCAGGGGCAGACCATTGACTTTTGGGGACAGGCAGAAACGCGGGTTCCCCAAGTCAGCAGTCGGGCTGTGGAGCGGAGGGGACAGGGCAAAGGCTGAGACTGGGGTAGGAGGTGCACTCAGAGAGAGGACACGGGAAGCCACTGGGAACTGTTGGAAGAGACAAGACTCGAGGAGGCTGTGAGGGGCCTCCCTGTGCTGGTGGTGGGGCCAGGGGGCATCGAAGAATGGGGGAATGTGCAGCGGGAAGGGAGGGTGTCCAGGACTAGGCTCTCAGTGGAGATGGGGGCGTGGTTTGGGGTGACGCTGGCAGAGCTGGGATCTCAGGTCATGGGAGAGGCAGGAGGGGGATGAGCCTGCCCCCCCCCCCCTGCATGGGTGAGGCAATGGTCGGTGCCTCACAGCGCACTGTGTGTGAGCAAGAACACACTGGGGGCTGACCCACCGCCACTGCTGCCACTGCCACCAGGCCAGTCCATCTGCTCCACCAAGCCTGGCATCATCCTAGAGGGATGGGTTCTTGCTCATGTGTCCAAAGGACTTGAGCACCTGGCGGTCCATCTTCCAAAACAGACAGTGGGTTCTCCTGGCAGCCCACAGAACTCGGTGCCCCTCAGCAGCACCAGTTCTTCAGCAGTCCTTTCCAGCTGGCGCCTGGCCCAGGCGCTCTCAACCACCCAGGAGACATGGGTGTGCAGCTGCGCAGCAGGTTTGCCCAAGGCAGTATTTCTTACCTGCTGCTTCCGAGGGCTGTTGGTCAACAAATTAAATCCTTGACAACCCCATTCTTCCCCCACCCCCCATTTACTTCCATGTCTGGGGACCAGGGCTGGTTCCTGAGGTGGGGAGCCTTGTGTGTGCTTGGGGGGGTGGGAAGTGGGGGGGCTTGCTTTGAAATGTTGGCCTGCAGTCTAGGGAGGGCCAAGGGTCTAGGGAGGGTCTAGGGAGAGCAGATGGACTCTCAATGGGGTCCAGATAGGAGCTGAGGTGTGGACAGTTGTGGACTGAGCCCCCTGTCTGTCCCCACAACTGAGGCTGTGTCCAGAGAATGGGTGCAGGGTTGTGTGAGGGAGGGTATGGAGGAAAGAGGCCAGTGGGGGGGGGATGTAGGGAGCAGTGGGGTGCCAGGGTGGGAGGGAGCACTGCCTACCCCACCACCCACAGTGGGGAGGAGGCAGGGCTGTGCTTAGGGGGGTTCTCCAGAGACCCCCTCTTGAAGAGGGGGCAGAGCAGGAGGGGGGAAGCAGGCTCACCCAAAAACCCAGGCTGCAGGGGTCCAGGACAGGCTCAGACCTTATAGGGGAGAGGTTTCCGGGCAGAGGGACCATCTTGGGGACCCCACCCTGGTGGTGGACATATGACTTGATGAACTTGGTAAGAGGACATCACAGGATACAGGGCAGGGAAGGGGAGGTTCTGCTAGCTGAAACCTTCTAACTGCACACAAAGGCCCCCCTTCCCGTGGCAGAGTGTCCTCTCCTCTGTGCCTGTATCAGGCCCCACCCATACCCAAAACACCTCTTGTTCCCTACCCTGCCCCCCGCTGAGAACAGGACACTCGTTTGAAGACAGCTATGCTGCCCCCAGCCCGCCCAGGAGACCCCTTCTCACCCCCTTGCTGCCCACCCCACTCCGTGGGTCAGGCCCTGATAGTCCCACCCATTTTCCAGGTGGGAAAGTCAGGCCTCCCCAGCCCGGGCGTCCTGCTCCCTTCCTCAGGTGCAGACCAGTGCTGCCAACCCCAGGCTCCCAGGCCTAGAGCAGCGCATCTTTGGCTTGCGAGGTAGAGGCCAAGGGGTGACTCCTTTCAGACGCCCCACCCCGCCCTGCGGGAAGCCCCACCAAGCCCAAAGGAAAGCCCCTGGCCACCTCAAACATCACTGGCCCCGCCAGACCGGCCACTGTGTGGACAGGGCTCCACCCCTGTCTCAGCTCCCAGACCCTGCCCCGGTCACCCCACCTCTGCCACCCAAGGACCGCCTCCTTCCCTAGCCCCGCCACCCTGTCACCTCCAGCCTCCTGTCCCAGCCCCGCAGAGCCAGAGTAATGACTGTTCGCACTTTTCAGCACAGAACAATACGTGATCAATACAGGTGTGTACTGCCTGGATGTACTAACTCGCGGATGATATCAGTCCAACAATCGCTTAGTAAAATCTGCATTCTTACTGGGTTGCAGACACCCTTTAAAAATCTCTCCTCCTATTCCTTTAATACTTCCTGCCTCCTCCAAACAGTGACTGATGCAGTTCACAAATACGACCTATCCCAGTACTGTCCCCAAACACCAGGCACCGGCCAAGCCAGCAGTCTCTGCTGTGTGGCGGACACCGCCCTGGCATGGACAGGGAGCGCATGACCCGGAGTGGCTCTGCCCTGAGCAGCCAGCTGGTCCGGAAGTCAGCGAACCTGCCCTCCCTGCCCAGGGGTGTCCTGACACGTGTCTGCTGGGCGCACAGAAAAACGGTCTTCTTATAACTCATAGAGGGATATTTTTATGAGATAAATACATTTCTTTTGAAACATTACATTTAAATTTTATCCAGTCTCTTCAGTGCCACCCCCTCTGACATGCCACCCAGCCACGGCCCCTCCTGGTGGTGTCACTGGGCCTGGGGAGGGTCTGACCCAGTGCGGGAGTATCACTGCCGTCAGTTGGAGGGGGCGGGGGTCAGGGATGGTACAAGGGAAGGGGCTTGCCCCACCAGGCACCCACAAAGGCTGAGGCAGTAAGTGACTTATCACCAGGTGGGGCTGGGCAGTAAGTGCTTTATCACCAGGACAGGACAAATCAGGCAGGGGTGACCATCAAGGCCACCCCCCTCCACAGAGCTTCCCTCCCCAGGGGCTCCCCTCAGTCCTTGAGCTGGGAAGGGGTAAGTCCCAGTCACTGAGAATTTGCATGGTGTCTGGAGGGCAGTAGGTGCCCACTGTCCCAGACATTGGAGGCAGGAAATAATGCCTGCCTGGACTGGTATGAGGGGCATGGCCCTGCATTGCCCTGGTCTCTTGGGCTGAGAGGATGCTGCTGCTCAGCCTGTGGTGTCTCTGCTGGAGGGCCTGGGCTAGCCCCCCACCTACCACACCCCACGCACATCCTACCAGGTCTCCTCCTGGTCATATTGCATCATCTGGGCCAGACTTGGGGGGCCTGCCCCTCACTTGGGACCAAGGATGGAGGCATGGGGTCCTTGGACAACTGTGGGGTCTCTGATGGCTGGAGAAGTGCTGCGTGCTCTCTTGGTCTCTAGGGAGATATCAGGGTGGCCTGAAAACGGGGTGGTGCTGTGGGCCTGGGGCAGGGGTGGGGCTCATTGAAAAGAGTTCCAAAATGGGGGCAGCTCAAATATAACCCTGCCTCTGGTTGATTCCAACGATTCTGACCCACGGCGACTCTCCAGCAGCCGAGCATGTCACACCATGCCATCAGGACCCCGGGAACCCACTGCCATGGGGTCGCTGCCAACTCAAGGTGACCCTATGGGGCAGGGCAGAACTGTGACTTTCTCCCTGCCATGGAGCCAATGTGGACTCAGAGTGACCCCTGTGGGTTTTTGAGACAACAACTGTTTGCAGTAGAAAGCCCAGGCTCCTCCTGCACAGCGGGTGGTGGTTCCCAACTGCTGACCCTGAGGTTCCAGGCCAGCACATAACCACTGTGCCTCCAGGGTTCCTAAAGCTGGGGAGAGGGAGGCTAAATGCAGCGTGGAACCCCAGAAGAGAGCGAGCGTCAGTGGGGGAAACACGTGGGAGCACCTGGGGCTGGGGGAGTTACCCATGGGGGAGGCTAGGGGATGCTGTCTAACACTTTTCCGTGCTTTCAAAATGGCTCTGAAATAAAAGGGGGTTTCGGGGGCTGGAGGCACAACAAACCAGCAGTCCCTACTCCACAGATTCCCGCAGCACATCACTGTCCCTCTCCCACTGGGGCTACTGAGAGAAGCCCGGCTCCCTTCCACAGAGCTTCCTGATGCAGTTACAGCGTGTACCCACGTGGTGTCACTGTTCAGCACTGGTCCCGCGCAGCCCCAGGAGAGCACACAGCACACCCTCTAGCCCCGTGAAGCTTCCTGCCCATCCCAGTGTGCTAGGAGCAGCCTTCTGGCCTGACCTTCCAGAACTCAGGACCTTCCCGGGGCCCATCTGTCCTCACACTGGGTGTCCCTCCAGGCTTTGCCCCCATTGGGCAGAAGAGGTGCAAGGACGTGGACTGAGAGAGTCCAGTCTGGGAGGGAGACCTCTCCCAATGCCCCCCTGGTTCCCACCCTCACCACTCTCAGAGTTTGCCCCGATTCTCACTGGGCAGGCTCCCGGGCACCTCACTTAGAATTTCAGCCCACTTGTCCCCCCTGTCCCCCACATCACTTGTTAGCATGGAACATAGATGGGGGCACTGTTTGGGGTTTGGCATCTCCTCCAGCACAGAAAGGAAGCCCCCTGCAGCCAGGAAGCCCTGTTTGGTTACATCCATGTGTCTCGGAAGCTGAGCACTGCCCGGCGCCTACAAGCTGCTCCTGAGAGCGTGGGCAGCGGACAGTCATGGCTGTGCTCAGGCCCCTGGTTATGAAGCGATGCTGGTGGCCGGGTCTTGGGCTGTGCCTTCCTGGGGCCCCTGAGAGTCGGGGAGTGGCCCTAGGCATGAGGAGGAGCCTTGGGCCTGACCAGAGAGAGAGAGACCAGAGGCTGAGACAGGAGGGGGGCATGTGACTGGGAACAGGGTCCCCGGGTGGGGAGCAAGGTTCTCACCCTCGTCTCTGTTCTGTCCACAGGACTTTGTCTGCAGGAGCCGCAAGAAACGTAAGTACCTCACACCCTGACGGGGCATGGGCCACCAAGCAGGACACGCACCCCAGGGCCACCCAGACCTGCCTGAGTCCCCTTGTCCACCTTACCCACTCAGGCAGCTGGGGTGCCCCTTGCTGAGTGGGTGAACCATGTCACCCCACCACCACCATCATGCCACATCTGAAAATAGTATCCTGGACATTCTCACATGGGACAAGTCCCCGGGCTTCCCACACACGGCTTGCTGGGCACACAAGGGACACATTTCCTACTCTGTGTGTGGGAGGGACCATGTTGCTCCCCAGCACGACTGGGCATCTGCCACTGAGGGCCCCACGCTCCTCCCAGACATTTCCAGTTTCCAACAATGGGAAGCGTAGTCTCATTGGGTTCTCTTTTTCAGTTCTGTTGTCTGTCTCTCTCTCTCTCTCTCTCTCTCTCTCTCTCTCTCTCTCTCTCTCTCTCTCTCTCTCTCTCTCTCTCTCTCTCCATGATTGAAAGGTTTTTAAAGGAAGTCAACAGCTTGTCATGCACGTGAGAGATGGTCAGGACAAGTTATAAGGTTTGGGTCTGATAACCAATGCTCAACCTGAATGCATTGAGGTGAGCAAACCCACCGTCCTCAATTAAGTGCCCAGAGGCGCCCCTGCCCTGAAGCTCTCCACATTACTGTTCAGGCGGCTGGCAAGTAGGTTATAATGTTGCACGTATCTTTAAAAAAGGAACATAAACAATGCAGAATATGCAGGGAAGGCAGCTGGTATACCGGAAAGGAACGTTTTAGAAACGTGGTTGCTTTATGTCACCTTTTTAAAAATTATTGTGTTTTACTTAAGGTTAGTAGAAAAAGTAAAACAAAACAAAAACCTGCCGGACTTTGGTTAATTAGATTTAGTTAAACATTTGTTTTCACCTCATGAGATGTTCTTTCCTCAAGCAACCCCCTCAGGATGTGCTGAAGCCTCTCCTCAAGTCCCACCTCCGGAGGTGCTGTCTGCGGCCTTCCTGTGTCTATCTGGGACAGCGTGGGGAAGGACACTTGGCTTAGCCATGAGCCCCGGGCCTTCTCCTGCTGAAAGGAGGAGACCACTAATGCTCTGTTCTTGGTCTCTCCCATCTGGACTGTCTGCTGATGCCTTAAGTCTGGAGTACACCCCCATCTTGTCTTCTTGAGTCACGTGACTCTCGGTTACTCCCTTGTCTTCTCACAGTAGCTGCTGGAGAGAAGTCTGCTGCCAACCTGATTGCTCTGTCATATTTTCTGGACTCACAGATATGCAGCGTTCATAATTCCAGGGATTCTTTGTGTGAGTTCTTCACCTGTGGAGCTTGATGATCATCGTATTGGATTGTCTTTGTCTTCCTGTATCTGGCAGTGGCTCTCTGGTTCCAGAGATCTCTCTGGCTTTTTAGAAATGGTTCTATCTGTAATTATCTCAACCACTATCCGTCAGTGATTCAATTTCCCACCACGCGTACCTATACCATTGTATCCCTGTATCGCTCACGCACATATCAGCTCTGTAATGGGGTTGTGTGGGCCTTCATCTTGTTTCTTGGTCGGCCATCCACCTTTGTGGACGCTTCTGCTGTGTGACCAGTTGTCCAAATACGACGTGCTGGGTCTTCTGTGTGGAAGGCATGGATGCTCTCTCTGTGCCACCAGTGCCCGGTGTCCTCACGCACAGCCGCACCGTCTGTCAGCTAAGCCTGGCTCCAGCGGGACTTCCAGATGAAGGTGGCCCCACAAGAATGGCCTCGAGGTCTGCTTTGGATCACAAGTCTGATTGGCACTCGGCGGTGGGCGTGGTGTCTTGCTGCCATGAGTCGATGCTGACTCACAGTGCCCTCTGTGGGTTTCTGAGAAGATGACTGTGTACGGGAGTAGAAAGCCCAGTCTTTCTTCCTCGGAGCTGCTGGTGGTTTCAAACTGCCGACCACACAGATCGCAGCCCAGTGTGTAACCACGATACCACCGGGGCTCCAGGAGGGTGCTGTGGGACGCAGCAGTCTTCTGCTCCCCTGTGCGTAGGGTGCTCGTGCATCAGCTGTTAGTTGAATGACAGCTCACAGCAGCAAGGTGGCCGCTGGGAGCACCTGCAGGCCATTCCCCTCTACTCTGGGTCACCTGCCCTTGAGTTCTGTGTCCCTCTGACTTCTGAACTCCCTCCCTCTCATTCGATTCTCTCTCTGTCTCGGTCACACTCCGACCCTTTCTTTACATCTCTTCCAACCACCTTTGGCCCAGTTCCTATGGTCTTCTCCCAAGCTGACCCCGGTCTGTGGACCTCACACTGGCAGGCAGGGGCTGTGTGCTCTCCCGGGGCAGTGGGTGGGAGGGGTCTTCAGTCCTTGGGTCTTCAGTACAGCAGGGAGTCTTGGGCCTCTCGCCTAACCCCTGCACCCCAGGCAGAACACTCCCGGGCCGGCCTCACCCAGGTGGACTGGGGCGCTTCATGACACATTGTAGGGTTCCATCATCTTGCCAATGTGACTCGGGGCGGAGGGGGAGGTGGTTGGGCACTGAACTTCCCGGCAGGCAGCTTCTTGGGGCTGACGGCTCTGGCTTGTGCCTGCGGAGGAGGGGGATCGTTTGGGGGTATTGCTGTCTCTGTCTGAGCCTGTTCGATGTTGGTCATTGGGGTTTTGGGGCAGCAGCTGAGACACCCTTTAGTTTTCATGGTTCCCTGATTATCAGCGGGCATCCCTGGGCAGTGCAAGCGGTCACGTGCTCATGGCTAATAGAAAGCTTGGAGACCTGAGTTCACCCGGCGTCTCAGAAGGTCTGACTCAGCAACCCTGGTGACCGAGTTCCCAAACAACCTGCCATTGTGAGACACCTGTGGAGTGTAGCTCCTCGGTGGTGCCCGGGCTGGACGCCCGGAGCCGGGGTCCACTCAGCGGCACCCGTCCAGTCTCTCGGTTTTCTCCTCCGTGACTCATCCGTTTGTGACTCACCTGCCCCATCAGAGGTGCCGCCAGGCTGCTGTGGAGGGTTTTCCTGGAAGGAGTCCCTGCTCGGTGTGTCAGAAGCCCGGGGCACCCTGTGGTCGTGCACGGGCTGCTAACCATAAGGCCAGGGGTTGGAGCCACCAGTTGTCCCAAGTACATGGGGCAAAGTCTCACCCTCCTTGCCTCTAAGGAGCATTCTGAGCACACCTCTTCCAGGATGTTGGTCCTGTTAGCTGTCCAGGGAACTTTCAATGTTCTTCTCCGGCACCACAACTCAAACACACCCATGCTTCTGGTGTCCCTTCTCACCCAACGCCCGGCCTTCAGATGTGGACGAGGCCACTGACAATCCCGTGGCTCGGTCAGGCGCACCCGAGTCCTCAACGTCACGTCCTCGCTTTTCCGTACTCTGAAGGGCTCTCGTGAGATGGATTCACCCATGCAACGCGCTGCCCAATCTCTGGACTGCTGCTTCTAGGCGCAGACTGTGCATCCAAGCAAGGTGAACTCCTTGACGACGTGAACCTTTGCTCCGTCTGTTGAGATGTTTCCTACTGGTCCGGCTAGGGGAGGTTTCGCTTCCTTTCCATTGAGTTGTCAGCCACACTGGCGGCTGCAGTCCTCTCCACGGTCCTCATCATGACGCCTGCTCAGCCCCACCAGCCACTCCTGGGGAGAAAGACGAGGCGGTCTGCTTCCGAGCCCTATCGGGGTCACTGTGAGTCTGCGCTGCCTCAACGGTGTGGGTTTGGAAAAATTATTTGGTAGTGTATCAAAACTTGGTAACATGCCCCCTCCCGCTCCCCTTCGTCCATTCATTCTACAAAGATTGATTGATCATCAACTGAAAGCAGAAAATGACTGAGCATATATCCCCGTGTGTGGTGTGAAGTGGGAATCCAATCTTAATTTCTGGGCTCCTCCCCTGGCCCCTTCCATCGGTCATCTCCTGCCCCTCCCTCCTTCCCACCCGGGGCCCATGTGGATTTCTAAGCCTCCTGCCCCATCGTTTTCCTGCCCCGCCTGCCTGATCCTGAGCCAATACCGCTTCGTCTCAGTCACCATGGTGGCAGCCGTGGGTGCTCCATGCACCTCCAGAGAAACACCAGCGCCTGGAATCCCGTGTCTGACCAGCTCGGTGGGAACAGGAGGAAGGAAGAGGGCCTGATGGGCCTGGGAACAAGGGGCCCCTAAATTGGCCTCCATGAGGTTCAGTGGCTGGCGTGGCACCAGCTTGGGCAAAGCAGCAGAGGTGGGTGGACAGCTGGCTGGAGGGTTGGCAGCAGCGACCTTGCAGTCAGCAGTGCGGCGCTCTCCTCAGCGAGTGCAGCGAAGCGAGAAGAGCCGCTTTCTAACGAACTTTAAGCAAAACGAACTGCTCAGGAACAGCCGGTCCCGGGCGAGTTACGATCTTAACCAAGTGCAGCACCCGGGTCACACGGCTGGGAAAGCATGACCTCACCCCAGAGTGGCTTAAGACGCTGACTTGTTATTATTATCACGAAACGACACGACTTAGAGACTCACTCAGCCAGGAAAGGTCGAAATTCAGGGATGGTGAGGGAAGGATGGCTGTGGACGTGGAGAGCAGGTGGGAGCAAAGGACCACATTCTGTAGTGAGTGCATCGATAGATCGAAGATGAAAGGAGGACATGTGCCCGTGTGCCCGTGTGCGTGCGTGTGCGTGTGCATGAATTGGGTGAAGGTTTATGGGGCAGTTCTCCAGTTTCTCAGTCCACAGTCCACACACACTTGGTTTCCGGCTTTGCAATGCTCGATGTAAGCTCACCCCTCACACGTCCTCCCTTCCTGCCCGTGTTTCCTGCTTCCATCCGGCCACCTTCCCCATCCTGCTGTACGCTCCGGGTGCTCTGACATGGTGGAGTGTTGTCATGCGGAGGGTGGCTGGGCCGGGGTGCGTCTTACCAGTCTCTCTCGGACCAGTCAGCCTGCTCTCTCATGACTCTGAGTTCTGGTCCACATCTTCTCCCACTCGCTCCGGAAACTTCTACGGTGGTCCTTTTCCGCACCGTGGGGAGCAGTAGCCGGGTCGCAGGTTATGTTGACTGACATTGGCAGGTCTGTCGGTCCACTGGGCTGACTGTTTCCGCGTCGCCCTGTTCCCATCCCGTCCCTTTGCGCTGGCTAGACAGAGACCCAGAGTTGCACGTTACTTAGACGGCTACACACGTGCTCCTAGGAGCCCAGTCCCTGGTAGAACAGGATCTTTGTGGACCAGGCTGTGGTCACTGAACTTGGATTCTCCTGAGACTATGGAAGAGGACACTTATTAAAAACAAAAAAGAAAAGTTTAAAAAGAGATTTAAAAAAATAAGAGCATGACCAAGATAAAGGAAAGAATATCCAGATCGGGAGCGGCCCTGGCAAAGACCACCAAAGACACACCAAATATTGAGCCGACCGTTCAAAATGCTGCCCAGAGAACTCTCTCTGAGATGCGGTGTGCTGGGACCAGCCACGTCCCTGCATCTGCCGGCTTTCGTCATGGAGCACCGGCACACGTTCTAAACTCGAGGGAGAGGAGCCTGAGACGAAGGGCAGAATAAATAAATGCTCGTTTTACCGGTGCATGTGTAAGTTGGGCATCAAAGAAGGAAGATGGAAGGAGAATCGATGCATCTGAACTGTGACGTTGGAGAAGAACATTGAAAGCACCACAGATGCTGCAAGGACAGACCGATGTCTTGGAGAAAGGACGGCCAGAGCGCTCCTTAGAGGCAAGCGTGGGGTGGCGTTGTCTCACGTACTGCGGGCATGTTGTCAGGAGAGGCCGGTCCCTGGAGAGGCACGTCGTGTTAGGTGAAGCAGAGGGGTGGCGAGGGAGAGGAAGGCCCTCAGCGATGGACGGACACCTCAATGGGCTCAGACGCAGCAGGGACCGTGGTGAGGAGCGTGCAGGACTGGGCAGTGCTTCCCAGTGGCTGTGGATCTGAGCTGACCCGGTGGCACCTAGCAGCAACAACTGTTTTTTTAAACATTATAGCAAAATGAGTAGGTTTTCCAAATAAAAAGAAAAGAACTGTGAATCGTCTAGGTGAAAGAGCACGCAACATAGGTGAAAGAAAGGCCGATTTCGTCGGCCTTTCAGGAGTCACGCTCTGTGTCCAAAGAAACCAGCCCATAGGCTGACCCTCACGGCGCAGGGTGTGGCAGCCACGGGGAAGATGCCACTGCGAGCCAAGGAACGCCTGGACCACCAGCAGCTGAGGGAGACCAGAAAGGACCGTCCCCTGGTGCCTTCCGTAGAGGGGCCCTGCCCTCCCCCGATTTGGGATCCTGGCTTTCAGAGCTGTGAGCAGAGAAGAACCTCTCCTCCCAGGCACTGACTTGGTGGTGCTTTAAACTTGAAGGTGCCCTGCAACGTATGCTAAACGAGTAACTGGAAACCCACGGCCGTTGGGTCCCTTCGTGGTGACCCTAGAGGACAGGGTGGGACGAACCCGCAGCAGGAGCAGACAGCCTCCTCCCCCACCAGGGCTCCTGCTGGACGAGTGGAGGTGAGGGTCTTGGTCGGAGGACAGGGAAGGCAGAGGTCAAGAAAAGTGGAGGAAATCCTTTCGCTTGATTTAGGGGTGTACGTATGAATTCCTGAGTCATTTACATGCGCCCACCAGCTCTGTCTACAGAAAACCAACCAACCCAGAACCGATGTCCAGTGAACCTCCCAGTGCCCAGGCTGGGATCTTGGGGTACCGTCTCCCACAAAGAGGAGACCGGCTTCTTGAAGAAGTGCCTGACTCCCAGCCTGGGGTGAAGAGTGTACGGAAAACCCTGGAACATCTTGTCCTGCCGGAGAAGGAGAGACACACAGCAGGGAGGCCCAGGGGCCATGGGGAAGAGCCCCCCCCCCCCCAGACAGGCTATAATTTGCATTTCAAATGAGGATAAGCATGCCAAGACGTGGTAATTCAGGCTTAAGTCTGTAATTCAGAATGATCTGGTTTTAAAAAAACAGTGCTCAACTTCTGCAGCTGGCAGGGGACCAGGTGTTTGCTTGAAAACTGGGAGACTGAGAGGAAAGAACCGTTTCCCTTTCTCTGGGCACCCCACCTAATTAACCCTGATTAAGAGGTTCACGCCTCACAAGGCCACCCCAGCAAACACAAAACCAGAATGATACACTGTTGCCAGTTTACAACGCTCCCCGCACCCCACCCCCATGCCCCTGCGTGCGCCTTTGGTGAAGGGCTTGACTTTAAGCCAAAGGTTGGGCGTTCTGGCCCCCACAGATGCCCTTCAGAAAGAGGCCTGTGGTCTGCCCCGGGAAGGTGGGGGCCTGGGAGCCCCCTGGAGCACACATGGAGCGCCAGGAGCTGGAATCTGCTAGGCGATGGCTGGTTTGGTCTGTTTGGGGAGCTGAGCTGAGGTCACAGGCATGGCGCCTCCTCATGAGAGCATCCGAGGGCCCCCAGCCCTGCCTCTGTCAGAACCACAAGAGCGCTGTGCTGGATGGCGCTGTGTGGAGAGCCGCACCAGCAGAGCAGGCCTTCCCCAGGACAAGGCGCGGGGGTCCTCCGGGGACAGCTGGAAGGGGATGTGGATGTTAACAGGCTCCGGAGCAAAGGGGCAAAACTCCTCAGAAGTGCTTGAAGAGGTACTTTTGGGCGGTTTACCCTAAAGAGATGCAAAGGGCTTTCCGGGAGAAAGGGGGGATCATCTAGGACACCCACTGGGGAGGCCCCAGGTGCTGCTGGGGAGCCAGCCTGGAGCCCAGAGTCAAGGATCCCTCTAAACGCTGAAGAAGCCACCACTCTTTCTTTCTCCTTGATATCCTAAGTTTATTGTTATTTTTATTAGGTGCAATCGTGGTCTTGAGATGGTGTAAAACACTGTCTTTATTCCTACAAGACACGTGTTGAAATAACTATACAGCCTCCTTCTAAACGGCTCCTTGAAAAACTAATATGAAATAAGTAGGAAAAATGGCAAGCTGTTGACGCCGAGTAGAGTATTCGGGTGCTGTGTGTGCGCATGCGCTATCCCCAACCTCTCTGTGTTTGTGGGATCCGTGATACGGTGCGGGTGGAAGAGCGTGCTCGCTCTCTGGGACCTAGTCTTTGTTTGACTAGCTTTATTGGCATATGCTTCGCACAGCCTACAATTTAATCCTTCAGTCATATCGAGAAGAACATTTTCTTCTCTGACTCCTAGCTCCCCCTGCCGTTCCCCTAGGCAATGATTACTCCATAAATCACAAACTGGCAGCAAGCCAAACCCTACCCCGCCCCCCCCCCCAAAAAACCCGACAACAATGAGAAGACAAAACATAGGGAAACCTCAATTGAAAAGCAGAAAATATTAGAAACGGAAACAACTTTAAAATAGGCCAAAAGTGAAGTCAAATGATAAGGTGCTACGTTTTAACCACACAACATCCATGGTAATTGACTTTACCAGCACTCTGGCTGACAGCAAGGCTGCTTGCTCACATCCTGGGACTGTGCTCAGGGCTGAGCCCCGAGGCCTGGTAGCTGCTCGGAGCCAGGGAAGAGCCATCTCGGGGTGACATTGGGATCCTTGCCTTGTTCACTAGGCCCAGGGTTCTCAAACTAGGGCCGGAGGGCCACATGCGGCCCGCTGCCCATCAGGTGTTTTTGCCCGTTTTGTTTTTTAACTTCAAAATAAGCTATGTGCTGCGGTGGGGTTGGTGCACTGGGAGCTGTTGGAGCAGGAGAGCGGACGGGAACCTGGTAGCACTGTCTTTCTGCAGCTTCTCCGGGGGGCAAGGTTTCCCAGAATCACTTTGAACCCGCTGTCTGCTTGTGAGCCAAGTGCGGCTGCGAGCTGTTCTCCAGCGGCTCCAAGTACAGCACTCGTCGCCGTGGCCAGCCTCCACGGAGACCGTCCACGAGGACAGCGTGGCCAAGCGCCCGAGCGCAATCAGCCTGATGCCTTTTAGGTGTCCTGCGGTCAATGGGCCACGGGCTTCGCCACGAGGTCCTCAATGATGGCCCCCCAAGCAGGGGCAGTCCCGCTTCTGCATATTCAGCAGCTCCCTGAAGTTCATCCCTAAAGGCAGCACATCTGCCTCCCAGGGGAAGTAAGCAGGCAGCCCAACCCCAAGCGGCCACAGGCATTGGTCACCCCCCTTTAGAACTACACCCTACTGACCTTTAGGCAGGGAGGGCTGGATGGGGGGACAGTGCTTCCTGACGACCCTACCCCCTGTGCCAGGATGGGGCCAGGGCTGGTTCATCTTGGCCTCCGAGGCTCGAGGCTGGGATTCTGGTCCCAGGGTATCTGTGTCTTGAAAGACATAACACCCTTGGCTTCTCTCCTCAGCCTGGCGGCCCCTCCCTGCCTGCCTGGTCTCACCCCTATGAGCCCCAATTCCCAAAGGGGCTCCAGCCCTCACCAGGGCCTGTGCTGACCCCCTAAGTTGTGTGAGCAGATGCAACCTCCACGAGGCCATGTCCCAGTCGGCAGCTCCGGCCCAGTCACTGCATGAATTGCTCTGGTCAAATCCTTCCAGGCTCACCAGGACACTGACGGTCTGTGACCTGCTGGGGCATGCAGGCCATGGCACAA
The DNA here is from genome assembly GCF_050624435.1 of Tenrec ecaudatus. Taxonomy (NCBI): domain Eukaryota; kingdom Metazoa; phylum Chordata; class Mammalia; order Afrosoricida; family Tenrecidae; genus Tenrec; species Tenrec ecaudatus. The sequence continues at coordinate 1,041,961 of NC_134535.1, forward strand.
CCCCTGAGTCCCAGGTCTCCACCCGTGTGGGAGAGCAACCACTGATCCATGGTCTTCCTACCAGTCCCCTGTATGCCTGGGAGGTCTTGTCCCACAATCTGTACCTGCCAAGCCTGTCCCAGGAGAGTCCATCCAGAGCTCCTGGTGGTGGTCTCACCCTCTCCCGCCTCACCCTCTCCAGCTTTCTGAACTGATCGGCTGGAAACTAATAAGCAAGGAGACCCAGCAGGCTGCTGTGTCCATGACTGGGTCTGTCTCCACCCTTAAAAAATGTGCAGTGTGCATAGGAATTTGTTCATAGTTATTTTTTAAACTATACTCCGGCCCTCCAAAGGTCTGAGGGACAGTGACCTGGCCCTGTTTAAAAAGCTTGAGGGCCCCTGAACTAAGTGATAGGTTTCTTCTTTCTAGTTCGGATTTTTCTGTCCCTACATCATCTTCTTCTTATTTACAATAGAAAGGTCCAATGGGATATTTGAACTCTGTAACCTCTACTCTGATACATGTGTGCTGGGCCATTGGACAGCTCCCTGAAAAGCTCGGTGGGCATTTGGACTGGGGTTCCATTGAACTTACAGACTGATCTGGGATAGAAAAGACGTCTTAAACAGAGTCAAATCTTCCATCCATGAGCATGCTGTGCTGTTGCATCTATTTGGATGTTCTCCAGACCATGCGTGCTCTTGAAGAGCAGCTGGAAGATACTGGGTTGGTTTCCTGATCTTATTACACTTTTGTGAATCAGTGTTGAGATGTTGAACGTTTTTCTGCGTCTGTAAAGCCTGGGCATCTGATTTTTCTCTTTTAAGAGATGAATTCAGAGCTGGAGTTTTCTAATATTGCACACACACACCCCCGCCCTCTGCAGCCCTGCCGTAAACACTCTTTTAAATGGTTGGGTTTTTAATAAATTATCAGCTCTACTACTTGCTAAATCTCCTTGAGGATTTTTCAAGGATCTCGTTTGTGAGCCTGGTCCAGACGTTTACCTTCCTGTGTGCCCCCTGGAGAAGTCAGCCTTCCCCTCTAATAGTGACCGATTCTCCCACTCTCTCCCCTTTCTCTCTGGAGCACTTGACACTGTTTTTTTTGGGGGGGTTGCACTTCATCCAATTCCTCCTCGCCTTTCTTAATTCCTCGTCTGTCTCTTTTCGTGTTCTTGTCTCTTGGCTGAATTCTGGACCATCTCTCTAAGCGGCCTTCTAGCTCACCAATTCTTTTCAGTGGCGTCCCATCTGCTCTTGGAAGCATCTCTTGCATTTTCCAGTTTGCCACTGTAGGCGTCCTCTGTAGAAGAAAAGAAAACAATAGTGGGCATCTTACTTTGATGTGAAGTGGTTATTTTATCACCCAAAACCCAAAATTAACTGTGAAAAGGCTGGGTCCAAACTGCAAATGAGCTGGCCTCTCTTCTGAGTTTCCTGCAGCATTGTGAGTTTGTCCTTTCCTGCGGTCAGCAGGTAGTCAGTAGCAAAGCCATTGCCTGCCTCGGCTTCCTTGATGTGAAACAAATGTTGAGCTGCAGGTCGGAAGGGCTACATTTTCAGTACCCACTTTTCCATACCCGGTCAGTGGCTCATCGAGTAGTCAGGCACCATGGACACTGTACTCACAGTTTCAGGGGCAAAAGAAACCCAAAGTCAAGTATAATTTAAAGGGGACATTTGCTAAGCCTTAACAGAGACGAAGACAACACAAAGACACAGAAAGCACGACTGGGGCCACATCGAAACACCACGGTTACAGGTGGGACTGCAGAAGCAGGACGGGACCGTGACTGGGACAGGTCTGCGGTTAGACAGAAGGGCTTTCGAGATTGGCCCAGAGTCTTCCGACCAAGGCGTGACTCATGCCCGTGCGGCCATGCCAGTACAGTGAACTCTATCAGGGACCGCCCTTGCCCTCCCGGATGTCCCGGAGAGCCGCGGGGAAAGCCTCAGAGCTGGGTGATGCGCATCGTTGGTTGATGATCAGCAAACAGTCCGTGAGGTTCGGTCTGTGGGGCTCAGCGGATGGCATCGGGTCGACCACCGCTCTTCTCCTTCAGAACACAGGACAGCAGCTGCACTGTAAGGTCACAGCCCTTAGGAGCATGTCCGTTTTCCTTCACGAGTGGGAGACTCTCACTCAGCACGGCGTTTGGTGTTGTTTTTCACCAATCGGGGAACAAGTGCTGAACTAATTCAAAAGTCCGAGCCGTCCCCTCCAGGGGCTGCGACCAGGGCCTCGACGTAGCAGTGAGTGTGAGGATGGCCAGGGGCTGGCGGTGCTTCGTCTGTTGCCCGTGGTGGTGTCCGCGGGGCCGCCTGGTGCCATGCTAGCAGCTGTACCTGGCCTACGTCGGGCCGCTTATCCGCGCTGACTGATGGCAGTGGGTTTGGGGACGTGCACATCGGATGAGTCTCCATGTCTTTGAGGGTTGGTTTATTTTCAGAGTTTCTAGAAGTTGTATTTGCTTCTTCCAAGCAGGCTTGGTCTGCTTTTTGTGTGCCCGCCTCCCCTCTCCTCTTCTCATATTTCACTTATTTGTTTACATGTGGTTGGATTTGGGTCGGGGGTGGCGTGCGCAGGGGCCTCGCACTTCGTACCAGGTCTGACACCAGGGAGCTTCACAAATTTTGGGAGAACATTCCATGATCTTCTCATTTCATTTCCCAGCACGGACCGTCCAGCTCCCAGGAGCTTCTTTCCATGGGCTGCCGCGCGTGCGTGCGTGTGTGTGTGTGTGTCTGTTTTTGCACTTGAACTTAATTTCCTGGTATAAGTGTGTTTATCCTGTAACTGCATCTGCAAAAAACGCCCTACTTGGAATTCCCAGAGGCCTCGGAGAAAGGGACTTCCCCCAAGAAAGGATTTGCATTTGTTTCTGAAAGGCATTTAGGAGTGATGCCTGCCTGGAGCCAGCTGAAGGACAATGAGTGAGAGGGTGAGGTTTCCTCGACCTCCCGGGACGTGAGGCTGAGCTGTGCATGGCTTTCCTAGAATCTGCCTGTCTCCGCCCTGGGGGCTGCAGAGCGGGCAGCGGGCAGGCGTCCTCTGAATCACCCCGGTCCGGTGTTTGCCCTGAAAACAGAGACTGGCGCCTCTGGACCGGCTCCGTGGCTGCCTCACTAACCTCTGATGTCACCCCCCTTCCCACAGCCCCCAAGTTCCACCCGGCGTTGTTGAGTTAATTCTGACTCCTGACCTGGTTCCAGAGAGATGGGTCCCTTTTAGGGGCTTTCCTCCGGCTCCCTTCTGGGTTTTTCCTGATACTTCCTTATTTTTCGCCAGTCCTTAGGAGTTTCGATGCTGTTCCCCAGCTGTGTTAGACCAGGCTGACTAGAGACACAAATCCAGTAACACGCATATCTGTGTGTCGGAGAGAGCTTTCTATCAAAAAATCATTATATACCAAGCAAACATCCCAGCCCAGTCCAGATCAAGTCCGTAAGTCCGACACTAGTCCATCGGTCTGATTCCAGTCCCTCTTCAGACTCATGCAGCCACATGGAAGGATGCAGCATGCAGGAAGGTCTCGGCCGGTGGGTCCAAAGTCCTGTCTACCCAAATGGGGGGGAGAGAGAGAGAGAGAAAGAGAAAGAGAGAGAGAGAGAGAGAGAGGCAGGCCTCAGAGAGCCATCTCTCTAGGTTGCCTCCAAACAAGCTGCGACCTGACAGCTTAAACTCTGCCCACATGTTGCTACAGGAGCTACATCGTCGGAACAGAAACGTGAAGGATCACACCAGCCAACTTTGTTTTAAAAGGGGGGGGGGGGCTGTACTGCTGGCCAGCTGAGAACATCCAGCAACAGCAACAAACTCCCACATGAACAAACGGGTTTTCAGGAGAGTCTGAAAATGGGGGTGGGAGGGCCTGTGTACCTCTCACCCCCCATCTGCCAGCACAAGAGCATGGCTGGGGTTTTTAAGGACTTGGGAAGGATGGGTACCATGCTTATTCATTAGGTAGCTAGGGATTCCTAGGAAAATGGCCCAATAGTCAGTGATCCTGGTAAACAGAGAAAAGGTTGGGGCTGTCAAGGATTTCGTCTTGCTGGCATGCACAATCCAGAGTCCAAAGGACACATTGCATCGGGTGATGCTTGACTAGAGTAAGTCTTGACTTAAGTCCCAGCAGATGGGGATAAGGGATACGAGCCAGATAAGATGCCAGCATTTGGTCTTAGTTGCCTGCTTTGCTGCTGAGTCAGGAAAGTGTGGGGTTTGGTTCTGCTTTCTCATAAGTGAGTCTCTCCTTTGATGTCCAGGACAGCACATGGCTACAACCTCCACTCGGCACCAGGTGGGTTCAATCCGTGGTCCTCGATGCCCGGCACCCCCAGGGCTCCGCCACCACCTCAGGGGGGCCAGCGTTGCCTCCGTGGGCTTGATAGTTCGTTCTGGTCCCAAAGTGACCTCCCATTCTCCTCTCAAATGACCCCACATGCGTGAAACCAGAACACACGCACCCCGCACTCATGTAAATGTGTCCTCGTTGTCCTTCACCTCTCGGTGGGGCTCAGGTCACAGCAATGACTTCTGCCTTCTGGTTGACATGTCCAGAGGTAGTGACTGGGCCTTTATTTATTTATTTTAAAATCATCTTATTGGTGGCTTGTACAACTCATCACAATCCACATATCCATCCATGTGTCAAGCATATTAGTGCATTTGTTGTGATCATTCTCAAAACATTTGTTTTCTACTTGAGCCCTTGGTATCAGTTCCTCATTTTCCTCTCCCTCCCTCATGAACCCTTGATAATTTATAAATTATTATTTCATGTCTTATACTGTCCAATATCTCCCTTCACCCACTTTTCTGTTGTCCATCCTCCTGGGTGGGGGTTATAGATAGATCATTGTGATTGGTTCTCCCTATCTCCCCCCATCTTCCCCTTCCCTTCCTGGTATCTCTACTCATTCCTGGTCCTGAGGGGTTTGTCTGTGACGAGGCCTTTATAACTAAAGAGTGTCACTGTACACCTGGCTCTCTGGATTCTTTTGTGGATAAAGCTGGTTCTGTTTGTAGATAACTACAAGCCGGGTTATCTAGGGTGTGGTCAGACAAGCCTGGCCTGCTGGGGTGCACCTCTTCTATTATACACGTGCCTTCATGCTCAGGACAAGCATCATACCTGAGCTGAGTAGCCTAGGAGCAAGATTTAAAGCTGCACAGGCTTTCAGTGTGATCGTCCGAGTATCTAGTAGGATGGCTTGGTACTGATGCAGTCTTCCCACGCTCCACCAGAGCCCTTCCTTTTTCTCCAGCAAAAGAGAGCGACCATGAGGGGGTTAGACTACACTAGACTGACCAATGATCCACTTTTCTGCCTCAGAAGTCAAATGCCAGGCGACAACACCCACAGCCAGGTGGGTCAGGCAGGTGCTACTAGATCCAGATGCCTAGAAAAGCAGGCAGCAGCCTCTCTCAGCATTCCAGAGCCTGCGTGAGGGCTCCCAGTGCAACACCCTGGTTTTCTGGGCACATGTGGTGACAGCTTAGATGGGACGATCCAGAGCTAAGCAGTCATAGTCTGTCTTCTTTTGTTGAAGGACATCCTGGCTCTTGGCGATCTATAATGAGACAGAAAGCCAGTTCCTTGGTTTGCCTGCATCAGGAGTTGGCCATAATATCAGAATCTGGAATAAAAGCTGACAAAATCCAGCTTCCCTAAAAAGCCCTGGAACTCCAGTCGTGTTTCTTTGGTCAGGGAGGTTACCTTGGCAATGGCATCCTTTAGACGCTGGCACGTTCTCGCCGCCCTTGGGCAATGACGAGTCTTAGGAATCTGACCTGGGATGAGGGCTGGGATTTCTTTGGGGATACTTTGCATCCCCTTTCTTCCAAAAAGTTTAAAGGTGCTGCCCTAGAGATTTCGTTCTCAGAGATATTTGACCAGAACTTCCTCAAAAGAAAGTTGGACAAATTTTGAAGACGGATGTCTGCTAACCACTAGGGTGACAGTTCAACCCCCACTCCCCACGGTGCCACAGGAGGAAGACGAGGCTGCATGCCCCCACAAAGCTACCTGCTCCCGAACCCTCTGGGGAAGTTCTATGTCATCCTACAGGGTGCTCTGAGTTGGAGTTGGCTCAGTGGCTCTGCGTTTGGACTTTTGTTTTGCGCCCCTCCCCCCAGTCTTCAAGGCTTTATTTTACTGGTCAGTGTGGTCTGCAAGGAGACAGGACTTCAATCCTGCTGCTTCTGACCCCAGTAGAAGAGCGGTGTCCAGGACAGGCACAGTGCCAACAGGCCCACAGGGCGGGACTGCTCTGTCTGCCTCTTGCTCCTACATCCAGTCAAGCCACGAGATGTGCAGTCCCCCAGTTCCTCGCTTAAACCGGAGGCCGATTTCTTTCTTGGCCGAATCACAGCCATGAATGATGGTCCTGCCAACTTGAATGCAGAAGTCCCCTCGGACGGTGCCCTTCTCCACCACATTCAGCCCCTCCCGGACCATGGCCACAATGGGCCCCGAGTTCAAGTCCTTCACTCGAGAAGGGGCGGTCTTTCAGATCCATGGAGGGCTGCTTCAGGTGTTCCCCGGAGACCTTAACGAACTTCATGGCCACCAGACGGAATACAGTCGTCCTTGGAACAGACAAGAGCAGAGATTTAACATAGCCTCATGAAAAACAACTACTATCCGCGAGCTCTAACCAGATATAAGACTAACATTCAGAAATAATGTTTTATAGCAGAGGCAAGCTATCAGAATATAATGAAACAGAAAAAAGATTTAAAAAAAAACTCATTGGTTCTGTGAGACCAGCTCGAAACCATACAGCATAAGTAACCCAATTTTTAAAAATGTATATAGTAATCCCTTGGTAAGATTGACTTAAATCAACATGAAATCAGGTCATGAGTGAACTGTTTGACTTGCCAGACTTTCCGATGGAAAGATTTTATTCAAACCCTTTGAATAGGTTGAAACTTTGATTTTGGTCCTCTGAACTATTAAAGAAAAAATTCACAATGTGACACAATTCTGCGTGCATCCAAAGAATAAAGGCAAGATGGGTCCTATGGATTGAAGTGCACCCCCCATCTCAAATATGTGTCAACTCGGCTAGATCATGATTCTTATCATTATCCTATGCGAACCTTAACCTGTATGTTGTTAATGAGGCAGGGAGGGTGAGGCGCTACACATTATGGTAGTGAGACAGGGTCCAATCTACAGCATCTTGAGTAAATCTCTTTTGAGATATAAAAGAGATTTTTTTAATGAACAGAAATCAGAGGGGCCTCCTCCTTTCTTTCCAAGAAAGAAGATCTGAGAGTGAATCATACCCTTGGTACCGAAGCCTTCCGAGGACCAGGAGAGACCGAGAGAAAGCCTCCCTCTATAGCAGCACCTGAATTCAGACGGCTATCTTCCGAAACTCTTAGTTAGTTCATCCATTTTTTGTTAAAGCCATTGACTTGTGATGTTTCTGCTACAGCAGCACTAGATACAGGGGAACAAGTGTGGGGGTGTTTCGGGACTGGGCAGTTTCCTTCTGTTGTGCATGGGGTCACTATGGGTCAGAACCGACTTGATGGCAGCCGCAGTCACAGCAGCAGCATTGAAAAACTAAGACAATCAAGAAAAACTCTTCTTTGTTCTAGGACCCATCTTTAAGACATTTCAGGCAGAATTAGCTGTCAGTTTCAGTCGTTGGGAGAAAGGGTGGTCAGATAAAGTGTTATCAGAGGACTAAGAAGAAAAAGAAAGACACAAATGAGGAGCAGACAGACAGCAAAGGAACGGAGGAGGTAGGGGCTGCGTTTTGACCTTGCAGTGACTTTCATTGTTCATGGGTTGGGAGGTGCTGTGTTACATGGAGGCAGAGCGGGTTGCCAATGGGGCCAGAAAGCTGAGCAATCTGAACCCTCCAGCTGCTGGGCAGGAGAAAGCTAAGCTGCTGTCTCGCTCCAGGATCGATGGTTCAGAAGCCCTGGGCAGCAGTTCTGACCCGAGACTCGGCATCCTTGGCAGTGGGCTCGGCTGGGGGTTTGTCTGGCAGGGAAGCCATTTTCTTGGAGGTAGGTGTCTTGGAGACTTCCAGATTCCAAGCAAAACAGGCATTCCACTGTGGCTGCATAAGAGGAGCCTCTCGTTTCTGTTTCACTGCTCGGAAAAACTAGCTCACCAGCTCAAAGGAACCTTAGGTAGCCACTGGTTTTCCACAGTGTTTAGTGAAATCATGCCATCGCTCCAGAAACTGGCAAGGGGGGGAGCTGTGAGAGGTAAGGTTTTGCATCAACTTAGCTGGGCCAGGAGTCTCAGTGGCTTGGCAGTCAACACCTAGCAATCTTCTGGGGTAACATCTCTTGGAGAGTGTGGCCAGCTGGCCTGTTTTCTGCTGGGTCTGGATCCTGCACCTGGCTCCTCCTCCTCCTGCTCTTTGAACATGAAGCAAAGGTTTGTCATATGACCTGCCACACCTGGGAGCCGATCACAGCCTGCCATCTTACCTTGGATCAGTTTGTCTCTGAAATCAGAAGCCTGCCCCCTTCCTGGCTTTGCTTCTCTAGAGAGCCCAGCCCGGCTGAAGCTGACCTTGACCTGTCATTGGAAGGGGTATTTCCCATCTTATTAAACCGGGGAAGACATGTGCTATTGAAACCTCTATGTCCACAGAAACCCAACATGTGCACAGAGGCTGCAATGCTTGTACAAACCTGAATGGGCACTTCAGAAACAAAAGGTGAGTTTGCACTGATCGGGTTGAAATCTGGACTCTCTCAAGCTCAGCCAGGTTTGCTCTGGGTATTGCTTCCTGTACCCACGATGCTGCCTGTACCCACGATGCTCCCTGTACCCACGATGCTGCCTGTACCCACGATGCTCGTGATGTGTTAAGCCCGGGAGAATCAGGGCAGCAGCCTCTGTATCATGTAGCGGTTGCAAATATAATGCCTAAAGGAATTGCTAATTATAGTTTCTAAAGTGGCTCAAAGCAGAGAATGGCAGAAAGATGTTTACATGTGTTTCATTGGGTATGCAAAGACATCCGACTCTACAGACCATAATAAACTGTGGATCACCTTGAGAAGAATGGGAGTTCCTGAACACTTCATTGTGCTCATTTGGCATTTGTACTCAGATCAAGGAGGAGTTGTGTGAACAGAACAAAGGAATACTGTGTAGCTTAAAATCAGGAAAGGTGTGTGTCAGGGTTGCATCCCCTCATCAAACCAATTCAATCAGAGAAGCTAGATTACGTGAGGAAGAGTGTGGCATCAGCCTTGGAGGAAGGCTTGTTAACAACCTGTGCTATGCAGATGACATAACCTTGCTCGCTGAAAGCAAGGAGGAATTGAAGCACTTGCTGGTGAAGATTGAGGATTCTAGCCTTCAATATGGGTTACAACTCAATGTAAAGAAGACCCAAATCCTCTCAACTGGACCAGAGTAACATCATGATAAATTGGGCAGGGGTGGGGGTTGAAGTTGCCCAGGATCTTGTCTTACTTGGGTCCACAATCAATGCTCATGGAAGCAATAGTCACGAGATCAATGGCTGTATGACATTAGGTAACTCTTCTGCACAGGACCTCTTTAGAGTATTGAAAGACAAAGGTGTTTCTTTAGGACTAAGGTGTCCCTGACCCAAGCCAAGGTACTCTCCACTGCATCAGATGCACGTGACAGTTGGGCATCGAATAAGGAAGTCCATGGAAGAATCGGTGCATTTGAATCGTGGTGTTGGAGAAGAATGTTGGCATCCTGGGCTGCTAGGAGGACAAACATCTGTCTTGGAAGGAGTGCGGCCAGAGGGATCCTCAGAGGCAAGGACGGTGAGACTTCGTCTTCCGTACTTTGGACAGATTGTCAGGAGAGACCCGTCCCTGGAGAAAGATGTCATGCTGGGTAAAGTGGAGGGCGGTGAAAAGGAGGAAGGCCCTCCAGGAGAGGGATGGACACCGTGGCTGTATCCCTGGGCTCAGGCCCAGGGACAATTGTGAGGACGGTGCGGGACCGGGCGGCGTTTTGTTCTGTCGTGCCTGGGGTCGCGATGGGTCGGAGCCAACTCCATGGAACCCGACCACCACCACAGTGGTTCCGTCGTGTGAGGGTTCCAGCCATACTTGATAGGGCCTTTTCCATGTCGGGCGTGCTGTGCAAGGAGCCCCGGTGGTATCGCCGTCACACACTGGCCTGCTAGCCACAGGTCAGTTTGAGTCCACCATTTGCTCCTCAGGAGAAAGCCCTGTCTTTCCTCCGGTGAAGAGGCACCGTCTCGGAAACCCACAGGGGCAGTTCTACCCTGTCCTGCAGGGCCGCTGTGAGCGGGAATGGACCTGGCGGCCGTGAGTTGAAGAGGTGTCCAGGGTCTCCGATGCGCTTTTAGTTTGCATTTAGCCAAATGACTAATTGTGTTGTGCGTTCCTGCATGTTTAATTTTCATCTTCTATGCTGAAGTGCCTGTTCAAATCTTATGCCAGTGTTTTTGTAAAACCTGCTTGTTCGGTGCTGTCGAGTTGGCAGCCCCGTGCACAGCAGAACGAGGCACCGCCTGGCTCACAGTGGACATGTTTGAGCCCACTGTGCAGACATGTGTCGTTCCATGTAGTCGGTCTTGAAACCTTCACCATGCAACCTGCAGCTTTGTTTCTATCGCTGAAACTACATTGTCCAGCAATGGAGCTTTCCTTTTTTTCCAACTTCCACATTCCAATCACCAGTAATTATCAATGCATCCTGACTGCAAATTAGGTCCATTTCGGGCTGAAGAAGTTGGTAGGATTTTTCAGTTTATAGTTGGCTTTAGTGCTGGGGCATAAACATGAATAATGGTTGGACTAACTGGAATCGTTGTAGGCATGTGGATAGCACCCTATCACACACAGCATCATTTTTCAAGATCGACCTAGGGATGTTCTTTTTATGATGCGTGTAATACCAGTCCTCTTGAGTTCATCCTTCCCAGAATAGCAGAACACGTGCTTGCCCGATTCAAAATGGCCAATACCATGTCATTTCAGCTCACTCATGCTTCGGATACTCATCTGTAGGTGTTCACTTTTGGCAACTTCCACTGTTCCGCGACTCATACTTTGTACATTCCATGTTCTGATTATTAATGGATGTTTATAGCACTTCTGTGTTGCTTCTCTTATTACCAAGTTTCAAGAGTTCTTAATATATTCTGAATGTTAAGACTTTATCAGGTATACAATGAACAACTGCTTTCTCCTAGGGAGCGTCCTGATAAATGTAGATGAGGTGGAAGTTGTCAGAGATTTTGTCTTGTTTGGATCAGTCAGTGCTCATGGAAGAAGCACTCAAGTGATGGAAAGACGAGTGGCATTGGGTAACTCTGCAAAAGACCTCCTTAGGTCTGGAAAAGCAAGGGTGTGACTGAGGACGAAGGTGCACCTGACGTGAGCCATGCCTCTTCAGTCGCCTCCTATGCATATGAAAGTTGGACATCTAGAGGGGAGGAGATGAGTCGCTCAGGGTTCAGTGTAGCAATAAGGAAACTCATAGCCTTCCTCTAGTTCTTAAACGCTTCCTCCCCTCCATCTATCATGATCCCAATTCTACCTTGCAAACCTGGTGAGACCTGGGGATGCACAGCGGTACAGATGGGAACTGGAAACACAGTGAATGCAGGACAGATGAACCCCTCAGGAGCAGTGGTGAGAGTGGCGATACCAGGAGGGAAGGGGAAGAGAGGGTAGAAAGGGGGAACCAATCACAAGGATCTACATATAACCTCCTCCTTGGGGGATGGGCAACAGAAAAGTGGGTGAAGGGAGACGCTAGCCAGTATAAGATAAGATAAAATAATAATTTATAAACTATCAAGGGTTCATGAGGGAGGGGGAGCGGGGTGGAAGGGGAGGGAAAAAGGAAAATGCGAAGCTGATTCCAGGAACCCAAGCAGAAAGCTTTTGAGAATGATGAGGGCAACGAATGTGTAAGTGTGCTTTACACAACTGATGTATGTGTGGATTGTGATGAGTTGTATGAGCCCCAATATAATCATTTATTTTTTTTAAAAAGAAAGAAAGTTGGACATTTAAATAAGGAAGATCTAAAAAGAACAGCTGCATATGAATTGTGCTGGCAACAGATAGTGGAAGCACCAGAGGCTGCTGAAAGGAAGACAGGACAGAGTCCTCATTGGAGGCAAGGATGGCGAGACTTCATCTTACATACTTGCGACAGATTGGCAGGAGAAGGAGTCATGCTCGGTGAAGTGCAGGGCGTCAAAGGAGAGCAGGCGCTCAGTGGCGAGAGGGATTGACGTCATGACGACCTTGGGTTCAAGCAGAGGAACAATCGCAAGGGTGGTGCAGGACTGGGCAGGGTCCCTTCTGCTGTGCAGAGAGGGTCACTGTGGGTCAGAGCTGACTTGGTGGCACCTAGCAGCAGCAATAAGCGCAACAACAGCTTTGACTTAGCTCTTCGTTCTCTTCATGGCTCTTTCAAAGGACACAATATTTTTATTTTCAAGAACTCTCGACTGGATCACACAAGTTTAGGGTTGTATCTAATAAATCTCTGTCTAACCCCCAATCACAAATACTTCCTCCAAGAGGTTTTGTGAAGAGTTTTACATTTAGTCCTACTAGTCTTCTGCACCACAGGCTGCCAGAAGAGAGAGCAAATACAGCCAGACAGTTCCTTAGAACTGAAGATGGGAGGCTTCACCTCACCTCCTCCGGACATGTTGTCAGGGGGGCCAGTCCCTGGAGAAGGACGTCTTGGTAAAGTCACTGTTGTTAGGTGCCTTTGAGTCTGTTCCAACTCATAGCAACCGGGGTGCACCTGCTCAGCCCTCTGCCAGCCTCACAGTTGTCCTCAGGCTTGAGCCCATCAATGCCGCCACTGCGCCAGTCCATCTAGTCAAAGGTCTTCCTCTTCTAATAGGATATCCTCCAGGGACTGCTCTCTCCTGACAACACGTCCAAAATACACGAGAGGTCTCACCATCTGTGATAGGTTTTCATGTGCCAACATGGCGCCTGTAAGAAGATAGGGGTGGAGTTTAGCCTGTCAATCAGGTCGCAGCTTGACCACATTTGGAAGGGCTACTGAGATCAATGGCTCTCTGGAGCCCAGCACACACACCCCACCTGCCTTCACCTTCCTATTGATGAGCCACGCTGAGACCTGCACGAGCCCTGTGATGAGGCCACTGCCATCGGATCCACAGGACTCTGCACCCACCAGCCTGTGCTCTTCCTGCATTCCGCATCATTGCACGTGGCTGCGTGAGTCTGAGGAGGGACTTATAGACTAGTATTGGACTTATGGACTTGATCTGGACCGGGTTGGGATGTTTCATCGATGCTTGATTACTTCTTGATATAAATCTCTCTAGTTCTCTGACCCTAACGCACCAGCCATGTCTCCAAGGAGCATCTGGCTGTGCTTCTTCCAAGCCAGATCTGTTTGTCCTCCTGGCCATCCATCGTACTTTCAATATTGGTCACTGTCACCACAATTCAAATGCATTGATTCCTCTTTGGTGATGTCCAGCCCACACATGCGCATGAGGAGATTAAAAGTACCATGGGTTGGGTCAGGCTCACCCTGTCCTCACAGCAACATCCTTGCTTTGTAACACGTTGAAGATGTCTCATGCAGCAGATTTACCCAATGCAACGTTTCCTTTGTTCTCTTGGCTGCGGTTTCTGTGAGCACTGCTTATGGATCCAAGAAGAAAGACAAAACCCTTCACGACTTCAATCTTTTCTTCATTTACCATGATGCCACCCACAGTGGTCCAGTTGTGGGGATGTGGGTCTCCTTGACATTGAGTCGTAGTCCATGCTGAAGGCTGCCGTCCCTGATCTTCATCAGCAAGCGCTTCAAGTCTTCCTCAAGCAGAGGAGGCAGACCTCACTGCAACTGATCGGCACAGTGGGCTCAGACAGGGCACTGATGGGGTGGGGGCAGGGCCGAGCAGCAGCTCATTCTGTTGTGCCTCGGGTCTCCACGAGATAGCGCCAACTGGACAGCAACCGGCAACAGCACTGCCAGACCCCCTTGTAAGAGTACAAGGTAGGAGTTGACATTTTTCCTTTTCTTTTGAATATGGATATACAATTGTTCCAGCACTAATGTTGACAAGACGATTCTTTTTGGTTTGTTTGTTTGTTTGTTTGTTTTCCCACTGAATTGCTTTTGCTTGTCTGTTGAAAACCAGTTGTCCATGTCTGGGCCTCATTTGCAACTTTATTGCCCGCCAACCAATTCCCTGCCTTAATGCCAATTAAATTGGGGTGTCTTATTGTCGTTAGGTGCCACTGAGTCAGCATCAGCTCACACTGACCCAACGTACGACAGAACGAAGCACTGCCCGGTCCTGCCCCATCCTCACAATTGTTACGTGTGAGCCCATTGTCGCAGCCGCAGAGCCAATCCGTTCCGTCTCACTGAGGGCCTTCCCCTTTTCTGCTGACCCCCAGGGCCGGCCCCTCGTGGTAACGTGTCCAAAGTAAGCGAGAGGTGTTGCCATCATCGTTTGTAAGATGATGCGTTCTTCAGAGGCAGGCTTGGTCTCTCCTGGCGGTCCACGCTACGGTCACTATCCGATCCTGCTGGTTGTTCTCAGGGGCTCACTGGGGACCTCGGCTTGGTTCTCTGCCCTGCTCTCTCCGCCCATCCTCTGACCTGGCCTCCTGTCAGCCCGTGCCGCCCTGAGAGTGTTTGATGCACCACCTGCACCCTGCGCAGGGCTCTCGAGGAGAGTTGGCCCCTGTGAGTGCAGCTCCTTACTGTGGACAGACCCATGGCCGCAGGGCTCACAGCCACGCCTAGTACACTCCCCGAAAACCCGGCTCCACCTGCTGCCATCGAGTTCATGCGGGCTCCTAGCCACCCTGGTACCACCGTTCTCGGGGCGATACACCAGTATGGGGGCATGTGGCCTCATCTTCCTCCTGAGGAGCGGCTGGTGGGTTTGAACCACCACCTGTTCTATTAGCAGTACAATACTCAGTCAACAGTGCCACGAGAGTGCTCCTAGGAGTCCTCAGCAGGGTTTAACTCAGCTCTGAGCAGGAACGATGGGGGGGGGGTGCTCCTTTGACCGCTGCCAACCACATGGGCCTGCAGCTTCCCCACTCAACCCTGAACTGTGGCCAACCTGGGTCTGGACCTGGTCCCATTTCTGGTGACAATCAGAACTGCGGAACATGACTACTCACCAAGGGGCAGGTCCTGGACCCTCCTAGCCAATGCAGCACCCAGGGCTCTCCCTGCACCCCACTGGGCCCCACTGTGACCTCACTCTCCTTCTCCCCCAGAGAATATCCACAACAGCTTCTGCCAGGTCCCCCCCACCCTCATGTCCCGCTCTGTCCTGGAGGCCCTGGAGCTGTCCACAGGCATGAAGTGTGACCCCCACGAAGGCTGCTCTCTGCACCTCCGAGTACTCGCCTCCATCACGCTGCACGGTGAGGCGGCCCCTCAGCTGGCTGGGTGGAAGCAGGGCCTGGACCAAGGCCAGGTGACTGCTCTGACAAAGTATCACAGCTGCCATAGTGGGTGGGGCTGTTTAGTCCTCCCATGATCCCATGGGGCTACAGGCTGGGTGTTGCCAACGTCAGGGGTTGGACAGGCATTCTGGGGTGCCCAGCCTGACCATGACCCTGCCCACCCTTCCTCCCTATCAGAGGGCCTGCAGGGCCTGGAGGTCTGCACCTCGAGTCTCGACACCCAGAAAATGCAGTGTCAGGGTGTGCGGGTGTCTCGGGCCTCCCGCCAGCTTCATTCAGGACAGCAGGTGAGGGGTGGGGGCCTGGAGTGGGGACACGCCTAGTGCCCTCCGCACCCTGTCAGTCCAGCTCCCAAGACTTCCCCTGGCACAGTGACTGTCCTGCCCTGATGCTGACTGCCCCTAAATCCACCCCACCCTGGGGCCCTGTGTTGCCAGCCTCTGAGGTCTGGCTCAGGGCAAGGTGGGCAGCTGTCCGGGTCTGCCCAGCTCCAGGTACAATTTGGCTGCTTCCAAGTGAGCGTGGCCCAGAGCCTCCATGTCACTCTGAGAACCATCCCCTACTTCTGTGGGGTCCAGCTGGACCGGCAGTACCACGTGGAAGGTGAGACCCCTTAATCCAGCCCCAGGACAGCTGCCAACTGGCCTCTAGGGACTGCCTTAGGCTGGCTTTTTGCGGGGAGCTGGAGCCAACATGGGGAGGAGTTGGAGGGCAGGGAGGAGGAATGGCTGGGGTCAGTGAGGGACCCAGCAGACCCTCATGCTAGTCAGCTCCCAGCTGCCTGCTTGGGTGAATGGGCAGAGACCCAGGTGAGGGGCCAGAGCGCTGCCCACCAGCCTCTGGTCTTTGCAGACTGCAGAGACGAAGACCTGGGAGAGAACATGTCCGAATGCATGGGTGAGTCTACAACCCCGCCCTGGAAGACCTCCCCCTTCCTGGGGTTTCAGGTGGACAAATGCTCCCACTGCCTGGACCAAGGTGGGGGGTGGGGCTCCGCCCTGGGCCCCTGCCTGTGACCTCGCTGCCTGCCGCCCCTGCAGCTGGGAAGCTCACCTACGAGGTGCACCGAGGGCAGAAGGCCATCCTGGTGGAGGTCCCCAATGCCCTGGGGGGCGCGGACTACTACGTGCGTCTCTGCTTGCGGTGGCTCCTGTGTGAGGACGCTGGCCCCGCGGTTCGGGTGAGCAACCCCTCTGCGTCCCCACTGCCCCTCCACGCCCCCCAGCCAGGCCCTACCCCTCAGCCCGTTCCCTCTCCCTCGATGCAGGTGCCTGGAAACGCTGTCTCCCGGAAGGTCTCTCTGCCCTACCGCCAAGCGCTGCCGTGCCTGTGCCTGGAGGTCAGCGAGGGGGCTCAGACTCGGGAAGGGGGCGGGGAGGGGCGGGGAAGAGGTGGAGCCCAGCGCTGTTCCTTTCCTCAGGGCTGGTTTGCGACCCCCGATGCCGTGCGCATCCAGACGTGCCCCTTCAAAGATGGTAAGAGCCTGTGTTCCCAGGGTCTGCTGCTGGCCGGGGCAGCTGGGGCGTGGGGACCGGAGCCCAGGGGCAGGGCTGAGAAGGGGGTGCTGTGAAGAGACCTGGCCCAAGTAGGAGTCGCAGGCGCGGTGTGTGCTGACGGCAGGTAACCGCTGGTGCTGGTGCGGCCAGAGGGGCAGAACCTGGTGGGCTGCCAGCGCACTGTGCATCCAGCTGTGGCCCCGCCCCCGTCTACCGGGACTGGGCTAAGGTTCTAGGACCTACCCCCATTCAGTCCAAGGACCCTGGCCTTCGAGTCTCACGGGTATGGGGGGACAGTGGGCCGAACCAGCGGGGCTGACCGGTGCTGGCAGACCTTGCAGGTATCCAGGCGCTGTGGGACGCCATCCAGTACCACCCCGGCAGCCAGGCGCTAAGCTGGGCGCCCACCTGCCCAGTGAGCGGCCGTGTGAGCCTCTGCTGGCTCTCGGACCCCGGTGCCACCTGCAGCGAGCTGTCGAACTCGCGTCGGCCGGCCCATGGCAAGGTGAGTGGGGGGGGGGGGGGGAACGACGGGAGGGGGCGCGGCTCTGCACGGTAGCCACGCCTTGACCTGAGCGCCTCACAGGTCCGGTACCCACTGGTGGACACGCAGCCCCAGCTCTGCCTGCAGGTGAGAAGGCGCCAATGCGGGGATGGGGGCGGCGGCGGGGGGGTGAACCCGGCACCTGACCCAGTCCCAGGGTCCCAGCTCCTGGCTGTCCCGCAGAGCCCCTCCTGGTTCCACGTGAGGGTAGGTGGGGGACGGGTTCCGCAGAGCCAGGCCTGGCCCCGCGGGCCTGCCCCTACAACCCAGTGAGTCCCCCTCTCTGTAGTTCTCCACACTCAGGGGCTTCTGGGTGCGGTGCCCCTTCGCCCAGAGACGCTTCCCAGGTGAGCTGGAGGATGGGGTTGTGGGGCAGGGGGCGGATCATGCGGTGCAGACCAACAAGTAGCATTCTTCACCTTGTAGACGCCCCGAGTGGGGGGAGGGGGCTGGGGTCCACCAGTGGAGAAAGGAGGGAGACAGGGTCCTGGTCTAGCAGGCCCTGGTGGGAGTGGGGGGACCTAGGCCAGTAGCCAGGGGATGAGGCTAGTCTGCTGGGCGTGGGCCGGGTCCTCCTCCGTGGGGGTCTCACCCCCTCCACCCCCTCCCCAGCCTGGAAGATGACAGTTCAGCCCGCTCCGTCCCAGGGCTTCCTCCGCGCCACCTTCTTCTCCCCAAGCCCCGCTCGCTTCCAGGTGCGCCTGTGTCGCCAGTGGGAACCTAAGCTCGCCCCCTGCGACCTGGCGCTGGACGCCATGCCTCTCCCCGCAGCCCCGGTGAGCAGCTGGGTGGGGGTGGGGGTTCCACTGCCCCTTCTCCGCCTCTGCCCTGCCCCGTCCTGCCTCGTGGGCATGCCGGGGTCGCTGTACCTGACCGCTGCCTCCACCGGCCAGGGTGAACCCTCCGCAGAGCCCGCGGCCGCCTTCCTGGACCTGCCCTGGGATAAGGCCTGTGCGCCCGGCATCTGTGTCCAGGTGGGTGGTGCCCTGGGGACGTGGGCACCCGAGCGTGGGGATGGGGGCGCGCTGACCGGCTGCCCGGTGCCTGCAGGGCTGGAGGTCGGATGTGCGCTTCTCGGTTCCACAGCAGCTGTGCCACGTGCGGTGCGGTGAGTGCCAGGGGAGGGGCGGGGCCGGGATCTGGGGGTGGGGCCTGCTCTGCGCGGGAGATGGGGGTGGGGGTGGGGGAAGGTGAAGCTTGGGACCCTGTTAGGCTCTCTGGAACCCTCCCAGCTCCAGCTCCACGTCCCCCCACCCCCCATGTCCTCAAGGCTCCCAGAGCTCCCCTTTGACTTGGACTTCAGGCTTGTGAGGGCTTGGTCCTCCCTGCATATCTAGCTCCCTCCCCAGGGCCCCTGCCTCCAAAGGACTACCCACCAAGAGAGGACTTCCCCCTAGGGTCACCGCAGAGTGACACAGACTGGTCCCTCTGGCTCAGGGTCACTGAAGGTGTGGGGCAGGCAGGGGTCGAATAGCCTGTTCAGGGTGGACACAGGCTGGAAAGTGACAGGCAGACCACCCTATGGCCCTTCATAAGACACCCCCCAGGGGTCACAGGTCTCCCAGGTCATCTGAGGCCCAGCACCCACAAGGACTGCTCCAGGGCCTGAGGGGCAGGTGGGGGCAAGAGGGCTGCAGGCTGTGTGGCCAGCTGTACCCCTCCCCCCACCTACACACACACCCAGCAGAGCTTCCTGGTTGAGTCCCTCTCCCAGGCCAGGAAGGCTCCTCCCCAGGCCAGGGCCCCTTGGCAGGCACAGGAGGTCTGGTGTGTCTGCCCTGACCCCAAGGCTGCCTCTCCCCATAGCTGTCACCAGAGAGACTACAGCCTGAGTTCCCTGGTCTCATGAGGAACATGTAGGTATCAGCCCCAGGGCTCAGGTGGGGGGACCCCATAGCCTCAGACACCTAAGGCATCCCTTCTCCCACCCCCATCTCCCTGCTATCCCTGTCCCTCACAGCATGAGGAGAGGTCTCACCTGAGCTCAGAGAACCTCAGGGGCAGACCGGGGCTTTGGGGGTCATTTCTTTCAGAGCAGCTTCCTGGGTGTCTGGGCCTTCCCTTCCCCAGGAGACTGGCCCTGACATACTCCTGACATTCTGTACTTAATCAAAGGCTCCACCATCCCCCCAGGGCCTCTCAGACAGCCTGTGGACACAGCCTCCATCATTGCCCCAAGGACCGTGGGCCTGGCCTCCTGCCCGCCACCTGTCCGGAGTGCTCCCAGGTCACCGGTTGTGCAATGACCATCCTTCCACAACTAAGGGACAGTCCCATGGGGCACCACCAGCCTCCACCCCATACTGGGCCAGGATCCAAACCGAGTGGCCATGCAGACTCAGGTCTCCCAGTCCCCTGCCCTGTCCACCCTTCGGGGTCACTCCCCAGAGGCCACCTGCAGACTGAAACAGTCACACATTTCCTGACCCTGGGGAACCGCTGTGTGCTGCCAAGGCCCCGGCCACAGGGCCCTTCCCACATTGTCACCTGAGTCCCTGCTGAGGGCTGCCCCCACTGTCCTCGGCAGTCGAAGTGTGGTCCCCACCGGGCTCTGTTCTCAGTCGAGAGTGAAGTATGCTGGGGCCTGTCCACCCTGCAAGCCCACTTCCAGGCCTTCTCCCTGGCTGTCTCCCCTCCCTTGGCCATGGTCACCAGGCCTGCCTGTCCCCTCTGCCCATAAGTGGGGACTTTTGTCCATGGCACCCTGTACCCCAGGACTGTGAGGGGCATCTGTTCCCCTCGCTCAGTAAACACCTGTACACTCACCGCCTGAGCCCCCCTAGCCTCTTCCCAGCAGTATAGTACTGAGTCAGCTGGAAGGGGGCCCCCAGAGCAAGGAGGGGTCAGGGGGCCCAGTGTGCCTGGTAGAACAGGGCAAAAGCCTCTAGGGCCCAGAGACCCCATCCAGAGGGCCCCTCCCAAGTGGATTCAGCAAGGGTGAAGCTGGGCAGGGGGGCCTCAGAAGGGGCAGTACAGATGCTGAAGGAGCCCACCCCACTCCTTGTGGCCCAGCTGGACCCTAGAACATCCTGAGACACCCACACCCTGAGCTGGCCCCCATGCGTGTTTGGGGGTCTGCTCGCAGTGATCCCTGTTCTTGGTGTCCTTCGGGCCCCAATCCTCCCAGTGAGCAAGAGATCAAATGGGAGTGAAGACCCTCAGTGACCAGGCCCCAGCCACCCCCACTTAGTGGAGAACCCCAAGCTCCACAGGGCAGGCAGGATGTGTGCTGAGACATTGTAGGCAGACTCCTGGACGGCAGGGACAGAATGCCCATCAGGCACGCCTATGGAAGTCGTGAAGGGCAGGCACCAGCAGCCACTGACCCCCCAGACCAAGCTGGAGCGTTAGAGGGTGGGTTTGGGGCACAGAGACAGCTGTGGCCGTGGTACCCCGGACTCCAGGCACCCCAACAGGGCCAGGGCACTGAGCAGGGTCTGTGCTCTGCCCTCATTGCCTTCCTCATCACAGGGGAATGCCTCTGCCCCCAGGGCCCAGAGGGGCTAATCCTTACAAAGAGAACCAGCCCTGACCTGGCCCAGGTTCCTCAGGTGGGAGGGGGACGGGGCCTGGGAGCTAGGTCTCCCCTGACTGGGTGCAGCCTCTTGCACTCCCTGTCTCAGCCCTGGCCAGCCCACAGAGGGGAACCTGAGGCCCATCTGGGACAGTGGCTGTGCCCTGCAGAGCACTCAGGTTTGGGGTAGATAATGCCCAGGTCCTACCCAGAACAGAGGCCACTGCCATTGGGCTCCCGTGTACTGCCACCAGGTGGCGGTCGAGCTCAGTGCCTGGTCCTGAGCTGGAAGCAGTCCTCACCTTGAGGCCAAAGTCCTGCAGCTACACCAGTGCCCCTCTGCTCGATGGGCCCATGGCCTGAGTCAGGGACCATCCGGCCCCTGCCCCCAAGTCAACCCCCCCCCAACCAGGCCACGCCAAGATGGGCATTGGGAGGTGGTCTCAGACAGTTGGGGCAGACAGTCCTTCTTCAGTATCTGAGGTGAGCCTTGGGTGCTTTGTGGTCTGTCTGCCCATCTATCCATCCCCCAGACAGGCTGAGCTGCTGTTGGGCACCGCACCGCCCAGCACTGGAGTAACCAAATCAACACAACTCTGCCCTCCAGATGGGGGCCGTCTGGGGGTGCCAGGGCTGATGGGTTCCCTGACGTAGACTGTCGGTGCGGGAGCTGACCTTCCCGCAGGGGTGAGAGCAGCCAGCATTACTCAGACTGGTGGGTGTGGGGAGAACTTCGCGTACACATGTGTGCTATATGTGCATGTGTGTGATCGTCTGTGCATGTGTGTGAGCACATGTGGCGTGTGTGCCTGTATGTGCACTTATGAGGGGGCTGCGTGTGTGCATTGTGTCACGTGTGCATGGATACGTCACATGTATGAGCTCCCGTGTGTGCATGCATGTGTGAGCTTGGGTACATGTGTGTCACACGTGTGCATTTGTGACCGTGTGTGTGCGTGCACACAGGGGAAGGGAGAGGAGCTCAGATAAAGCCTCCTGGGGGCAGAGACGGAGGGGGGCTAAGAGAGGCCTGGTGCAGCAGGGTCCCCAACTTCAGCTTCCCACAGCCAGAGCCGAGGTGAGAGGGAAAGGGGGGGAATACGCAGTGACAGGGACTGGATTGGGCTGGCCAGGGCATCAGAAGAGCAATCCCAACAGAAAAGGGGATGGAGGAGGTTGGGGGGCGGATTGGCCATGGTGGGTCCATGGGGCAGGTGGCCTGAGCAAAGATTTTGGAAAGGCGGTTGGAGGTAATTATTGGGACAATTTCTCAGAATAAATGTCCAGCCGAGGCTCGGCATGGAGCAGGAGGACTGCAGGCTTGATGGTGTCTCGGCAGCGGAGCTTCACTCCCTCACAGACAACACCTTCACATACCCTCTCCAGAGAAACAGCAGTGCCCCAAGCCAAAGCCCATGGCCCCACCACCACAGGTGTCCCAGAGCGAGAGGTGGGGAAACTTTGAACCTGTAAAGTGAGAGGCAGTGGGGTGTCCTGATGGAGTAGGGAGAAGGGACCTGGGTGTGACCCCCTTTGGCCCTGTGGGTGCAGGATCTGGGATTTGGGGAGAACTGAGAAGCATGGGGATCAGGGGGAAACTTTTAGTGTAGGAGGGGGAAGAGGGGAGGGCAGAATTGGGGTGGGGTCTGCCTGGACCACTGAGTCCACCAGTTCAGGGTTCCTGTGAACAGCGCTGGCCAGCTGCCTGGGACTTACCCCTGCCCATCTGGAAGCCATTTGTGGGCAGGTGCTGGGGACATCGGCCAGAGGGCTCAGGGAGGGGCAGCTGGCACCTCCTCCACCAGGCGCAGGCCAGTGCTCCAGTCCCAAGCCCACCTGCAGTCCATGTGGGTGCCAGTGCTGGCCTCTCAGGGCCCCCAGTGGCCTCATCAGGAAGGGTCTGGCGAACCACGCAGTCCTCTCCTCTTTTCTCCTCCCCCATTTCTTTGTGGGGTTTCCCCTGGGGACAGGCTAGGGAGAGTGGGCGGGGAGGTAGCCTGCGCACAGGTGTGGGAGGGGAGAGGGAGCAGCTGCTGGGGTCAGGCTGGTGACCTCCGACCTGCCCCCACAGGGGGCTGCCCTGGGAGATCAGCTTACAGACCCTGGAGGTCCAGGGGAGGGGGCCTTGGGCCCACAGCTGCTGAGAGGGAGTGGCGGCACTCTCTAATGTGTCCCCAGAGCCCTGATGGGCAGGCTCAAGGTGGGTTTGAGGTGCATAGAGCCCCCTCCTCTTGGGTGTGGGGGTGTGTCTCAGGATTCCTCTCCCTGCCTCCTGGCGTGGATCTTTGTAAACACAGCCCAGGTCCTGGACTTCCAGGGTCCCCACCCCACCCAGGCCTCCATGAGACTCCTGCCCTTACATCAGGGGGAACCCACCGGGTACCACCCCCCAGGAAAGCCATATAGCTTAAGGGGACTTACAGGTACCAGGGCTTAAGGGGGAACAGGGTGGTGACCAGGGCTAGTGTGAGCCCTCTGCCAGCGAGGACCAGAGGGCAGGCCGGCCGGCTGGGCACTGTCAGAGGCGCTGCCAGCAAATGTCGGTCTATAAGACTTCCCCGCAGCGTTTCAGCAGAAATGTGCCATTGTCCTGAACGCATTCCTGTAGCCAGTGGCAGGAGCTAGAACGTTTCTCAGAAGCCTGGTCTGTGTGTGCCCACAAGGTGAAAGCGCTGTACTGAGCTGTTTGACCCTTCTCGTGCCCCACGGAGCCCTGGTTGGCGTGTGTGTGTGTGTGTGTGTGTGTGATGTGCTGGACTGCTAACTGCAAGGTCAGCAGTTCAAAACCACCAGCGCCTCTGAGGGAGAACAACGGGGTTTTCTACTCTCCATGGAGAGAGCCTCTGGAACCCATAGGGGGCAGTTCTACTCTGCTCTTGCAGGGACGCTGTCGCTAAGAGTGGCCTAGACTCGATGGTAGTGAGTGTTCAGGTGTTCTGCCGCCACTTAAGGGTGGCCGGACAAAGTGTGGTGGGCTTCCTGTCTCTGTGAGGCTGGAAGTTATAGCACTGGTATTGCAAATACCAGCAGGTCACCATGGGGACAGGGTCCAACAGACTAGGAAGGGAGACCGGACAATCAACTTCCAACAACATCCCCTGTTGATCATCTTATCATTGTCAGATATTTAGGGCAGGAAGCTGAGCCCCTCACTTGGACGCTCTCCAAACGCAGCCGAGGAGGAGCTGCCTCCTCCGAGTGGAGTCTCCCTAGTGATTGGATGAGGACACTTCCAGGACCCGCACTTGCTGGTGGGGCATGCTCCAGATGAGAAGAAGGCTGCCCCTCATGGCACCCGAGGGAAGTGAAGAGTGAAGTGGAAACGCACGCGGAGGCTAGGCAGCAGTGCGCTGAAACGGGCCGGTCTGGGCCATTTTGAATCAGACCGTCGCCGGGCTTACCATGCTGGGGATGGCAGGTCCCAGAGAAGAGCATCTCATTCGCCATCAAAAGGAACAGCTCACGATCTCCCCTGAACGACAATGCTGCCCGTGATAGGATGTTTTCCCATCACGCCACAGCAAGACCCCTTGATAGGACCAAGATTCCAATGGACCCACCAACCACTAATGCCACAGATGAGACCCTGCTCCCACAAACAGTTCTGGTCTCAGAAACCCACAGGGGCCGTTCACCCTCCTCTAGGGTTGCTGTGAGCCAGCCTGCTCTTGATGACAGTGAGGCAGCCCCTCCTGGTAACAGGAGACAGGATCTCCCCATCCTGGCCTCCAAGGAGCATTTTTCCAAGACAGATTTGCTTGTTCTTCGGGCAGCCCCTGCTCGGTTCCCAGTTCTTTGACTCGAGGGCGCTGGTGTTTCTGCAGTCTTCTGTGGGAAACTGACGCTCAGGGAACTATGAGGACTAGATTCCCTAACATAACAGAGGGAGTCTGGAAAGCTAGTATTCCATGGTAGGAAAGCCACCGCTTCGGTAAGTTAGACATAAAGTTCAAGTACTTTCTCCTGCTTTAAATATCATTCCCACGGATTCTCCCCTAACAGCTAGGCTGCCTTAGAGTGGGCACATGGCTGATTCTATCTCCCTATGGAAGCAGACATTCTTTTGTTATCTCCTCCCGCCTCGGCACCCATCCCCCTCATACCCTCCCCTAATGCAGGCATTAGCTCAGAATCCTTACCACCCACCTTGTGACATATGTAACTAATGAATATGCATGTCTTGTGGCGATCTATATATGTCCCAAGATAGTAAAGACGCTCTCTCTCCTCCCTCGCTATCTTCTCCCACGGGAGCCGAAGTGAGCATGCTACCATGAAGTGTCTGCCTCCTTTCTTTGCCTCTCCCCTCTCCTCTCTTCTATGACTCGACTATACCTGTACGTATTACCGCCGTTCAGTTGCGCCAACGGCCCCCTCGGTTGCCAGAGGCTGGTCTCCTCTGACAGGCTTCCCCCTCCACGGTCCAGCTCTCACAGCCTAGGGTGTTGCGAGGGGCCACGGGCTTGGTCCTGAAGCCCATTAGAGGGAAACCCTGCACGGTCCTTTGTGTTGCTGAGCGTGAGCCCGTTGTCCACACTGTGTCAATGCATACCATGCAGGGGCTTCTTTCCTTCCCGGACCGCTGTCTCATCCAGCTAGATGCCGCTCTTGATAAATGTCCCAAGTGTAGGAGGCAGAGTCTCCCCACCCTCGCTCCCAAGGAGCATTCTGGCCGTACTTCTTCCCTGTCGGGGCTGAACTTCTGGCAGCTCAGGGTACTTTCAATATTTGCCACCAACACCGTCATTCAAAAGCATCGATTCTTCTCCTTAGTGTCCAACTGTCACATACATGTGAGGCGATTGGAAACACCGTGACTTGGGTCAGGGGCCCCTTAGTCTTCAAAGTGACATCTTGCTCTCTAACACGTCCAAGAGGTCTTGTGCAGCGAATTCGTCCCATGAGGGCCATCACCTGATTCCTTGACTGTTGAGCACTGCCTCCGTGCGTGCTGAGTGCAGAGTACAATCAAGGCCTGACAGCTGCCAGCCTGCCTCCATTTGTGGGGGGAGACTCACAGCCATCCTCCCAGTTGCCAGACTATATGGCAGGACCCACTCCCTGCTGTTAAAGACACTGGATGCCTGCGGACATCTATTTGGTTCCAGTAGATGGGGTTTACACCCTACTGATAATAGTTCCTATGGAGATCTAGGGAATAGGTCAACGTTAAGCCGCCATCCTAAACCTAGGATCCGCCCATCTTGTCACATGTATACCCCCAATCCCTACCCTTCCTATTGCGTGTATGCCCCTAGACCACCCCCTCTCATTACTGTATTACCTATAAGACAGCCCCTTCCAGTGACGTGGGTCCTCACCTGTAATTAGGGGGCTTGCATGTCTCCAGAGAATATGAAAGGCCTGGGCTAGCATTAAACTCTCTCTCCCTCCACACGGACCATCGAGTGGGGCAGAGGTGAGCATGCTACCATGAATCGTGACTGACTCCATTTATTTCTATACTTCACTTCTATCTCTCATGTTCTCTTTAACTTTACTATGATCTTTACTTATTATCGCTGTACAATTGTGCCTACCAGACCCGTAATGATGTGTTAGGGGCTGGCTTCCCCTGACATCATTTACCATGATGTTGGCTTGGTCCGGGGCGGGGGGGGGGGGTTCTCTCATCGAGTTGTACTCCGCACTGAAGACTGTGGTCTTTGATTTGCATCAGCAAACACGTCAAGTCCTCCTTTGTATAGACAACAAGACACAAGCACACATCTTTCTGGAATTCTCTGCTTTCAGCCAGGATCTGACATCACCCGTGAGATCCATTTTTTCCAGGTCCTCCTCTGAATCCTGCCTGGATTTTTGGCAGCTCCCTGTGGATGTACTGCTGGACTCGTTTGTGAATTATCTTCATCAGCATTTGACTTGTGTGTGATAGGCATGGTATTGTTAGATACGTTCCACATTCTGTTGGGTCACCTTTCTTTGGAAGAGGCACAAATGGGTATTTCTTCTTGCCGCTTGGCCAGACCTAGAGCCGTGCTTTTGGCCAGTGCCTGTGGTTCAACTGGACTTCCCCCTTCAAGATCCTAAGTTCTTGATCATATGCTACCTTTTGAAATGGTTGAATGACAATCGATCCTTTTTGGAAGAGTGACTCTGCATAGTCATTGTCTTCTTTTGATACTTCCTGCATTGTTCAATATTTTGCCCATAAGCTTAGTTTCTTCTATCGGGTTGATGCTGACTCACAGCGACCCTATAGGACATGATAGGACTGCGCCTGTGGGTTTCCAAGACAACAACTCGTCATGGGAGTAGAAAGCCCTGTCTTTCTCTTATTGAACTTGAGGCTGAGCCTCTTCTTCCCTTGTTGTTTCTAACTCCAGGGCTTTGCCCACCTCGTTCAAATGCTTCACTTTGTCTTCTCGAGCTGCCCTTTGAAATTCACTGTTTGGCTCTTTGATGCCAGCATTTCTTCCACTCATTCTAGCTACTCTACATCCAAGGGCAAATGTGAGTCTCTCCACTCGACACTCGCACTGGCTTCTCTCCTGCGTCTCTGATGCCCTTGCTTTCTTAAACAGGGGCTTCTTCTTTTTCCTTTGAACGGCGTGTTGTCATCTGGGTGGTAGTCGGCAGAGCATGCTGGTGTTTCATGTATCCATTGATACTCACTTTTATTGTGACTTTGGCTGAATCCCTCAATGTAATGTCCTCGTTCCACTTCCTCCTGGGCTTCTCCATTTCCAATCACCCTTCTTCCCACCCCCCCACCCCCATCCCACTTCCTATCTTCTGAGCTTGATTTTGGGCACACGTTTTACTCTGTCTGGTTGGTTGTTGAGTCTTCTCTCTCTCCTGGTCTCTGTTGTTAGCTGCTCTGGAGATGATGCCTGTGCTCGTTCTCTCTCTCTCTCTAAAACACACACACACACGCACACACACGCACGCACACACACACGCCCATATACAATGAACCACGCTCCAGTCCCCGAATCAATGGACAATCAGGCTGCTGTGACTGGTAGTCTTCTCATTAGTTGATTTCCAGATCTTCACCGGCAGGTCAGGAGCCCAGGTGGCACCGTGGTGAAGCACTTGACCACGAACTGGAAGCAGTGGTCAGTAGTTCAAACCCACCAACGGCTTCACAAGAGAAAGGCGGGGCCTGGAAGCTCCTTGGGGCAGTTCTGTCCTGCCCTGTGGGGTTGCTAGGCCTTGGGATTGACTCTGTGGTGATGATGGCAATGGGTCCGCATGCCTTTCTTCCTAACTAGAAGCTCTTCTGCCTCCCCAATGCAGCCTCAGGAGAGACTCTACTAACAGGGGGTGTGGGACGTGAGGCGCATTGACAAGGCCCTGCTGCTGCTCAGAAGGTATCCAGAAGCGGACGAGCCCTTCCTTCGTCCCATTCTGTCTTAGGCCGGATGATCTGCGGAGCCCTCTCCATTACGGGTGGCCCTGCTGGTGTTTGAAATACCGGCAACATAGTTTCCAGAATCAGAGACAGGCAAGCGACCACAGTTCTCCCTTATTCAATGTCCAACTTTCACAGGCCTAGGAGGCCACAGAAAACACCATGGCTCGAGTCCTGTGCACCTTAGTCCTCAAAGCCTCATCCCTGCTTTCAGTCCTCTAGAGCGCGTATGCAACAGATGTACCTAATGCAGATCACCCTTTGACCTCTTCCCGGCTGCTTCCATGAGTCTCGACTGTGGATTAAAGCGAGGCAAAATCCTTGACAACTTCAACCTTGTCTCCATTTTCCACGATGCTACCTGTTGGTCCAGTTCTGGGGATCTTGGTTTTCTTTACATTGAGTTGTAATCCGTACTGTTGGGTAAAAATCCTCGATCTCAATCACAAACGCTTCAATTTCTCCTCAATTTCAGCAAACACGTTGTGTCGTCTGCATATTGCAGGTTGTTAATAAGCCTTTCTCCAATCCTGATGCCCCATTCAAATTCATAGACTCCAGCTTCTCTGATGATGTGCTCGACATACAGACTGAGCAAGCAAGGTGAGCGGATACAACCCTGATGCACACCTTTCTGACGTTAAACCATGCAGAGTTCCCTTGTTCTGTTCACACATCTATACAGGCTCCACATGCACACAATGAAGTGGTCTGAATTCCCATGCTTCTCAAGGCTACCCGTAGCTTGTCATGGTCC
Organism: Tenrec ecaudatus; assembly: GCF_050624435.1. Taxonomy (NCBI): domain Eukaryota; kingdom Metazoa; phylum Chordata; class Mammalia; order Afrosoricida; family Tenrecidae; genus Tenrec; species Tenrec ecaudatus. The sequence goes on from NC_134535.1 coordinate 1,071,082, forward strand.
ACAGAGTCCAATGCCTTGGCCCAGTCAATGAAACACAAGTAAATGTCTCTCTGGCGTTCTCGGCTTTGAGCCAAGATCCATCTGACATTAGCGATGATATCCCTTGTTCCACGTCTGTTTCTAAATCCCCCAGGTGTATCGTTCTATGAATTTTAACACAGAAGGATGCAGCCCAGTCCGCCAACCATGCTTCACCCTGTTACAAGCACTCCTCACCACCACCCACCCTGACAACCCCTCAACTGCCGTCCATCCAGCACTGCAGCTTTGCCTTTTCCGAGTCTCACACAAGTGGAATCAGCCGGTACAGAGTCTATGAGACAGGCTTGTCTTGCTCAGTGAGATTCATGCAGGTGGCGCGGCGCATGCAGCAATCGCCCGTTCCTTTGTCCAGCTGAGCGACATCTCATGGCATGTGTGCACCGCAGCCTGTGTGTCCGTTCCTATGTGGAGGGATGTTTAGGTTGGGCCCCCTTTTACCTATCACAAATAAAGCACTCATGACTGTGCATGTCCAGGGCATTGTGTTTCTATCTCGAGGTAAATGCCCAGAGGTGGGATTGCTGGGTCCCGTGGTGTCCTAGGTTGGGTTCCCTGGAGGGGCAAACACAGTGGTGCTTACATAGATATACAAAGAGAGCAGGTTGTACCAATAAAAATGGCTTGCACAGTTGCAGGAATTGATCTGCCCAGTCCAGTTCACATCCATGGGTTAAGCTGCAGGCTCTTCCTGATCCAGCAGACGCCGGGCCAATGGACCAGGAAGCAGGAAAACCACAGCCTGGCAGTTGCCGGCGGATCAGGCCTGTGGCTGGTAGAGCTTAACAAATCCAAGTTCGGCAGGCTCTGATGGCTCCCTGGGTCAGCAGGCGATATGGAAGGTCATTGACAGCCCCCAGAGTCAGCAGGCTGTTGGCTGAAGGACCAGCCATCCATGTGACAGATGTGGGATCCAGGCCAGCTAGAAGGGTAGTGATCTGCATGGTGTCTGCTGAGCTATCAAGTCAGCCATGTTCCCGAGGAGACAGCTTCAGGGCTATGACTTGAGTCCACCACTTCTCTGTCAGGGCCCACTGGAGGAAGTAGCTGCTGACAACCTTCTGCCGAGCATCTGAGCATTGTGGGGTGCCGGAAACCAAAGGAAGGCAGCAGCACATTATCAGGGAGAGGCCCAGGTGATGAGCCGCAGGTGGGAAGGCACTCCGAAGACGACTGAGGAGGAGCTGCCTCCTCCAGTTGAGTCAACCATCATGACGCAGCCGGAGCAGAGTCTGCAGGAGGAACGCCCCTGGGCCCTCATTTGCACATGGGGCATGACTCAAAATGAGGAGAAATAGCTGCAAGCATCCATTAATGATTGGCACTTAAAGTGTACGAAGTGGGAACATTGGGAGTTGTAAACAATGAAAGGGAAGGCCTATTCTAGATGCTGGTGAGCTGAAATGGATGGGACTGGCCATTTGAATTGGAAAGTCATCGACCTCCTATGGCAGGAACGACACAATCAAAAGGAAGGGCGTCCGAGGTCTGTCTTGACGTTCAGTGCGGTCTGTGATAGGATGATGTCTATCCGCATACAAGGAAATCCAATACAACATTAGTTTTTTCTCCTCTGGATGTTGCTTTTGATGCCATTTCTACAAATGGACTAATCCCAAGCCTTTAAGAGTTTTCCTGTTTTTTTCCCCCTTATAACAGTTTGATATGTTGGAGTAGGATAAGGTGACCAGATGTCCCACTTTTAGCGGGACAGTCCTGATTTTTAACAATTTTTCCCGCGTCCCGCGGAATTAAAAAAAAAAACCGATTTTTTGGAAAGAATGCACAACAAGCTAGGGTATACGGTTTTCAGCTGCCATGTGGCTATTTCGCCAGGATATGAGTTTTATCAAAGGTGTCCCGCTTTACCAATGTTAAAATCTGATCACCTTAGTGTAGGACCCATTCTGACCTCATCTCTAGATGAGATGTGAGGTTGAAGTCAAAGCTCATCTCTCTGAGGGTGGACGGTGATTGTCTCCACCCCACTTACTAACCACCACCAGCTCCACTCCAATAAGATCACGTGGCCTCCTTCCTACCATTCACTCTCCGGACTCCCTAGCCTGTTCCTTGGGGCTCTGCATCTGCCTGTCAACCAGTTCCACGGGGTATTGATGACTGGGTGGGCGGGCGTTGTTGCCAGCTGCTGCTGGGTCAGCCGGAGCCATTGTGACCCTGTACATCACTGAACAGAATGCTGGCCAGTCCTGCGTCATCTGCTTCACTGCACCATTGACCGTGGGGATTCCTTGTCTGACTTTCAGTAGTGGGTCCCTGAGTCTTTCTCAGTCTGGGAGCTCCACTGAAACTTGCTCAGCATCAGAGTCTCCACTGACAGGTGGTGGTGGCTGTGTGCCAGGTGTCCTGGCCCGGATTCAAACCCCGGTTGAGATAGTTACGGTTTATTGTGCCAACCTGGCCAATATACACATGTGGGATTAATTGAAGGCAGAGAAATAAATGGCTCCGTGAGCCTCGCCTTTCTGGTTCTCTGGTCTCTTGTTCTCTGATGGTCGGACCAGGGTGCGGCTTGCCTTAGCTGGCAAGTATCACTTCCTGTGAGACATCCCTACCCCGATGCAGCCGTGGGCACTGGAGCAGCCGTGTGGAGACCCCTGCCAGCGCTGAGATGCTTACACGCTCTCCGATTGAGCTTTCCTCCTGCAGTCGGCGTCATTGCGTGTGTTTTGTGAGATTGAGGACAACTTTGTAGATTTGTGTTGGACATACAGGCCAATGTTGGATTGATGGGCTTGGACATCACTGGGCTGGGATGCTTGCTTAAGGTGCACTTACCCTTTATATAAAACTCTTTCTTATGTACATATGAGTTTCTGTGGACTTGTTTCCCGAGTCCACCCAAAGGAACACGCACGCGTGGAAGGTGGGAATTCGACTACATAACCAGCAGTACCACAATTAGTGTACGCCCCAACCCAGACTCACTGCCATTGAGGAGATGCCAATTCACAGTAACCCTGCCCCTGTGGGTTTCTGAGGAGCAGAAAGCTTCGTGTTCTTCCCAATAGAGTGGCTGATGGTTTCAAACTGCTGACCTTGCAGATCGCAGCCCAGGGAGTAGCCAGGGCTCCACATTTAGTGTGTAGTAAGCATTAAAAGTGGGTAGTATCATTTCTCAACTTTGTCTTCATCTTTAAAAAACATGTTATAGCGATCCTAGTTCCATTGCACTTCCATGTGCATTTCAGAATCAGCTTATCTACACATACAAAAAGGCCCTGCTGGAATCTTGACTGGTATTGTGTTAAACAGATCACTTTGGGAGAAGTGACATCTGGGACAGTGTCGAGTCTTCACATCTATGCGCACAGTCCAGCTTCCTATTTGTTTCAGTGCACTTGCATTTCTTTCAACAGCAATCTGTCCATTTAAGCATGTAAATCCTGAACATATTTTATTAGACTTATACCCAGGTCATTTTGTGGCTATTACAAATAGTAACTATAAAAAGTTGTGTTTATAATTGTTTATAGCTTGGGTAGTAATACAACAGACTTTTATCAGCTGCCGTTGTATGCGTCAATCTTCCCAAGCTTGTTTATTAGTTCTGGAAGCTTGCTTTGTTTTTTGTAGCTTCAGAGGGATTATCTACCTAGATAATCTCATGTCTCCTGCAAATAGAAAGGGGTTCTTTCTGCCTCTCTGATCGCGAGGACTTTCATCTGCTGTTCTGCCGGCCGGCATGACTCAGACTTGCCAGTGCGACTCTGAGGAAGAGTGGGTAGAGAAGACACCTGATCGCTGGCCCGGTCGTGCCCTATGAGTATGACGCAGGTTTGGGTAGATGCCTTTTATGAGGTTGGGGAAGTTTCCTGGATACAGAACCCTGCGTTGGCAGCTCTTTTCTTTCAGTGTGAAAAATGTGGTGCCCCTTCCTGCTGGCTTCCACGGTCCAGTCATCACATCATTGGTCCTCTACAGGTAGCATGACTCTCCCCCACCCCCTTTCTGATTTCTTTCCAGATTTTCCCCCGTCTTCAGGTTCTGTTGACTTTCCACCTTACCAAGCAGGATTTCCTTTTCCAGGGACCGGTACATCTCCTGATAACATGTCCAAACTACCTGAGGCGAAGTCTTACCATCCTTGCTCTACTTCTTCCGAGCGGGTCTGTCTGTTCCTCTGGTGGTCTGTGGCTGCTGCAGTGTTCCTCGCCAGCACCACGGTTCAAGTGCATCCGTTCTCCGTGGTGCCATGCAGACAAGGTGTACGGATGCCTAATGCAGGTATTAGTTAGGCTTGCCATCCCACTAGACTTATGACTCATCCCCAGAGGTGTAAAGTGTGGGGAAGGGGCGTCTTATTACCATCAGGAGAGCAGAGCCAGGGCAGAGCGTGTCTTTCGGCTCAAGATCCCTGGATTGATTGTGGTGAGAAATAGCTGCAGATAAAGGCAGCATCCGAAGTGGCAGAACCCAGAGACCAGGTGGAGTGGAGGGACGGGTTTCCCAGCCCGCCAGGCAAGAACGCGGAATGCCTCCATGCAGGAGGTGGGCTGCTGGAGTGGGGTCTCTGAGGTCTCGTGGGCTTAAGTTGAGGGCTTGAGCCAAGGCTTACGGAGTTGCGTACCTCCAGACACTTCATTAGCGGCGCTGAGCTTTGAAACACTTGTCCAAGCAGGACATTTGTCCAAGCAGGACAGAGGTCAAGTGGGAGGGACCACGGAACAGAGAAAGGCCTGCCTGTAGCTGTCTTGGTGAGAGAACTGTACCTGAGCATTTCTGATCCTGCCTGAATTGTAACCTGCTACTCACCTAATAAATCCCATGTGTTAGGCCAGGTTGTCTCAAGAAACAAACCAGTGACATTCATCTACGTACAAGAAAGAACCTTACATCAAGAGGCAACTTTACATCCACAAGGCACCCAGCCCAGTCCTACTCAAGTTCACAGGTGATTCACAGAGCTGCAGGCCAGCTGACGCTGCAGGGTGATGCAGGAAACAGGGAGCTCACAGGTCAGCGAGTGGAGAGTCACATGGGGGCATGGCAGGGTGCTGACAGCCCTCAGGGTTAGGTGGCCCACATGGCACTACCCCTGATGACAGACACAACAGAGTCCCAGTGAAGTTCCCCAGGGAAGGAAGGCAAATTGACTGAGAGAGAAGCAGTTCCCAGAATCCCTCACTCTTATACAAAAGGCTTGTGACATCGGAGAGGTGTCATCAGACTGCGACTTGATGGACAAGTCTGACTCCACCCTTTACCAGGAGAGAGCAGTTGCCATCATCCCTGACTCCCATACCCCATGACTCTGAGTGTGGCCTGTGTGTTCTGGAAGGCCACTGCAATGAGTGACTTACCCAGCAGAGCAGTGGAGAGTGCGGTGGGTGGGACAGTTGGAGTCAGAAATGGTAAAACGGTTCGAGGGTGAAGGCCCGTCTGGCCTCTGCCTCACTAACACCAGTCTTGGGCAGCCGACGCTGACACGCTGCTTCTTGTGAAACTAGGCGGTGTCATGGTTTCAGTCGCTGGGCGGTGTCCACCAGATGTGGCAACTTTTCGGCCGCTGTTTCTCCAAGTCGTTGTCAGCCCTCACATTTGCTCTTCCTCTGGAACCCAGTGACCTTGCTTCCTTTCCTGTTGGCCCACTGCCCCTGGGACTCTATTCATCTCTGTGTGTCTCTCTCCTCTCCACAGAGACCCTTTCTATCCATCTGCCTTGGAGTTCATGAGCTCCTTCCTCTTCCATCTCCATTTCACATGGAATCCACTCTGTGAGTTGGGTGTTTTTTGTTTCTTCTTTCAATTATTAGGTTCTCCTATCCTGAAATTTTCATTTGGTTCTTTTTCACATCTTCTATTTCTTTGACATGTCGCTCTATTTTAATATTTCTGTCAAGACTATTTGCAACTGCTAGTTCCACTAGCTTGATGATAAAAGACAAAACTCACTGCTGTTGAATTGCTCCTGAGTCATAGTGGCCTATAGAGACCCAGGTAGGCTTCTGAGACCATAACTCTTTATGGGAGTAGAAAGCCATGTCTGACTCCTGCAGAGCAGCTGGCAGTTTTGAACTGCTGGCCTGCAGTTACCAGCACAATGTGTAACCACTGCGCCACCAGGGCCCCACCTTTATCATAATAGCTTGACCCTCATCAGATAATCCAAAGCCAAACATCTGTGTCATCCTGTCATTGCTGTCTGTTAATTATCTTGCTATTTTGAGATTTTCAAGTTCTTCATAGGCCAAGTGATTTTAGTTTGTTTGGACCTGTTTAAGTAGTAGGCTACGAAAATCAGGGTCTATTTGTTCCCCGTGGAGAAGGTTGCCTGTCGTGTAGCCTCCCGTGGCCTATAGTCCGGTGCAGCCCGAATTCCACAGCTTTGTTGTGCTGTGCAGGGCCCAGGTGTGCGGCAGTTGGGTGCTTGGTTACTAACAGAAAGATCAGTGTTTTGAGCCATCGGCAGTTGTGTGGGAGGAAAACAGGCGACCATTGTTCCCTTAGAATGTATAGTCTTAGAAAGCCCGTGAGGCGGCTCTACTCTGTCTCAGGGTCTCGCTGATTCAGGGTCAGTGAGCCAGCAAGGGCTTCTGTTTATTATTATTGTTGTTGTTTCAGGTCCCTTCCTCTACACAAGGTCACTCTGAGACCCGTGTGTGTGTGTGTGTGTGTGTGTGTGTGTGACTGCCATCAGTCAATTCCCACTCACAGCGCACCTGCAGGGAAGGGAAACCGTGGGTTTCTGAGACTGTAACTATCTTTCTTGCGAGGAGCGGCAGGTGGTTTCGAACTACTGGCCTTGCTGTTAGCAGCCTAGCCTGGAACCTCCTGGCGTCCCCAGGGCTCTGTAGAGTCCGAAAAGGCGGTGGGCTTGCTGGATCGGGGTTCTGGTTGCCTGCGCCCCACCTAGTGGCCGCTCCTGGTATGCTAATGAGGGCCGGTCCAAGCTCCTGGGGATTAGAGGTAAGCCCTGCTGAGCCGAACTTCAAAGCTGTGGAGGTCATTGTCCAGGGCTGCTTCCTCTCCGCTACCTTCCGGGTACTTTCCGTCCTCTGGAGTTCCCTACGGATCGCGCCAGGACCGCCCACTTACTTACGCACGTGTGACGCAGCTGGCCACAGGGCAGGAGGGCGCCAAGTGTCAACAGGTAAACGCGTCCGGCAAGGCGGAAGGATCCAAAGTCAACAGATGGAAGGAAATCCATCGTTTCTCTGTTTGCCAGAGGAGAGCGCCAGGAAAGTGGAATTGGAGAGCACAATTCTGTCCACAGTGGCACAGAAGAAACCCCAAAACTCAACCTCATACCGACTCAGGGCGCCCCGTGTGGGTCCCCTCGCCTCCATGGAGTCAGTGCTGACTCAGGGCGCCCCATGTGGGTGTCTCAGAATGTAGCTATTGACGAGGGCCTGGTCATTCCCCCGCGGAGCTGCTGGTGGTTTCAAACCACCAACCATGTGTCTCACAGCCCAGTGAAGGAAGGGATCAAATATACCCAGGCGCAAATCCGACAAAGAAAAGCAAGACATGTCTCCTGAAAACCGCAGAGCATTCCTGGACAAAAATGAAGACGAGGCAAGTCTGTGGGGAAATAGCCCATGTTCCTGGATGGGGAGACCAAGGTTGTGGAGCCTCCATCTCTAGATGCAATATTGCCTCTCAGATCTGGACAAGCATGCTCTTCTGTAGAAATAAGCATTGGAAAAATAATTTATAAATTATCAAGGGTTCATAAGGGAGGGGTGGCAGGGAGAGAAGGGGAAATGAGGATCTTGATATCAGGGCTCAAGTAGAAAGCAAATGTTTTGAGAATGATGAGGGCAACAAATGTGCTTGACACGATGGATGGATGGATGGATGGATGGATTGATGGATGGATTGTGATAAGAGTTGTACGAGGCCCCAATAAAATGATTTTAAAAAACAAATAAATAGAAAGAAATGAGCAGTCGGATCCTGAAATCCGCTTGGAATAGCAAAAGAGTCCGAGAAGCTGAAAGAATTGTAAATCAGGACAGGGGTGGTGTGTGAGCACATTCTGGTATTAATCTCACACCATGGAGTCGATGCTGACTCATCGCCACCCTACAGGGCAGGGTAGAATTGCCCGGAGGGTTTCCAAAACTGTAAACGTCTACAGGAGTAGAAAGCCCCATCTTTCTGCCACAGAGCAGCTGGTGGTTTGAACTTGGGACCTTGTGGTTAATGGCGCAACGTGCAAGCACCACGCCACCAGAGATCCTTGGATTCTTACTCTTAGGCCACAAGAATCAGCGCAGTGGGGGCTGACACAAGGAAAGACGTGAGCAGACAGCAGCGGGACGAAGGTGAGTGTGCGGGCATAAACGCCCACACTGACCAATGCCAGCGGAGAGTCCTGCTGTGGTGGTGCCCCTTGGGGTTTTCTTGGCTAAGATCTGTTTCCTCAGTAGTGCTGGGGGAACTTAACTTGCCAACCTTTTGGCTACTTTCTAAGCACAGGCCGATGAAAGGGCACCGATACCAATCAGGTAGCCCTGGTGGTGCAGTGGTTACACATTGGGCTGCTAACCACAAGGTCAGCAGTTTGAAACCAGCAGGATCTCCGAGGGGAAAAAGGAGGTTTTCTACTCCCATAAAGGAAACCCACCAGGGCAGTTCTACCCTGTCCAACGTGATCACCATGAGCCAGAATCAACCCCATAGTTTGATGACCATGGAGTTTTGATAAACGCAATTCAATGGGGGCAGGAGGGTGTCTTTTCAACATTTGTTACAGCAGTTGTATATCCACATGCAAATTAGATGAATGTAGATCCTTACCTCACACATACACAATAGCCAACACAAAACAAACCACAGATTTGAACGGAGTGTTCACACCGTAGGTTTTTTTTTTTTGGAAGAGAGGATCAGATTTTAATGTCCAGACCTGCGGGCCCCAGGCCATCCTGCCCGCAGGGCCAGGGGCTGCAGTCACTCAGGCGGTGGCCCGCCAGCCTCATCGGGGCCTTCAGCTGTCTCGTCGTCTTCACGCACCAGTTCCACGTCCAGCGTGAGTTGGCCCATGTAGAGGCCGACTGCGCAGGCCCAGACTAAGCAGGCTGACGGCCAGCACGGCCCCCACTCCCATGGTGGCACCCCCTAACGAGAGCTGCATGGGCCTCCGCAGGGCAGCCAAGCCCACGGCATAAGAGGCGCTGCCCCAGACCACGCACAGGCCGCCCAGCAAGAAGAAGCCGTAGGCGGCGTCCCGACCCATGTCACTCACTCTGCATGAAGGAGATGACCCCAATACGGGACGCCAGGAGGCCATTTCGGAACCAGGAGAGGAAGGCTGTCTCATGCGCCTTCCGGAGGAGCCAGGCGTCCGCGTGATCCAGTTCGGACACGGAGGGGGGGGCGGCGGAGAAGGCCCTGCGCGAGGGCTGTGCCCCGGGGCGAAGGGCCCCCGGGAGCCCCTGCTCGGGGCAGCTGTGGCGGCACCAGCGACCCCCGGAAGCAGAGTCCACACCGTAGGCTTTTGAAAGAAACTTATGAGAACAATATCGTGGTGTCTTTGGGTGAGGCCATCTGTTCGTAGGAGCAACACCGAAAGCAGGATCCATGAAAAATATATATAAAAAGAGAGGGATTAAAATATATATACATACATGTATGTCAGGCCTGATCCAAAGTCAAACGCTTGTGTTCTGAATGATGCTCTTAGGAAAATAAAGAGACAGGGCCCAGGCAGAGAGAACGTGTTTGCAAGTCAGACATCCCTTAAACGACTCTTATTCTGAATTCTGTAAAGTGTCCTGGAAAGTAAGACAAAGAGCCCACATAAAACAATGGGCCAAAGTTGGATGAGATATTTCACTCCAATGAGAGGCATCTCTTATCTTCATGAACAGATATCTCATCCCCCAGTGAATTGGTTCCTTAGGAATTTCAAATAAAAGTCACAAAGAGATAGCCCCTCACAGGCACTGTCGTGAACGTAAGTTGCTGTCCGGTGACCCCACGTGTGACAGAGTGAGCCCCCTCACGGTTGTTTGCACCCAGCGTTGAAGCCACATGTCCGTTCAGCTCCCTGCGGGTCTTCCTTTTTTTTTTTTTGCTGACCTACTGTAAGAATGAAACCCTTCTCCGGGGACTGGTGTCTCCTGACCACATGTCCCAAGCCCATGAGACCAGCTCTCGCCATCCTGGCTTCCAATGAGCATTCGGGCTGTATTTCTCCAAGATGATGTTTGTCCTGTGGCAGCACCTGGCATTTCCAGGATCCTTTCTGAGCACCACCATTCAAATACACCCGCTTCCTTGGCAAGGTCGGGTCACCGCCATCGAGCCAATTTCCACTCAAGGCCACCCTAGAGGCTAGGGTGGAGCTGCCCCTGTGTGTTTCTGACACTGTAACATTTTAAGGGAGTTGAAAGCCTCAACTCCCCCCCCCCCAGAGTCTGGAGAGGATGACCGATGGTTTTGAACTGCTGACCTTGCAGTTTGCAATCCGATGTGTAACCAACCACTAGACCACCGGGCCTTCTAGTTCTTCTCCAGTCTTCCTCATTCATTTGCTCAGCTTTCAAGTGACTCAAAATACCATGCGTGGGCCTCAAAGCGACATCCTGGGTCCTTGATACTTTAAACTGGTTTGGGCAGCAGACTTGTCCGCCAGTCAATGTTTTCCCTGCTGGCTCCCGGAGTCAGCATGGACCTGATGGCAGTAAATGCGATCCAAGTGGGTCCCAGTAAAAGGAAGTCACAGTCGGTAGGCGGCTACCGTCAGATGGGAGGCAGCTGTGGACGGCACTGCTGGTGGGGGTGTCAAGTGCATAGCCAGGTTTTTCAACACGGAAACTGAAGTTCCCACAAACCCCAACACCAGCCCACGGCCATCACGTACATCCAGGCTCCCAGTGGCCCTACAGGACAGCCGTCCCGAGGCTGGGAATCTCTATGGAAGCAGACCGCTTCATCTTCCCCCTCGGGGCAGCTGGTTGGTTCGCAGCCCAGTGCTCAGTCCATTGCCCCGTCGGCACGCTCACGTTTACCATGCCCCAAACGCACTGCCGTCAAGTCAGTCCTGGCCTTCAGGGACCTCGTCATGGGACAGCATAGGAGCACACAGCCTCGGCTTCTCCCTCGGAGCAGCTGTGGGCGCGGAACCCCTCACCAGCCCACATTGTCGCTCCCGGATGTCTGCTCATGGTCTGCTTCAGAGAGATGAAGCCGTGCCCCAGTAAAGACCGATGCAGAAATGTGTGTGGCGGACAAGCCAAAGGGCCATCACCTGGTGCTGGATGAGCAGTGTGATCTGTTCACTCAGGACATGACTCAGCCACAGGCTGGAGCAGCCGGGACGGACCCTGGACCGTGCTGACCCTGAGGGCGAGGTCAGTTGTCGGATGGACTTCCTGTGACCCAGGGGGAGAGGTCAGTTGCATGGCTGGTTCCCAGGAGATCCCCCCATGGGCAGATCTACAGAAACAAGCAGCCCAGCTGGGGTTCCTGAGGCAGTGGGGGGGGGGGAGCAGAGTGGGCTGAGCAGAGGTGTGGAGGGATGCAGACAGTTGCCCAACTCAGAAAACTGACTGAGCCCCTGGCCTGCGCGCTTCCAGCAGGTGGGTTTCATGAACCTAAAAGACACCTCCACGTTGTGGCTTTTAGGTCCCCACTCCCGGTGACCCACGTACAACAGAGTGAAAGGCCATGGGCCCTGCGCCACGCTCACAGTGCGCGTCTGTTTGAGGCCCTCTCCTCAAGGGCCTCCTTCCTCTTTTGTCTCAACATCGCTGTTTTTAAAATAGATTTCCATTGCATTGTCTGAGTAATGTGCAGACTGGCTCTCACATCCTTTCAGGGGAATTTTATGTTCATTACAAATATAGACACCTGAGAGATACGTGGCGGGGACCCTGGCCTCCCCTCCCCCGCAGCCATCATTACCCCACTGCACCTCAGCAGTTCCTCCCAGGGACTCTGATGCTTCAGGCCCCCAGCCATCAGAGCAGCCCCCCGCCCCTCTTCCCCACACTGCCCTGCCGCTCCCCCCACCCTCACCTCAGCTCCTGGACTCTTTAGGGGTCCGGCGGTACCGTGGGGAAGTGCCTGGAGGCTCACGGCAAAGCCAAAGGTGAGGCTGCCCACGTCTGGGACCCAGTGGGGCAGCTCAGCTGCTCTGCAAGGGGCTAGACCGTGAGCTCCTAGGGGCCCTCACTCCAGGCCCCCTGAGTTTTCTCTTCTACCACTCAATCACTCATACACACTCACACATATACACATCTACATGGGTATACACTTACATTCAAACACACATACACACACACACATACTTGCAAATAGGTACACCTTGAACTCCTCCAGAGAGAACCCCATGGGTGCTACTCAGTAGGCATCCCCCTGAGTGTGACTGTCTGTGGACACTCCTCCCCCGCTTCACCCCCAGCGGGAGGCACTCTGGTATGGAGGACAACCAGAGGGGCAAAGACTGGCTGCTGGCTCACCCACTGCCTTCTGAACATCACAGCCCTGTGCGGGGGCAAGAGGACGGTGGGGGGGTCGGGCAGGGACTGGCACGGTGGGAGGTGGGGACAGGGGGCAGCAGGGGTGCTGGGGGTGGTGGAGCAGGATGGAGGAGGTAGGGAGTATTTACTGTGGCGGCCTCACAGAGAAGGCCCCAGCAGGGTATTGGGGGGGTGTTCAGTGAAGTGGGGAAAGGGTCTCTCTTGACCGAGGGACGGGTGGGGGACTCTCAAACCCATGGTGGGAGAGAGAAGAGACTTTGGAAAGTGAGGGTCCCAGCACCGAGAGCAGCACATCCCAGCCTGGCCCTGCCCCACCTGCTTTTGATCTCTGGGCAACCCCACCTCCCACCTCCGCTGCCCAGACCCCGGCCCTCTGTGACACTGCCCCCGCCCTGCTAGCCCTCCATGATGCCCGCACCCCACCTGCTCAGACCCTGGCTTTATGACCCTTCCAGCCCACCCTACTTGGCCTTCCTTCCCTTCCCGAGGGATGATGGCCCCTTCCCGAGACCCAGGGCTGCCTGCCCTCCAACTCCCCACATTTGCAGCACTGGGTCTGGTCTCAGGGCGCCCGCCCCTCCCTTCAGGCTGACAGGACCACCTGAGCCCCCGGGTCCTGTCTGCCCTCGTGCCAGCTTGGCCTGCCCCCTGGGCTCTGGCAGAGATGGGCTGCTGGAGGGCCCCGGAGAAGGAAACTCATGGATGGGGTCCTCAAGCCTGTGCCTCAGTTTCTCACATGGGGCTGTTCCCCACCCCACCCCTCGGGGCCTGTGGGCAGAAGGCAGTCCTGGTGCTGACATGGACATGCTAGGTGTCCCTACCATCCCCTTTTCCCACCAGACTGTCAGGACTCCTGAGGGTGGGGAGGGGGATGTCGTGACAACACTGCTGTGCTCGTGTGTCTGGCACTGTGTCCAGAGGGGCCTAGGAGAGCCCACATCAGTGTGGCCCTGTGGCCCTTGAGCCCATCCTGTCCCTCTAGACCCGAGTCCACTAGTTGAGCTGCCAGACCACTGCCCAGCTGGCCAGCACCCCCTGTGAACCTGGCCAGAGCCCTACAGGTAGGGTAGGTATGCAGGACAGGCCCTGAGGGAATAAAGACCCTAGGTGTCGGGGTCTGAGGGGCAGGGAGTGTCCTGGGGGCAGGGTCTGAGGTAGACAAGGAGGTCCTGAGCCACAGGCTGAGGGCCACTCTCTCAGCTTTGGCGCCAAGTATCACTGGTTTCCTTTCTGAGGCTGTACCAAATCAGAACATCAGGGGCCAGGGAATCAGGTCAGGGGACAGGGGACCTGGGGGCAGGGGATCTAGGTGCAGGGTATCTGCGGAGGTTCTGGGGCAGGCAGGCGGTGGGGCAGGCAGGTGGTTGGCCAGGAGTTGCCTACTTCTCTGGCCTCTCTCTGCAGTAAGCCTGACCAATCTCAGGTCATAGCTCAGACCTCTGTGGGTACCACGGCAGATGCAGGGCCAGCAAGGTCCAGACAGTCCGACCTCAGGGCTGCCCTGTCAGGGACAGCACCCAGTCACCATCTACAGAAGCCTTAGGCCTGAGCAACTCAGTGTACCCCTCTCCCCTGGGGGCAAGAATGCAGGGACCCCCAACCATCCTCCCTGTACCCTTAAAGTCCCATCTGTGTGCTGCTGTGCCGAGAGCAGGCCTGACGAAAGCCTGTGCCCCAAGTTCCAAGTGATTTGGGGGCTTGTGAAGGAGGCAGGATTCTGCCAAGGCCCATTCCATGGGATGTGCCCACAAGACACATCCTATAATCTCGCTGCACTCTCAAAAGCCTGCCGCCTAGCCCAACCCTCATGGACGAGAACCCAGAGGAAGGGGTCCCAGGCAGCAGAGGACCCCACCCCTGTGTAGTGAGTCCTGCCCCGTTGCTCTGGGCTGGGAAGTTGACACACCAGAATCGGGGTGTCCACAGCTGTGGTCCCACTCCTGAACCTCAGCAGCCCTGGCTACCCTCAAAGGAAGCCGGGATGAGCCCCTGCCCGGGGGGTGCTGTGGGCTGTACTCCCAGCTGGGAGACACAGGAGGGCAGGTGAGCAGCAGGACCACACTGCCACCCCAACCAACGCCCCCTTGCACTCGGTGTCTCCACACAGCCTCAGCCAGGCGGGAGGTGCTGTCAGTACACACCTCATTTCTCAAATAGCCCCTGGCCAGAGCCCTCAGAGACCGCACCTGCCTGGATGCTGACCTGCGCCCATGGCCAGCCAGGCAGGTCCACCCTTCCTTCCCAGGCACCTGAGCAAGGGCACTCCCACCCCTCCATTTGGTTCCTGCAGCCTCAAGCCTGGTGGCTGGCCACCAACCTCTTCTACAGACACAGCTGGGGCCGAGGGCAAGCCAACTGCACAGGGGACTTGGGGCCCATCAGATTGGGCTCCTGTGCCCTGAACAACGCTCCCTCCCATCCCCACGAGGCCCTCCCTGGCCCCCTTCCAGCCCCAGGCAGTAAGCACGAGAGACACCTGTGTGTACAAAAGGAATTTAATGGAAACGCCTGTATAAAAAATATGCTCTCCATACATTTCACACTTCGAACGAAAAGAAACCCCACCCGAGGCGCCTGCACACACCTGGGTCACACAAACAGCTGCGGAAATAAGTTAAAGGCTTGTGACTCTGCCCCACCCCCCACCCCCCAGAGCCACCAAGCACACTGTACAAGATCGATAATTTAAGACCCTTCCCAGAGAGCTGGGGCGGCGGCACCCCCTCCCTTCATTGGCCAATGTACAAGTTCACCTGGACAGACATGTGGAAGGGGAGGGAGACAGACAGCAGGCAAGGGGCCACCCCCTCTCCGAGACTCAGGGGCCTGAGGTGGCAGGGCTGCTCCCAGGGAGCACCCAACAAATAAATTAAACCAATAAATAGACGTGGGCGGGGGTGACACCATAAATAAGCCGCTCCGTGTGGCCACCGCGGGGCAGGGCTGCGGCGGCACAGACTTGCATTGCTTGTGCAGGGCCACGCCCAGAACAACACCGCAAGGCTCGGGACCGTCTCTGGGCCATAGGCACAGACAGTGCGAACCGGGAGGTGTGGGGGCATCACATCAGAGGTCGGTGGCCTCCTGGAGCGTGGAGGGTCTTGGTCTCAGGGCAGGCCCACCAGCCTCAGGTACCACCCTCTGCAGGGCAGCCAGGCCTCAGCGGCGGGAACTCTCTGTGGACGCCATGTCCCAGGGGCGCGGTGTTGGAAAAGGCACTCAAAGGGAAGGGAGCCCAGGCCTACGGGGCCCTCGTGTTTCTCCAAGAGCCAGCAGGCCGGGCAAGGCAGGTGGTCCCTCTGACCACCCGGCAGGCCCGTTGGCACTCTGCCCCTCACAAGCTCTCGCTGCTGGAGGTGGTGCTGGCACCATCGTCACGGTCCATGGGGCAGGGGCGCAGGTCACAGCTCTCCAGGGCACCGTCGGCTCCCAGCATCCAGGGGTGGGCAGCGATCTGGTCCAGGGTGGGCCTCTCCGAAGGCCGCAGGGACAGACACCACTCAATCAGCTGCTGGCACTCTGGGAGGAGAGAGGAGCCAGTGAGCTGTTGGGGGCTGGATACCCACATCACCCCCCTCCCCCCCACTTCAAGGTGAGGCCACACACCCGGTGAGAGCCTCCTACGGAAGAAGAGGCGGCCACGGGCGATCTCCTCGTCCTGCTCGAAGGGGATGTCCCCGCACACCATGTCATACAGGAGCACGCCCAAGGACCACACAGTGGCCGACCGCCCATGGTAACGGTGGTAGCGGATCCACTCCGGGGGGCTGTACACCCGGGTACCTGAGTGGGGACACGGGAGTCTGGCTGCCACCCTGGCGCATCTGACCACAAAGACAGGATCTAAGAGGCGCCGTCCCACCCAGGGCCACGGCAGAGGCAGATGAGTCGCCGCAGGAGGGAGGGAAAGAGCAAAATCCAGCCTGCTTGCCGGCCATCGGCCTGGAAAAACCCCGGGGAGGAGGGGGAGGCTCGGAGCGGGGCGGCCCCGCCCCCAGCCGGTCGGTGGGGGAGGAGCGGGGTCACATGAGCGCATGCTCGGGTTTCACAACAAACAGATGTGAACTGAGGATACGCCGGCAGAGGGAGGCGGCGGCGCGCGGCGGCGCGGAGGCGGGGAACCCCGGCTTCCCCGAGATCCGCAATGCGGGGATCTCTGCCGCGGCGCCCCCGCTCCGCACGCACGCACGCAGCGCCGCCCACACGCAGGAAAGCCGGCTCCGCGGGGGCCCCCAGCCTCGCGCGCCCGCCTTGCTGACACACGCGCCCGCCCGCGGCTGCGTCATGCCGCCCCCGGCCGGGAGGCCATCCCCAGCTCCCCCTGCCCCTCCTCACGAGCGCTCGTGACACTCGCTGTTGCGGGGATCCGGGGAGCCCCGTGGGCAGGTCCGGGGCGCGCGGCCCCCAACAGTCGCTCCCCACCCCCACCCCGGGCGTTAAGCGGCCGGCCAGGAACGTTGGCGCCGCCCGCTCACCGTCGAAGTCCGTGTAGACTGTGTCCTTGAGCAGCGCGCCCGAGCCGAAGTCGATGAGCTTCAGCTCGCCCGAGCGCAGGTCCACCAGCAGGTTCTCGTCCTTGATGTCGCGGTGCACGACCCCGCAAGCGTGGCAGTGGCGCACAGCGGCCAGCACCTGCGCGAAGAAGCGCCGCGCCAGGGGCTCGGCCAGCGCGCCGCGCTCCGTGATGAAGTCGAAGAGGTCCTGCGCCGGCTCCGGCCGCTCCAGAACCAGCAAGAAGCCGTCGGGCCGCTCGAACCAGTCCAGCAGCCGGATGACGCCGCGCGCGCCGCCCGCCGCGCCCACCTTGCGCAGCAGGACCACCTCGAGGGGCACGGCCGCGCCGCCCTGCGGGAAGCGCTGTCAGCACGCGGCGCCCACCACCACCACCACCACCATCCCGTCCCCACGCCGCCGCGCCCCCGCTCACCACGCTGCCCCACTCGGTCACTCGCTCCTTCACCACGTGCTTCACGGCCACCTGCGGGGACGCGGGCAGTCAGACGGGCCGCGCAGGGTCACCGGGCCAGCGCCCCGCCCGTCCCCCGCCTCCCGACTCACCGGGAGCCCATCAGCCAAGCGGCTGCCCGCATAGACGGTGCCGAAGCCGCCGCTGCCTAGCACGGCGCCCACCTGGTACACCTTCTCGAAGCTCTCCTTGTCCGCCTTGGCTGCGGGGAACGCACAGGGCGGGGTTGGCGACGGTCCTCAGCCCCAGCCCCTGGGTTCCCGGCCCCCGGTGCCAGCCCCCGGCCCGAGTCCCTGCCCCGCGCGCGAACCTGGCTGCAGGATTTTCACCGGGAGATGGTCCACGCCACCGGGTCCGCACAGGTGCGCCAAGGAGCCGAACTTGGAGAGCAGCATCGCGGGCGGCGGCGGCGGGGACGCGGGCCCTCGCCTTCGGGATCCCCCGCCTGCCGCCCCGGCCCGCTTTCCCGCTCGACCCCGAGTGCGCGGCCTCGGGAGCCCGCGCGGTGTCTCCAAGACCCGCGGCGGCGCTCAGCGGACGGGGGACGTCCGGCGCGGAGCACGGACTGAAGCCCCGGACACTCGGCGACGGGGGCCGAGCGGGATCTCGGTGCGTAGCCCGGACACGCAGAGGCCGCGCCGACAGCTCACACGCCGGCGCCGCCTCGCCCTGGGATTTTGGGCCGCTGAGGCGCGTATCCCTCCGCGGAGGCGGGGCGGGAAGGACCCCGCCCACTTTCGCCCAGGCCGCGCGACGACACCGCCTCCCGGCGCTGCGCGGCCGCCGTGGCGACTGAGAAAAGCGAGGTCAGGCGCGCTCGGGGCTCGGGGCTGGCGAGGCCGGACAGCAGGCGCCGGGTGGACTCGGGGAGCCCGGACTCCTTTCCTGTAGTAAGAGTCGCGGAGGCGCACGGCTCTGACGTCTGGTTTGTTTCGTCCGCGCGCTCACACGGACTACGCACGCGCGACCGCCCCAGTCGGCGCGGGAGGAGCCGCGGAAGCCAATGGGAGGAGGACTTTCATAGGCCTCTCCGACCGCAGCCAATAGCAGGGCTCGGCGCGGGCAGGAGGGGATTCCGGGGACGCCCTCGCCCCGCCCGAGCCCCTGCGGCCGTGCGAGGAAGGTCACCGGCCCGGCCTGATTTTTGCGGCCACGCGCGCACTTTTCTTGCCGTTCCCCGCGGCGAGCTCGGGCACAGCGCTAGGCTCGGGAGGCGGCCCCGCCCGCCGGGCCACGCGGTTACACACTAGTGCGTGGCGTGTGCGTCACGGCTGCCCATCTCCCGGCCGCACACGTGGGAGGTCCGCCCCCTGGGGGACCCCGCTCCGAGCCGGGACGCGGGGGCCCAGGGGAGCCCCCACGCCGGTCGGCGACCCCCCACCCCGGCTGTGACCGTATCTCCCGCGACCTTGAACCTTGTGTTCTGGGAATGCCTGCCCCTGTCCTCCACCCATTGGCCTTGACCTGGCTGCCCTCCACCCTCCGCTGCTGTCCATCCCAGCCGAGGAGGACCCACCTTGGCCACCACCCTGGTGGGAATCAGGGCCTGACCAGACCGGGTCCACCCTGCTTTGTTCTGGATTGGACCTGCAGATGCCCACCTCACCGCACCTTTTGTCCTGAGCCCTCTTGTGACTTCGTACAACCCCACTAGGTGTTGACCTCAGCCCAAGGTCAGCTGCCTGAGAACAGCTCAGGACTTGGACGAGAGCCCCAGCCGCAGCCCTGTTGGCTGAGCCCCGGATATTCCCTGCGTGGGCTGGGGGGACCTTAGTAGCCAGCACCCACTATGGAAGATGCCAGAGTATGTGGGCGCTGTAGTTCACCTGAGTGCCTGGGAATGCCTCAAGCACATACAACCTTTCATGTGTAATGTAGTAATGCCCTGCCGTCTGTGTGTGTGTGTGTGTGTGTGTGTGTGTGCACGTGCAGATGTTCCCCACCCCATGACTGACCTTCAACCATGGGGAGCCTTTACCAATCCTCTCAGGACCAGAGTAGGGGTTAAACACCTCTCTTCCCCAGGGCCTGCAGGAAGGGGACACCTGCAGCCCCAGATAATAAGTCTGCTGGGCAGAACTGACAGTCCAGATGAGTGACTACTGCCCATCTCACCCTGCCCACATGCCAGGCTCCAAGACTTTTCTACCCCTTTGCTTCCTTTATAGGTAGGCCAGCGCCCTCCCTGCACCCCGCACTCCCCACAGGTCCCATCAAGGGCTGCCCCACCACACACACTAAGGTCAAACAGATGTCCACAACTGCCCCCCTCCCCCACCCCAATACCTCTGTTTTTACCTGGTTCCTGAAAGGCCCATCTGGCCTGACCTTAAAAATAGCTCTGGATCCAGGCCAGGGCATCTTCCCCCTCACCCCTTCACCGAGAACACACCTGGACCCTCCTATGCCCCCACTGACTTCAGAGGACCCATCAGGCCTTGTTTTCCCAGTCACTGCCCATTGGTGTGCTGTGGTGCCTTCCTCAGGAAGCCCTGATGGGCAGGGGGCTGGGTCCTCCCCCCCCCAGGGGCTGCTCTGCCTGCCACCTCCCCCTCGAACTGGCCAGAGAGGCCCTAGTACACAGTCTGTCGGTGCTGGAGCCTCAGGCCCACCAGGTCACCCTGTCCTGCTGATGAGAAGGGCCAGCGTTGTCATGGTGACAGCAGCCAGGCTGGCTCCTGGAGGCACACATGCTGTCTCCCACACTCACATGGGTGTGTGCACACACGCCTGGTCACACACCCACTCTCAGACCATAACACACGAACACTATTGCATACTCTTGTACACACACCTGCCTCGCCCCCACCCCCCAGGCCAGCACATGGTCACTCACACATCACCAACCCGATTGCAGCATTCAAACCCCCAGCCCCACCCACGGAGTCCTACCCTTCAAGCACTCCCCCTACTCCTTATGAGCTAGGGCAGGGGGATCACAGACCCAGTGTAAGGTGAAGTGCATACGCCAGCATGGCCCTGAGACCCGGCCGGCCGGCTCCTGGGGTCTGGGACCCTACCCAGGGCCACCCTGAGCCCTCTTCTCACCTCCCTCAGAGACTTATGCACCCTATCCTCGCCCACTGACCAAGGCCCCCGCTGGGCCCCTGGCCCAGCCCACCTGCCTGCTGCCCCACAGCCCACCCTCCCCCCAGCCCCTGAGACTGCTCAAAACTGCCCTGAGCCATCAGGGTCAGTAGCCCCGCACTCACAGCCGTACCCTCAGACCCTCCAACCTCCATCCCTTGGAGCCTTCCAGGCATGTCTTACAACACCCCAGGTGGCCACTGCTCTGTCCACTATGCTCCAGCCAGCTGGGCTCCGAATGCCCTGGCAATGCTGCAGCCCACGCCAATGCCAGGGCCTGCACGGGCTTGGCACTTGTGCTGTAGCAGGCCCTTCCCTGTCCTCTCTGACCTGCTGAGGGAAGGAGCCAGCAGGGCCACCAGGATTTTGCAAGCTATGCCGGGGGCAGCAGGGAGCCGGCAGGGTGAGGCACTGGGCCAGTGCGGGTGGTAGCCTGGTGAACGTCTCCTCATGGTCCCTGCTGACCCAGCCCCTGTGACCTAGACCCCCACCATGGGCCGCAGTGGCCTGGCCACGGCAGGACTCTTGGCTAGCAAAGGGGATGGAGGGAGGGTGCACAGACCAACCAAGGGGCGGTCGGACAGACCTGGGGCCCAGGCTGGCCATCTCTACTGGCATGGAATGGTTGGCCCTGTGGCCCCAGCCCAGTCCACCTGCCACCCTGGCCTCCATGCCACAGGAGAGGGACTTGCACCCTGCGACCCCTCACCACACCACAGGAAGCTCTCAGTTCCCTTATCCTCACCCTGCTGCCCCCCCATCCTTTCCCCATTCCTTCCTGGGCCCCGGCCTGGATCTGCTTGGCCTGGCCCCGTCCTTCCATTTGTGGGGCAGGGGGGGACACTGGATACACCCTCTGAGGATGCCTTGATCATTGTGGCCAGGGTTTGGGTGGGGTCAGAGGACCTAGAACCCTGGGTCTCACCTTGGGGGGCCAGGGGAACCCTGCCCCCAAGCCCCGCCCATCTATCCCCCTCACTTGGTCACACAGAGTCCCCAGACCTGAGCAGCTGGGGCGGCCTCCATTTGCTCATGGTTCTACTGGGGTGATAACCAGGGCCTCACATAGGGGTCCACACACACAGGGGTCCTCACCCAGGCTCAGCCTAGCTCAAGGACCTACTGGCCTGTGCACACCTGCCTGTGCAGGCAGCCCCACCACAGCCCTGGGGCCCTGGCATCGAGTCCCACTGGACTGACTGCCACCAGGAGGCTGCTGGGTGGACTCCAGCAGCAGCTTCTCCAGAGGCCTGCCCCCTGCCTGGGAAAGGTCACAGCCTTGAACACCCGACAGAGCTTGGCTTCACAGCCAGTGTGGTTTGGGGCTGTGCCACCCTTGGGGGAAGGAGCCGTGGCCTGCACCGGGGGTGGCAGGCCCCATGCATCACACATGACCTCTGCCCCCCTTGCACGTCCACAGGAGCCTGCCAGGACAGGTTGAACCTGAAGAGCAACAGGTAGCCTGGGGCAGCTCCCACACCACTGCCAAGGCTGACCCCCCCTGGATGCACAGTCCCTCAGGGCTACTGGGTCAGGAAGGAGAGTGGGCTGGTGTGCACAGGGTCCTGCTCACAGTCTGGGGGCCAGGGAGCCCATAGCGCATGCTTGCTTCCAAACCTGGAGCTGCAAGCGGCTGACTCCTTTGGGGCACACGAGGTCAAGGAGGGGAGGAGGTCCCCAAGGAGTGGGCTGGTAGCAGTGTGTGACCCTGAGCCTTCCTGACCTGGTCTCCACACCTGATGCTTCAGGGTCTGCAGGCCCCTCCTGGGGGAGGACAAGGAGGTGATAGAGAAGGCTACTGGAGCCTTGGGTGGTCAGATCCAGCCCACCCCCAGGGCCATGTCCTCCCCTGTGGCCTGCCTGGAGGAGGTGGAAGTCCCTGGGGGAATGCCCTCCTATTGCCACTTCATCCTAGCACCAGGTCAGTTGGTCCATACAGCTGTGAAGCAGCCCCTCCACACACACCTGTTCCCAGGTGGGCATTCAGGCACGTGGGCACCTACGGCCAGGCAGCCCTGGCAGGGAGACCCAGGTCCATCCACAGCCCTTGGCCCACCCTGTGGGAGGAGACCAGCTGCAGCCAGAAGGAAGGTCACCGTCTCTTCCCTGTCCATACCCCAACGGCCCACAGTGGGACCACTGAGTCACAGGAGCACTGGGACAGGCTCTCCAGAATAGGTTTGGGTCCCTGCACCCAACTGTCTCCAAGGCAGGATGGAGAGAGGCCGGGCTGGCCGCCTAGACAAACACTGGCATACTGGACAGCCAGGCCCCATGGTCGGGTGACTGGGGAGGGCAACAGGATGCTACCACCAGATTTGGAGGAGGGGATGTGGGGCTGCAGGGGGAGTGTGGGAGGGGAGGGGTGTGGGGGCTGCAAGTAGATGGGGACTGCAGGCTGGCTTGGGAGGGGGTAGGAAGAGTGGGGGCTACAGGAGTGTGGTGGGGCGATGGAGGGGGCTGCAGGTCAGCAGTGCCTGGCGGCTAGGCACATTCCTGGGCTGACCACAGGATGCTGCAGTGGTAGGCAGAGGTTATGAGTCATCTCAGAGACATGGAAAGAATTCTGCACTTTTAGGAAATTCCTCATCCCAGGGCTCAGTGCCCCTGGCCCCAAGGGACAGGGCACTTCCAGCTGGCAGGGCCAGAACTGGGGTGGGGGTTGGGGACCTGCTAGCAGGGGGCACAATCCACTCAGGCTTTGGCTGGGGGTGGGTGCAGGGCTCTGAGGGCTGAGGACGCGGTGAATGGCCCGTGTCTTTCTGCAGTGGGCACCTCAGTGGGGAGCCCAAGTTTTCTCCTCCGATCTGCTAGCTCACCAGGCTGAGAGAACATCCCCATCCCAAGCCCACCTGGGCCCCACCTGGCACCCACTCTCCCAGCCCTGGACCCTCCTCTGCTCACCCTGGTCAGATCTTCTCCCACCTGGCCTGATCTCTGCCCACCCCTGCCAGATGCCCCTGCACCCTGGGGCACTATACCCGTCCATGAGAAAGCTGATGTCCAGCTTAACAGGCAGAGGGAGGTGGAGAGCCGGGCACTGGGCCAGCCCTGGGTGAGGGTGGGAAACTGGGCAGACATTGTCCTGAACCCTCTAGCTGCCCCCAGCCCTTTGACCTTCTGGGCCCAGGTCTCTGCCTCCGAGGTTGCCAGTGGACCAGGCTGGGCAGTGCAGGCACTATGGGGACAAGTGGGGGCCACCCACGAGGGCCACTGCTTGAGTGTGGGGTGTGTGTGGCATGTGCGTGTGTGTGCTCGTGAGTGTTCATGTGCAGGGGGTGTGATGTGTGCTGGCGGATGTGTGGGGGCGCTGTGTGCACATGTGGGGTGGATGGTGTGGTGTTTGCATGTACACCTGTATGCGTGTGCATGTGCGCAGCTGGAGCGCCGTGTCTAGGTCATCGAGCAGAGAGAAGTGGACAGAGGGGAAGGAGCCCTAGCCCCAGACCTCACATGTCATAAGGCTCCGTGTTTGCTGTGTAGAAGTGGCTCAGAGAGACAAGCCTTCCTGCTGCGGGGGCTGAAGTCCCAGTAGCCTGATCCCCATTGTGGAGGGCTACACCGGGTGCACTGCCGCTTACACCACCTTCCCCAGACCTGCCCAGGGCTCTCCTGTCAATCTACAGACCCCCAGCCTGGGAGGCATTCTCGAAGCCCCCTGGAGTGGGGACTGGACAAACTGCAGGTGTCATTTGGCCTTGGGGGACACTGGGGGTGCTAGCTCAGGCATGGTGGTTGCTGGGAAAGCCAGCCTCCCACAGGTCAGCTCCGAGGGCAGAGGTGTTGGGGTGGAGGGTCTCAGGTCCCTGGGGGAGGACCCTGTATAGGTGACTCGGCGGCCAGCCATGGCGTAAGGGGCTCTGCGGAACCTGGGGGGGGGGTCAGCATCAGGCTAGCCAACTTCCCCAGCCACGGGCATGCTGGTGGGGGCAGCTGGTGTCCAGACAGCCCACCAAGAGCCTGCCCTGTCCTCGGCTGACAAGGGCTCTGAGGCCCAGCCAGGCGGCCTTGGGCTGGGGCAGCTGGGGCAGGTCAGGGGAGCTGGGCCCAGGTTCTGCACATGTCCAAGTGACCTCCTCCATCCTGGTGTGACGGTGAGGAGGGTGGGACCCTGGGCCTGATCCACTGCCTGCTCAGCAGCACTCAGTGCCCCCTGTTCTGTCTCTCTCAACTGCCCACAGGCCTCTAGCAGGCACTGTCTACTAGCTCATGACGCAGCCTGGCCCTGTCCCAGCTGCCACCTGGCCAGCCCCTGTCCACACACGTGAGCATATAAGCCCACACACCCACACGGCAGTAGCCCTGCGCCTTGTCAGACCGGTTCTGGAGGTGGCAGCCCAGCTGGGACAGCCAGAGGCTATGCCTGAGACAGGCTGTGATCCTCCCTCACCACCTCTGACCTCCCTTACCTCCTCTGACCCTCCCTCACCTCCTCTCACCTCCCTCACCTCCCTGACCCTGCCTCACCTCCTCTCACCCCCCTCACCTCACCTAAATGGCTTGGTCCTAGGTCTGAGGTCAGATACCCAAGGCCTGCCCCACCTCTGTCACCTCTGCCCCCCTGGCTGGTGCTCATTCCCCCAAGCTCCTCCTTCACGAAGGCCCCTGCTCTGCACACCCAGGGGCCCATGTGACCCCCCCCCCACTTCCTGGACCCATGCCTCTCTGTCCTTGGCCCCTAGAGGCAGGACCCCGTGGGCTAGGAGGATGACTATCAGGGACCTGAGTCCACTAGTGGCAACTCAAGAGGCCTGGCCCAGAGGACAGTGAGTGGACAGGTGGGGGAGCCCTGTGGGTAGAGGCAGACAGGGCGGGGGTCGCAGTGGGCGTGTGGGGGTGTGGACTGTGGAAGACAATGCATCCCTGTGCCTCAGCTGCATGTCTGTGGGTTGGGCACCCCAAGCAAACCCACGCCCTGTTCCCGGCTGCACACTGTGTCCTGGGCCTGATGGCTCCCGGCCAGTGAGGTGTGGCCCTTGGCCAGGGCACGAGCGAGCAACACCACCCAGGGTGCCAAGGGCACCCGTCCACACCAGGGCTGGTGGAGGTGAGGTCGCCTCCCACCGAGGGCTACTCCCCTGGCCAGTCCTGCCTAGAGTTCCCCCCGTGGCCACGGCCAGTCTCAGGACAGCCCCTAGGCATTAGCTCCACTGTGCAGTCTCCCCTGGACCCAGGCTGGTCAGTGCCTCCCCAGCCTGCCCTCTCTGGTCCTGGGGTCTACATGGGAGCAGGCCAGGTGTGCCCACCCCTCACTCAGCCTACTTGGGCAAGGATGCTGGCTCTAGCTCCCCCTCCGGTCAGCACTGATGGCTGGTTCTCCAGGGCCCAGAGACCCTCCGGTACACTGGCCAGGGAAGGGTCCCAGAGCCAGGGGCTTGGGACAGGCTCTGTGGGGCTCAGGATCACCAGCTGCTGCCTTTTGTGCCACTATCGCAGGGGCCAGTACAGACACTGAGGGGTGCTGCCTGCCACCCCACTATCTGGGGCCCTTTGCACCTGATCCCTGCCACCTGGTGTCACTGTCCTGGGCAGAAACAATGGGCAGCCGACCACCAAAGAGGGACGAGAACAAGAAAAGAGCCTGCCAGTTCCTGCAGCTCAGCCTGGGCTAGCTCACCCCGGAGCTAGATGCTGCTCAGTGCAGAGGCTGGGCTGAGGGGGCACCTGCGGGGGGCCGCCTCATGGTCCTGCTCTGCCGCCCATCAGGGGCCGCAGTGGCCACACTGGGAGCAGACTTCGGAGAGTGGGGGCTCTGCTCCTGTAGGACTGGAGCTCCTCTGGGGTAGTGTGTAGGTGCGACCCTCCCTAGGGGCATGGGCAGCAGGAGAGGGGACTGTTTGTCACTCGGTAGTATCCTGCAGCTCCTGGGTGACACCCTGCTGGCCATCACAGGAAACAGAAGTGGCCTGGCCAGTCATTGAGGCCACAGTTCCAGAGTCCTGACCAGGTAGGGGGCAAGCCCCAGGTATGAAGCTTTGTAACTGGACGCTCCCTTCTCCCCACTTCACAGCAGGAACTTGGGGGCAGGGCAGGGCAGGCCACCAGGAAGCTGGCGCAGCTCCAGAGGGTGTTTGCCTGACAAATGGGTTCCCAGGAAGGCTGAGGTTGCCACATGGACACGTGTGCCCCTACTGCCACCTCTGATGTGCACGCACACACACGCCTCCCTGTGTCACAGGGCACTTAGCCACTTGCAGGGCTAGGTCTCATGGTGCACAGGTGCCTGCTGCCCACCTGGCCCTAGGAAGGGTGGCGTTCTGGGTCACATGGTCAGGCCTGACGGCCTCAGTTCTATCATCTGAGATGGGGCAACCTCTGTGCCCCACCTCACTGCCCATGCCCCTGCCCACACCCTAGGGGCACCTGCCCTGTCTGGGCTGTAGGTCTGCCGTCCAGTAACTGACCCTTGTCCTGGGCCCCGGTCCCTCTCAGAGCCCAGAATGGTGCAGAGGACACTACTCTAGGTCCTCTGGAGTGTGGGGTGGGGCAGGGGGCCCCCATTCTCAGTCCCCAGCTTCTCGTGGGGGAGAGAGGCTAGAATAAGGGCTGGGAGGGGTGTCTGGGGACCAGGCTGACTCCAGCATGGAAGACAGAGGGGAGGAGGATGCCTGATGGACTGGGGGAGGGGGCCTGCGGGGGCGCCTAGTGAGCTTCATGTATGGAGTGGGGCTGGGTAGCTGGGATGGGGGTGGAGTGGGGAGGGAAGAGGGGCTTCACTTTGGAGTCCACCCTGCTTCCAGGCCCCCCAGCCAGGCTGAGACGTTGGTGCTGAGACTTCCTGGAGCAGAGCAGGCTGTGCATGTGGCCACAGGCCAGGCCACTGAGAGAGAGGACACACCAAGGAGAATGTGGCTCAGCCATCAGGGCCCCGAGAGGGCCACTGCACAAGGTGTTCTGCCTCCTGAGACTAATCTCACGTGACAGCCGAGTCTGGTTCACACCCGATTCTCAGGGAGCAGTGGCTGTGGGCCTCACTGTGGACCCCAGTCCTGTGAGAGGTCTTTTTACACACACAGGCGCGAGCACACGCGCACACGCACGCACCCTGGACAGAAGCCTTCTGTGCTATCCCTTCAGACCCAGCATTTTCTCTGCTCTCTGGGTAGCACAGATGGTTAGGAGCCTGCCTATGAGTCAGAGGGCTGGCGGTTCTAAATCACCCCGCAGCACCACGGGCCTGGATTTCTGCTTGCAAAAGGTCATGGCCTTGAAAGCCCTAAGGGCCTGCTCTGAAAACAAGGGGTCCCTGGGGGCTCAAGCCCCAATGTCCCAGCTTCAACAGAACAGAGCCCACTGGGTGAGCCAGCCCCTCACCATCGCTAAGCCTCAGCCAAGTGGGTTTGTCAGTCAAGTGGGGAATGAAGATAGAATCCCACGGGGCCTGCTGTCTGCATCTTGAGTTGGGTGACGGCATGGTGGTGGATGGGGGCATGGAGCCGCTGAATTGTCGCAGCCTGTGTCAGGCACACGCCTTGCACCCACAGCCGTGCACATGTCTCCTTACCGAGGAGTGGCAGGGACGCTGCCCGGCACCCCAGCATGGGGTCCCCACTGTGAACTTTGGGGGGTTTTACCCTATGCGGCCACTCACATACTGTGTTCCCCAGCACCCACCAAAGTCCCTCCACACTCCATTACCTCCTTCATAGTCCTTCCCTAACCTCTCACTGTGCCCCGGGCAACTGCTGCCCTTTGGGTCTTGACGGGTGGTGGCCGGGCATTGTGGGGGCATCACAGAGCTCCACGGCTGATATTTTACTTTTTAATGCGCACACATGTCCTCCCAATGCCCAGAGCAACTCCAAGCTCCACCCCACTCTACCACCACCACACCCTCCACTCAGGGGGCCTGGCACGAAGGGGGTGGCAGCTAGCACCTGGAAGGACAGGCTCCTGGGTGCTCCATGTTTCTGCCAACACTCACAGTCTCATCTCGTGCCATGAAAACTCCTTCAGGGCATGGCCCCCAGCTCTTCACCACCCGCTCCCTGAAGCAGTGCTGACCCTGAGTGCGGGTCTTAGGGTTCCGGGGAGGGGGGGCAGCACTTATGTGTGCACCCTCAGTCCTGCACGATTCCGCTGCAGGCCCCCCCATCCCCACCGCGCTGCCCATAAACTTTCCAATTGGAACAAGACCAGCAAGACATCCCCTCACACACCAGCAGAAGAAAAGAATAAAGATTTGAACAGAAATACACAAGTCAGGAAAAAAATTAAACTAGAAAAAAAATCAATCAGACAAGAAACTGGTTCTTAAAAGACATTAATAAAATTGATCAACCACTGGCAAACCTAACACAGGGAGAAAAAAGGGGAAAGGCAAATTCTACAAATAGGAAATGAAATGGGTGGCATGCCAAGGGAACCCACGCCTGAGACAATGACCACCACCACGTAGGATGAGAAACTGTCCCAACAAATCTTTTCATCTAGAAAAAAGGGATCGATCGACTTCTAGAAACAGATTTCCGACTGAAACAAACACAGACTGATTGAGAAGATTTCAACATACTAGCAAAACAAGAACTAGATCTGGTCATTTCATTAAAAAAAAACTAAACAATGGGGGGTGGACAACAGAAAAGTGGGTGAAAGGAGACATCGGGCAGTGTAAGATATGACAAAATAATAATAATTTATAAATTATCAAGGATTCATGAGGGAGGGAGGGTGGGGGGAAATGCGCTGATACCAAGGGCTCAAGCAGAAAGCAAATGCTTTGAGAATGACGATGGCAGCAAATGTACAAATGTGCTGACACCATGGATGGATGGATGGATCGTGATAGGAGTGGTACGAACCCCAATAAAATGATTTTTTAAAAAGAATGTGACATTTAAGTGATTAAATAACTTGTTCCCATTTAGAAAGACAGGTAGTAGCAAAGCCAGATTATTAAAAATAACAGAACAAAAACTGCCAGCATCCAGAAGTCTGGGGCTAAATGGTTTTACTCGCGAATTCTACTGAGCAGTTACAAGAGCTAGTGCATCCTACATAAACTACAATCTACACACAGACGCTGAACTAGCAAACTCATCTCACGAAGCAAGTGCAGCCAGGAAAAGACACCACCAGAACTGAAAATGATGGAGCAATGTCCCCGATGGAGAGAGACGCCCACAGAGTTCAACAGAATAATACGTTATGACCACAAGGGTACGTGTTCATCGCACCGGGTATGCAAGAATGGCTTGCTATTGGAAGAGCCATCAATGTAATCCACCACATAAACAAATAAAGAATAAGAACCTGATCAATGAATGCAAAAAATGTGATAAAATTCGACGTCTATTCTTCATAACACACACTCAATTACAGAGGGACAGAAGAGAAATGTCTCGTCGTACAAAGGTCGTAGATGCAAAACCAGTGGCTAGCATCTCCCTAACGGAGGGTAATGGAAACATTCCCTCCTTAAAAGGGAACCAGGCCGGGTCTCCCTTTTCCACCCCTCTTCTGGAATAAAGTTCTGCAAGTCTTAAGGAGCCCTGGTGGCATAGTGGTTATGCGGAGGGATCTTAACCGCAGAGTCCAGCCTTGGGAAACCACTAGTCAGGCCACAGGAGGAAGGTGAGGCTTCCTACCCCTGGCAGGGTTACAGCCTTGCCAAATCGCAAAGCAGTTGCACAATGTCCTGTAGGCCCACTGTGCGTCAACACCAGCTTGATGGCAGGGAGTTTGGGGTTTTGGAAGCCTTAGAGCTATAAAACATCACAAATATCAGACACATTGACACAGAAGGAAAAAACCCTCTTTATTGGCAGATGATATAATCCTAGATAGACATTGTGTTAGTCCGGGTAGACTAGAGAAACAAATCCATGGACACTCATGTGTATGAGAGACAGTTTTATATAAAGGGTAATTGTGCATTAAGAAAACATCACAGTCCAGTTCAAGCCCATAAGTCTGATATTAGCCCATTTTCAGGTAATCCAGCCCCTAACACATCCTTACTGGTCTGGTAGGCGCAA
The DNA here is from genome assembly GCF_050624435.1 of Tenrec ecaudatus. NCBI lineage: Eukaryota > Metazoa > Chordata > Mammalia > Afrosoricida > Tenrecidae > Tenrec > Tenrec ecaudatus. The sequence goes on from NC_134535.1 coordinate 1,101,606, forward strand.
TTGTATAGAGATAATAAGAAAAGATCACAGTAAAGTCAGAGAGAGCATGAGAGGTAGAAGAGAGCTAGGAGTAATGGTCAGACACATTTCATGGTAGCATGCTTACCTCAGCCCCGCTTGGTGGTCCACGTGGAGAGAGGGGGAGGGGAAAGAAGACAAGGGGAAAGGGAACAGGGGAGAGAGGAGAGGGGGAACTGAAGAGAGGCCAAGAGGGGAGGCTGAGAGAGAGCTCTTTATTGCTAACCCATGCAAGCCCCCTAATTACAGGTGAAGACATCATCACAGGAAAGGGTTGTGCTGTAGGCAATACAGTAATGGGAGGGGTCTGATCTAGGGGTATGCACGCAAAAGGAAGAGGAGGAATTGGGGGTATACATGCGGCAAGATGAGCAGATCCTAGATTCAGGATGGCAGCCTAACTTTGGATGTCACTGAGCCAGTTTGACCTGTTCTCTGGATCTCCCAGAGAAACCATTAACAGTAGGGTGTGAACCCCACCTACAGGAACCAAGTCATGACTGCAAGCCTTTTGGGGGCAGTAGCCCATTGCCTTTAGCAGCAAGGAGCAGGCCTACCTGGGAGGAGAATGTAGTCTGGCAGCTGGCTGCCTACAGGGACGTAACTTGACAAGTATCTACCATTAGCTGCAAGCAGTGTCCTAAGTCTAATACACTTGGGGGAGAGGACTTGGGAGAAATCTTTCTGTTTCCCACAGCCCATATGTTTGATACCAGTCTAGAAAGCCCTCTTCAGACTCAGGAAACACATGCAATGATGCCAAATGCAGGATGATCACAGGCCAGTGGGTAGAAAGTCTTTGGATCCAGTGGCATTGTAAGCATCTCAGCACTGACAGGGGTCTCCATGTGGCTCCTCCAGTTCCCAGGGGACGGGGTCTGTCAGTACAGTGCCATGTGTCTTGTCAGTAGAGCGTCTCCAAAGGAGTGAGCAGTGAGAGAGAATCGCCTCGAAGGAGCAAAAAAAGGATTTCCCAGAATCCTCAGGAGAAGGCCATGCCCACACTGAGGCCTCAGTGGCTATGATCTAATTGACAGACTAGACTCCACCCCTTCCCTCTTAATCCTCTCAAATCCCAAATTGACACCAGATTATGGAACTACCACAGATATAATCCTAGATGATATCATCCTATAAATTGATAAGACCAAAGATTCCATTGAAAAATTGCTGGAACTAAGTGAAAAATTTAGCAACATAACAAGCCAGAGATCAATACACAGAATTCAGTTGGAATTTTGTATATTAAATATTACATTGAAAAGGAAATATATAGAACAATACCATCTACTACAATTACCCCAAAGATAAACTATACAGGAATAAATCTTACCAGAGAAGCAAAGCACTTATACAAAGAAAGTTCTAAAACACTTCTACAAGAAACCAAAAGAGACTTACACAAAAGGAAGGACGCTCCATGCTCCTGGATAGGGATATTAAAATATAGTGACAATGTCAATATTACCCCAAAACGCTTTATAAATTCAAGGCAATTCTGATCCCAATCCCAGCACAATTCTTCAAAGACATGGAAAAACTGATCTCCAAACTTCTATCTGGGAAGGAAAGAAACCCAGCATGAACAAAACATGATTTTAGTAGGAGGCCTTCCATCCCCTGAACATACTGTACAGCCACAGTGATCAGAGCCACTTGGTACTGGTACAATGACGGACATGAAGACCAGCAGATTAGAACTGAGAGCCCAGAAATACAATCAAGTACCTAAAGACAGCTGGTCTCTGATAAGGTCTAAGACACAGTGAGTGGGGGAAGAGACAGCCTTTTAACACGTGATGCTGGAAAAGTGGTAGCCCCTGCTGCAAAGGAATGAGACGGGGGCCACACCTCGCACCACGTGCAAAAACAGGCTCCGGATGGGTTAGAGAGCCTAGAGCCATGAACACCATCGACAAAAAATAGGGACACACTGGAGGGCCTAAATGCAAGGCATAAATACACCACAGAACATACTGGAAAATGCCCACGCTGCAGAGGACTGAGACCTTCTCAAAGTACATTGATGCACTTCAAGAGATGTCATCACAAGAAGAGAAGCTACAGATTGGAAAGAAACTTTTAGCCAGGACATATGAGACAAAGGGCTACTTTCAAAAATCCATGGAAAACTACAACAGCCTAGTACAAAAGACTTACAAATAATTCAACCGGAAAATGAGCGCAAGACATTAACAGATCATTGCTAACGTTGATCTCCCGGTGGTCAGCGATCGTATGAAGAAGCGGCCGTGTTCATTAGCCTAGGGAATGACAAAGGGAAGCAACAAGAGACACCACCTGATACCAGCACTCAGCAAAATTTCCAAACAAACAACAAGGCCCCAGAAAGCATGACGTGGGCGAGGTGTGGATGTGGAGAGGCAGGCACGCTCCTTGCCGGCGGGACTGTGGGACTGTACCCGCACCGTGGGAATCAACACGGACCTTCCTTCAACAAGTGCAAGCACGGCGCGCTCCCACGGTCACTCTGCTTGGTCTCTACCCAGAGAAACAAACACCGAAGCCCAGACAGAAATGTGAACATCCACGCTTATTGCAGCAATTTCTACAAAAGCAAAATGGCGGAAACAATCTGAAAGTCCAGCTGTAAAGGACTGGACAGAGACTGGTGCATTCGTGCAGTGGAATCTGCTGTGGTTGTGGCTGCCGCGTGTCAGTTCCCGCCCATGGCTGCCCCACGCACAACAGGAAGGAGCCCTGCCCGACTGCGCTGTCCTCCCCCTTGCCCCTGTGCCTGAGCCCATTGCTGCAGCCGCCGAGTCCACCCACCTCCACGAGGGCCTTCCTCTTTGTCCATGCCACTCCGCTCTACCAAACATGACAACCTTCTCCATGCCGCTCCACTGTACCACACATGACGGCCTTCTCCATGCCACTCCACTCTACCACACATGACGACCCTCTCCATGCCACTCCACTCTACCACACATGAGGACCCTCTCCATGCCACTCCACTGTACCACACATGACGACCCTCTCAATGCCACTCCACTCTACCACACATGACGGCCTTCTCCATGCCACTCCACTCTACCACACATGACGACCCTCTCCATGCCACTCCACTCTACCACACATGACGACCCTCTCAATGCCACTCCACTCTACCACACATGACGGCCTTCTCCATGCCACTCCACTCTACCACACATGACGACCCTCTCAATGCCACTCCACGGTAACACACATGATGGCCCTCTCCATGCCACTCCACTCTACCACACATGACGACCCTCTCAATGCCACTCCACTCTACCACACATGATGGCCTTCTCCATGCCACTCCACTCTACCACACATGACAACCTTCTCCATGCCACTCCACGGTAACACACATGATGGCCCTCTCCATGCCACTCCACTCTACCACACATGACGACCCTCTCTATGCCACTCCACTCTACCACACATGACGACCCTCTCCATGCCACTCCACTCTACCACACATGATGGCCTTCTCCATGCCACTCCACTCTACCACACATGATGGCCTTCTCCATGCCACTCCACTCTACCACACATGACGACCCTCTCCATGCCACTCCACTCTACCACACATGACGGCCTTCTCCATGCCACTCCACTCTACCACACATGATGGCCTTCTCCATGCCACTCCACTACCACACGACGGCCTTCTCCATGCCACTCCACTCTACCACACATGACAACCTTCTCCATGCCACTCCACGGTAACACACATGACGGCCCTCTCCATGCCACTCCACTCTACCACACATGACGGCCTTCTCCATGCCACTCCACGGTAACACACATGATGGCCCTCTCCATGCCACTCCACTCTACCACACATGATGACCCTCTCCATGCCACTCCACTCTACCACACATGACGGCCTTCTCCTGGCACTGGTCTCTCCTGACAACTCGTCCAATGGATGTAACACAAGTCTTGTCATCCTTGCTTGCCTCCAAGGAGCCCTGTGGCCGTCCTTCTTCCAAGACAGAGCTGCTTGTCCTTCAGCAGTCCGTGTTACTTTCAACAGTCCTCACCAGCACCACAATTCCAATGCATTGAATATTCTTCAGTGTCCAACTTCACGTGCATCAGAGGTGATAGAAAAGCCCAAGGCTTGGGTCAGGCGCACCTCACAGTAACATCTTACTCTTCAGTACTCTAAGCAGGTTTGTACAGCAAATTTACCTAATGCAGGTCATCCTTTGACCTCTTGACTGCTGCTTCCATGAGCGCTGACTGTGGATCCAAGCACGATGGACTCCCCGACAACTTTAACCATTTCTCCATGTTTCATGATGTTACCTATCGGTCCAGGTGTGAGGATTCCGGTCTTCCTGACATTCAGTCGTAATCCATACTGAAGGCTGCCATCCTTGACCTTCGTCTGCAAGGCTTCAAGCCCTCCTCACTTTCAGCAAGCAATATAATGTATCCTTAAAAAATCAATGATGAGCCTGTCAAACCCCTTAACAAGAACAAAAACTGCTCACTGCTACGGAGTCAAGGCCGATGCGTTGTCATCCTGTAGAGCAGGATGGGGCTGCCTCTGTGAGTTTCTAAAACCGTGACTTTAAGATTCAGCCCAAATCAAAAACCATTGTGCCCAGCATCAGTTGGTCAGGCTCATAAAGATAACAATATTTTATGACACCATTGTTATAGGGGAAAAAATAAAAATGACTTTCATACCAAAGGATAAGCCTTTACAAACTCCTAAGGGGCCCGGGGTGGGTGGGGAGGGGGTGCAGGAGTGGAGGGAGAAGCAGCAGGAAATGAAGGAGGAAGGGTGGGATCAATAAGAACAAAGGGAGTCACATGCGGGGGTAATGGGGTACCGCCGCTCATGTGGCGAGATGGACTCTGTATTATGCTCCACAAACAAAGGTTAAAATGTATATGAATAAAAACAAACAAAGTTAACATTTTAAAGAGAGGAGGATCAAGGCCTTCACACACACACACAAGGGTCACGACCTACACACACACACACTGATTCCTGAACCCTCCAGTCTAAACGTTGGTCTGAGCAGCTACAAAGGAAGAAAGGAGACTTAAGACTAAAATGGGCATGGACTTGGACTGTCCTGTGCATACAATCTGGTCAAGCGAGCAAGCAAACAAGGAAAACGCCCCCTGAGTCCAAGGAGAGTTGGCGAGACTCCCCCAAAGATCCCTGTACAGGCTGCCCCTGCCTGGACTCCTCCTCCAGTGCCCTACCTGGCAGGACTTGGCTGCTCGCCCACGGGGCCTGCCCTGGCTCACTGAGGCAAGGAATAAAGCGGACTTTGCTTCCCCAGGCTAATTGGTCTGACCAGGCCTCGCCTGCCCTCCAGACCCTGCCTGTGGCTTTGAGTCCTGTGTCCAGGGTCAGGGCCATCTCTCTGCTCAAGACAACATAGCGCCGGGAGCCAGCCAGTCAGTCAATGGTCAGCATACTCATGAGAGGATGGACCGGGGTCGGGGCAGTGATCGGTCATTTATTCATTGTTAAATGCATGTTCTTGGGGCTCCGAAACCACTGAGGCTGCGTGCACACATACGTGAACACGTGGACACAGGCCGACACGGGCAGGTGGAGTCTCAGGCACAGACTTGTGGGTACACAGACATATGGACTCCCCAGCCTAGGAGCTCCCCGCTGCTGAGGCGAACTGGGCATCGCTGCTTGGGGAGGATGCTGGGGCCCCCATTCTTGGGCCCACAGCCCCGTAGCCAGGGCCCTTGGTACCCCTTCTTCCCTTGGACTGAGGCAAGGCCACCACCCAGGCTGCCCTGAGCACCTGCCCACTACCTGGGCCAGTCTGGCTGCTGCATCTCCTCGACAGGAGAGGCCTTTGCTCAGAGAAGGCCAGGCAGGTAGGTGGAGGGCCATGGGCAGCCCAGTTCTGGACCTTGGACCACAGGCTTTGGACCTGACTTCTGGGGTCCCCAATGCTAACCATGGCCTCCAGACACTGTGCGAGTCATCCACAGTGAGATCTCAGCAAAGTCCACCCACTCTTTGTTAAGGATACTCCCAGAATCCACCGCTCACAGTCCCCATCAGTCCTCTGCTCCTGCCTCCCAAATTTCCCATACTCCATCATGACATGGCTCTGATGCTCTCATTCCCTAAACCCTGCCCCCGACACTCACCACACCCTCACTCCCCAGTCAGTAGAGCAGTGGAGGTGGGTTTCAAGTAGTCTCGGAAAGGCTGGCAGCTGCCCAAGGCCCCTGCGCTGTTCAGGCAGGCCAGGCCTGGCCCCCAGCCTACTCTGCCCCCAGAGTGAGGCTAGTACCCTGAGGGGCCGTGAGTGACTTCCTGGCCCTTCCAGGCTGGCACCTTCCTCCAAGACTGGGCCATCCAGGTGTGGGAGTCACCTGAGTCAGTCCCAGCCCCACCTGTGCCCCTGGGTCAGCAGCCAGCTCCTCTCAGCCTGCAGGAGATGCTGATGGACAACAGTGACCAGAAAGCAGTGCAGAGTACCTGTGGGGAACCCACAGGTGATTCCCCGCCTGCACAGAGCCTGCTCTGGGGACCGTCAGCCCAGAACCCCCAGTGTGTAGCCCCAGCAGCATCCCCTTCAGCAATGCATGCGGGGGAGGGGAGGGAGGAGTGGCCAGGGGTCAGGCACACACCTAGGGGTCTCTCCACCATCCTCATGTGCCTCTTTCTGCCACCTGGAGTGTCAGGGGCTGTGGGAAACAGGTCTGAGCAGCCCCACTAGGGCAGGCAGCATGGCCCCTCAGCACACAACAAGCCCCCCAGGGTTTTTAAGTCAGCCCTGCTGGTCTAGGGTCCACCATCACCAGACCCCCTATGGCACGTCACTGCTGCTCAGGCAGGCATGCTGGGGAGCTCTGAGGCCCACTGGGGAGCTACCTCAGGGCTGGGGTAGGGGTGACTGCTTATGGGGTGGACGCATGAGTGTGTGCACAGACATGGGACACATGCAGACGCGCTGTGTGCGCAAGGTGAGCGTAGCAATGCATGTGACTGTGTACATGTGTATGTGAGTGCTGCACACATGCATGCGTGTCATGTGTAATTAGTGTATACACATGTGCTCACGTGTGTGTGGGGTGAGTGGAGCATGTTGCTGTGTGTATGTGAGAATGTGGTATGTGCACGGGAGAACACGTGTGTGCATGTATGTTGCATGTGTACAGGTGAGTGTAGAATGTGTGTGCTGTATGAGCATGTGTTCGTGGGAGTACACTCGTGTGTATATATGTTATATGCACATGAGTCAAAGTGTGGGTTGTGTATGCATGCACAGGGGTATACACACGTGTGCATGTGTGCTGTTGGTATGTGTGTGAGCTGCACGTGGCAGTTTCAGCCTGTAACCTGGGTGTGGATTCTCGGCTAGATGCTGCCCCAGGGAGTCAGGATGAGGTGCTCAGTGACCTGGGGACCTGGATGGCTCAGGACTGCGGAGGGAAGAGTAGGGGGCCTCTGTGCCCCTCCCATCCTCCATGGGCATGTCCTGGGCTCCTCGCCCCTGGGGTCTCAGCTGCAGGCCCCCCTCAGGGTGTCCTGTGACCATGACTAACAGGCCCCAAGCTCTTAACTGGTGGTCCTGATGGCGCCCACAAGGTCTGCCGCCCACAGGGTGGTCAGGCTGGGTGCCTGGTGGGCACCTTCTGGGTTCCTGTGTGGGGGGGTGTGGCCTCCAGCTGAGCTCCCTCCACTGTGGGCTCGGTTCAACAAGTGCTCTGCCCGGAGCTGGGCACCCCACGGTCAGACGGTGGAGCAGAGCAATGGAGGGACAGTGGCTGTGAGCGGCGGAAGTGGGCCGGGTGGCCGGCGGGCCGCCGGAAGGCCCCTGGAAACCCTGGCTTCCTGTTTTCCCGACAAAGGACCTCTGTCATGCAGCAGACTGCTCGGACAAGCCTTTTCCGTAAACAGGCTTGTTTTCCTGACAGGAGCGGCCCCCAGTCCTGTCCTGTCTCTGTCGTCACCAGTCATGGGGCCCAGCCCAGGCGGGAGCAGCCCCGACACCCCCACAAATGGGCTCTAGGTCACCCTGGTGACAGACCTTGGAGTCAGCGAAAGACTCGGGACTGGGTGGGCGGGTGCCTGGCAGAGCCCTGCTCTGGTGGTTCAGGGGCTACTGTTGGGTCCATCAGGGCTGGGCCTGCTGGGAAGGGGCGGCAGGGCCTCCACATATCCCCCCTCCATGGAGCAAACCTCCTTCCAAGGTGACTGGGAGCAGCCAAGGTCAGCAAGCTTCTGAGTGGATGCAGGGGCCAGGGCAGTGACTGCACCCTGGGAGGGAGCTGGCCTTATGGCCTCAGAAACAAGTGGGGAGAGGCCAGCTCCAGCTACCTGGCCTGGGGTGCACCCTGGGGCTGCAGGAGGGTTGGAGGGGTGGCCGATGGGCCTGGCATGGGTCCAGCATGGCTGCTGGCAGCAGGCACAGCTCCTCGGGCCAGTGTGAGGGGCTGGGGGGGGTTGCTATTTATAGCAGCTCATGACTGAAGCCAGCTATTAATAACCAGGGCTTGATGTGAATGGACAATTCGCCCCCAGGGCAGGGTAGTGCCAAGCACAGCCAGGATGCCCGGGGCTGGCACCAGTCCCTCCCCCAGGCAGCTGTACAAGGACTGCTGTTCCTCCATCAGCAGCTGGGCTGGGTTTCATCGTGGGGAGCAGCCCCCCAGGGTCATTAATATCCCCTCAGCTAGAGTGAGGGTACCAAGCTCAGCTCTGGAGGCCCCTGCCTGGTTCTCAGGGGAGGGGTGGGAGGAAGGACCGCCAGGCAGCACGGTCATGGGTCGAGTTTGGGTCCGGTGAATCTCAGGGACATGTGACCTGGGGCCCACATCAGGCGTAGGTCTGAGGGCTCAGTCCCTGTGGAGGGGCATCCCGCATTGCCCCGTGGAAAGCTCAGACCCCGCCCCAGGCAGTGGGGACCCCCAGAAAGGCATTCAGCTCTCTCAGCGAAGGTGGGTGGTGGGAGGGGCCCAGGAGCATACTCAGGCCGCAGGAAAGTAGAAAGGAGATGGGCTGCGAGTGCCCATACAGCGGAGCAGGGGCCGGGTGGGGCAGGTGCTGTGGCATGTGCGACCCCCCTCACTTGGCATCCCCCCAGGACAGGGCCCCTCAGGGAAGGTACTACCTTCCTCCACCCCCAGAGTGATGGCAGGGTCAGGGGTCGCTGTCACAGTCCACGGGGCTCGAGCTACTGGCTAGCCCAGGGCGAGGGGCACAGGGCCGCCCGCAGGGCGCAGGCTGCTGGCGGACAGGGGAGCCGCCTATGCCAGATCTCCCCTTGAAGGGAGGCCACCGAGACCAGCACCTTGGCGGGCGCAGGCAGCGGGTGCCGTGGGCTTTGTGGTGGAGGGTTGGGCCCCCACCCTCGCGCCAAGGTTGGGGGGCGGGGGGCGGTTTCTGCATCGGGGGTTCCCAGAGGGAACCACCCCCATTCCGCCTCGCCCATCCCCATTCCCGTACAAAGGGCGCGAGCGTCCGCCCCTGCGGGCACCTGTCGCCAAATGCTTTCCAGGAAGGTCGTGGCCGCGCGGCCGTCACCCGCGCACGCGCCCTGCGTCTCCGGCCCGGCAGCCCTGGGCGCCCCAGCCGGCGGCCGGAAAGTGGGGGGTTCCCGCAGCTCCAGCCAGCGTCCGGAAAGGGGGGGGGTCCCCGCAGCGCCCCAGCCGGCAGCCAGGAGGCTTCAGCCAACGCGGCGGGAGGAGCTCATCGAGCAGCGCAGCCCGGACCCGGCGGGGGCGCCGCCCAGGGAGGGGGACGCGGGGCTGGGTGGGGTGGTCTGCGGACTAGGAGCCTCCAGGGCGGAGACTCCCTTCCCCCTATTCCCCGGCCACCCCAGTCCCGCGATCTCTGAGCCTCAGTCTTCTTGCCCCTGCCCCTACATCCCTCCTCCCTGAGAGCCCACACTTCCACGGCCCTGGGGGGCTGCCCTGGAGCCGCTGGGAGTCCCCCTGGGAGGGAAGGGTGGACTTGGTGAAGCGCCCCTGCACCCTGCTGCTGGTTGGAGGTCCTGCTTTAGCTGCACGGCCTGATCCATGGGCTGCCTTCCCACAGGCTGGGCTGGCTCTGGGTACACAAAGACCCCCCCCCCCACCTGCTCGCGACAGAGGAGGCTGGGCAGTGGGCCCGCCATCTAAACTCCAATGACAGCAGCCCCCCACTCCCTGCCAGCCTAACATTGTCACCACATTGAGACCACCCAGTTTCAGCTGCAGTGGTCTCTGAAGAGGGGCCAGACAGATCAGCAGGAGCATTTGAGAAGGGAGGAGCAGTACCCCAACCTCATACAAGATTAGGGGGTCTCTGCTGACCTACTCCCCCACCCCAGGGGAGGAGACAAAGGGTGGGTAGAGGAGTAGCCCCCAGGTGGGACTCACAGCCAGACTGAAGGCCCCTCACAGGGACCCGCTGGGTAACACAGGGGACCTCCATCCACCTTAAGAGATGGCCCTCATCCCTGAGTGGGGCCCACACAGGCCTGTCCTCTCCACAGAGGCCAGGTCCCTCAGGTTCTGCCCAAGGCCCTCCTGCCAAAGCCCAGCCCCCAGGACTAAGGGTCGAGGCGTGGCACCACAAGGCAACAGGGTCCTCCCACCCATTCATGAGGAACAGTGTCCCAGTGCTTGACCACGCGGTGGATGCAGGAGCGCTTGTCAGGCGCCTGGGTGAGACCCAGGACTTGACCCAAGACTTGACCTGGGACTTGACCCCATCTGCACCGTCTGGCATATCCTTCTGGAGAGCTGAGGAGGAAGGAATGTCACCTGTCGTGGTGGGTGACGGGGGAGACCAGGTTCAGCGGGGGGGCGGCAAGGGGATCACACTGGAGTGGGTGAGCGATGGGGTCCTGGGTGTCAAGTCACCCACAGTGTCTGGGAGCAAGACTCCCCTCATTGGCTAGCAGTGGGCCCCCATGGTGTCTGTGGCTCCTCCTAGGCTGGGCGAGACTTCTCTGGAGATGGGCCCCGGTGGGACTCAGACAGCACAGGGGAAACAGTGACAGGGGCAGTGAGGTAGTCATGGGAGCCTGGCTGCCTGCTGTGGAGACAGCCAAGAAGGCTCCGTCACATCTCCCAGGGGGACCCTATGACCAGAGGACCCCATTGGGTTCCTGGGTAGGGCAGCTGAGGTGTGGCCATAGAACAGGGAAAATGGGGTGAGGGGGCGGCTTCAGAACTCCGTGGGAGAGCAGGCTGAGTTAGCAGGGTGAGTTGTGGGGGAGGGGTGTTGTTGACTCCCTTGAGGTGGACTCTGATGGGCACAGCTGACCCCTCGTTAACCCTGCCAGAGTGTATCCCCACGGTGGGCACCACAGAATACAAGGACTGGGCTTGAGGCTGGCAGGACAGGCACACCAAGCTGGGGCCCAATGGCAGGGCCAGCGGATGTCCAGACAGCCCAGGGAACGACTGAACGCTCCGTCCCTGGAGGAGACCAGCCAGTGGTCCGGCCACTGCCGCGGAACTAAGCTTCGTTCAGACAAGGACAGACACATTGGCACCTCACAACAGCAACAGCCAAAGGGGCCAGAGCCAACACGAAGGCACAGACACAACATCCAGATGAGGAAGGCCGTCAGCACAAGGTCGTCATAGTGGAGCTCGAGGCTTGAGTTTTTCCTCGGTTCTTTCAGCCGAAAGCATGCTGGGCAGTGTGCCGCCACCCCAACACCACAGCCTATGGAAGAGAAGCCCCACACCACGCAGCCACCCTCCGCCGCCGGGCACCCACCCTAAAGGAGGAAGGGCATGCCAGGAACGGGTAGGTGTGCCCCATGTTCACGCCGAGCCGCTCACAGCAGCCGGAAGACAGCAGCAGCCCAGGTGCTCCTCGGTGAAGGGGGTAAAGAAATGCCGGTGAGTGCGCAGGAAGGGACACACCGTGTCCCTTGGGGACCAGGAGGAAATCATACCAGTGAAATTACTCAACCAGAAGCGAACGAGTATGAGGCCACTGGTATAAGTGACAGATAGACACGTGGATAGCTGGCTCGACTGCGACGGGGCGGTGGGTGCTAAGCCTGCGGCCACAGACAGTGGTTTCCCACCAGAGGGCGGGGAGGAATCAGGGAGCGGGTGCAGGACAAGCTTTGGCAGGTGTTGATGACAACTTAAATTCTTCTATACAAGGTGGAGAGTCCACAAGGCGACCTCCTTCCTGATTTAGAATACTAAAGAAGGGGACGTGAGGCGCGTCCTTCCTTTTTGGTTTTCTAACTGGACTTGTGCACGGTTCACTGTCATGCTTTGTCTCTCGAGCTGCCCGCTGGCGTGTTCTATTTGCCTTCGTCGTTTCTGCCATTTGTTTTAGCTGCCCTGCGATCAAGCGCACGTTACAGTCTTTGGACATCCGCTTCGATCTTTTCTTTCTTCCTGTCGAGTCAGTGACGTTTGCTTCCTTCACGAAGGCGTTTGTGATGTCCTCCCACACGTACCAGTCTCCTGTCGTCGCGGTCAGCGTGTCAGGTCTTTCCTTGAGATGCATTTGTAACTCGTGGGTTGATTCCAAGGTGGACTGTGGCTCTTGGGAACTTGTCTAATTTTCTCCCGCTTCAACCTGAACTTGCACGGGAATGACTGCTGCTGTCGCGCACTGCTGGCCCCTGGCCTGCGTTCAGTGACTGCCCTTGGACTTCTCCATCGTCTTCGCCTACAGACGGCCCCGGGTGACTTCTGCGACACCTTCACTGGCATCGCCACTGTTGAGGGTGTGAGAAAAGTACCTGTGACGAAGAAGTCACTGGTCTTCCAAAATTCCGTCTGTCTCGTGGTCTCCAGCTTCCTTCCTGTCACCAAGACCGTGTGTTCCAGCTACTTCTGTTGCCTCTTTCTGAATTTTGCATCCCAATGACCAGCAATGATCAGTGCATCTTGAATGTGTGTTTACTTAATTTCAGACTGAAGAAGTTGTTAGCATTGTTCGACATCTTCATCGTGAGCTTTAGTGGTTGGTGCAGAATTCCGAACTGGCTGGATGTCCATGTTTGTTGCACTGCCTGGATTTCCTTATAGATGTTTACATATGATCCTATCCCAGTCAGCACTGCATGTCAAGACAGACCGTGAATGTCCTTTATTGACTTAATTTCCCACAAGACAGATGGTGCTCTCAAGACCATGGAGACTAGTCAGTGAGGTGGTCTCAGGCTGCGCCCCTGGAAACAGGGGGAGGGCAGAGGGCTTTGCTGGGCAGGCTGCACAGCGTCCCAGGAAGGAGGGCATTATACTTCCCCGTCTCCCCCAGATGGAACTCTGGTCAGGAGGGGACGCTGGGCCCACGAGAGGCACTGTGCTCCAACATGCCAGGCTGAGCCTCAGGCCCTGGAGAGCAGCACTCTGGCCCTCGCTGCCCTGTGTCCCCTGGGCTGGGCTGGAAGCCTAGGGCAATTATTGTGTGGGCACCTGTGTCTCTGGGCAGATGGCCAGGCCATGCGTTGACCTGCAGCGCCACCTATGGGCTGCAGTGTCTGCTCAGCCCTCCGGAGCACAGGGGGTACAGATGGGTGCCCAGCTGGGCAAGAGGAGCCAGGGCGGGGGCGTCATGGGGCCACCTCTATTCCCTAGGAGGCCTGGCACCAAACAGCTACCACCATGGCCTCTGCATCTGCAGCCTCTCCCCCTAGCACTTGTGCCCATGTGGTTCTGGGGACCCTAGTTTGTACCCTGAGCCCAGTCTGTCCTGACAGAGCCTGCTCACTGGTCTGAAGCCCCTGCAATGCCATGCAGTGACCCCCAATCCTTGGTATGGTCATCTACCAGTTTACACACAGGACACTTTAGGCTGAGGTAGTGGGAGTAGAGGGCTCCCTGTTGCTAGCCTGTGGGGTGACCCCCAGGGCAGGGGCCACAGGGAAATAATGCTCAAGGAGTCAGCCAGCCTCCTGTGGGGGAGGTGGGAGAGGGTGAGGAGTGGAGAGATCCCCAGGACAGCCAGAAGCCCATGGGGCAAGGAAGCTTGGAGGCTGGACCCATGGGGGGAAGGCATTCCAGGGAGCAGGGCATTCTGACCTTGCAGCCCTCCGGGTTGGAGGGGCAGTGGAGGTCTGAATGAGGGGATGCCTAGAGAAGGGAGGGAGATAAGAGGAACCCCCACTCCCGTGCTCCCCACCCAGTCCAGGCCCCCAAGTGACTGCCTACCACCCCAGGACATGGAGGGGCTCAGGGCTGGGTTGGGGGCATGTTTCCCAAACCCCAGCTCAGCCCTGGAGAAATGACCTTGGAATAGACTGACAAACCCTACCCACCGGGTTACTCCTCTGGCAGTGAGACACTTTGGAGCCCATGGGGGCGGGGCTGCAACCTGGAGACCCACCACAGCCCCTGGCACAGTGCTGGGCTTTGTCGACCCCCATGCCGGGGACACGTGAACCCTCAGGTTCCAACTCCAGCCAGCGCCCACCGAGGTGTACATCCTTGGTGTAGCGAGGGTCTGTCCATGAGCACCACGTGGTTCAGTGGGCTCGTGTTCTGACAGCTAGGCCTCCGCCTCTCTGGCTAGTCTGCACAGGCTAGCAGCGCCAGCCTCACAAATGCTGTAAGCCACCGTGATGGCAGGGTGTCCGCACAGCTGCAGGGACCTTTCTCAAGTTCAAGGTCCCTCCAGGGTTCCGGAGACCAAACTGGGAGTACAAACCTCCACGTGGGGGGTCCAGGTCAGCCCAAGATGGGCACCTGGGGCAGGAGCAGACAAGGGGGTACGTTGGGAGTCTGCAGCAGCCATGCCAGTGTGTACTACTGGATGGGTCCTGGTGGGCGGGGGTCTAACCCTATGCTATTCAGTGGGAGCTTTTCCAGCTTCATCTAAAGACGACCTTTCCCAAGGGTCCTTTCCTGTGTCCTTGACAAACCCCAACAGGCAGGGGGGCGGGAAGGTGGGGGAACCAGAAGGAGGCCCCCACAGTTCCATCCAAGCTCCATGAGACTATACAGAGTGAGCTGCTTATCTGTGCCCCCGCCCCCCCCCCCGCCATTCCCCACCACTGTGTACTGCGACCCATGTCTGGGGTCCAGCTCCTGTGACTGCCATCAGTTAGGGGGACATCCTTTGGGACTCAGACAGGACGTGGGGCCCTTCATGCGGATGGGGGGGGTTGCCATCAGGACTGGGAGTCCATCAGGAGTGGGGGACCTTTGGGAGGCTGGAGGGTTGGCATCAGGAGAGAGGCAGGGCAGCCCGCAGGGCCTGCACCCTCTGAGCCGGCCACCAGCCACGCCGCCTTCCAACGGTCAGCTTTATTAGAAAGGGCTGTATCAAAATAGAGGGCTCTGAGGGAGGCAGGTTTCTGCAGCTGAGGCTGAATAATTTAAGGGCAGGTCTGGTGTCTTCGGACGCAGAGCCATGTTACAGGTCTTCA
The DNA here is from genome assembly GCF_050624435.1 of Tenrec ecaudatus. Classification (NCBI taxonomy): domain Eukaryota; kingdom Metazoa; phylum Chordata; class Mammalia; order Afrosoricida; family Tenrecidae; genus Tenrec; species Tenrec ecaudatus. The sequence goes on from NC_134535.1 coordinate 1,116,959, forward strand.
TGGGGCGGGGGCTGCATCAGCTTCTCTCCTTCTGTTTCTGTCAAGAAATAAACACGTGTCACTGAGGGAGGTGTCCGGGGACAGTGCGCCAGCCAGCCTCAAGAGGTTTGCCCAGCTCCAGGATACCTGAGGCTTCTGTGCGGGGACCCAGGTGCTGGATGACCAGGTGCCCAGCAGGAGGCTAGGCAGGTTTTGAGGAAGGGCTGAGTGGCAGGCAGCCACAGGCACCCACCCCAGCCTCAACAAGAGGACTCTTGGGCGGCAGCAACCCTGTGGGGACGAGGAAGGGCACTCCTGACCACCAAGTGACCTTGGTGTGATGCATCCAGAGGCAGTCTGCTGCACCTCTGGTGGGGAAGCAGGAGTCTGAGGACCCTGCACAGCCAGACGAGATGACACACCACCCCAGGCCGGCTCTACAAGCAGCACCGATGGTGCCTGTGGGCAGCCCTGCTCCATATCCCCATTTCCCCACTGGGCAGGGGCACACACGAGTGTCAGTGACCTCCCAGGAGCACCCCCCAGGCAGGACCCCAGCGACAGGGCTTGTGTCAGAGGGAGGGAGGCTAGTGTATGGCAGCCACACAGACCTCAAAGGCACAGGGGATGGAGAACGTGCATCTGTGGAGGGACTGGCAGGTCCCACTGGCAGACAGCCTCCCACCCTGGCCAATCCACAGAGGAAGGCCCTGTCCCTCAGCTGCAAATAGCAACACTGTCCTGCGCCAGGCCCTTGGGACACAGCACTGGGATTGGTGTCTCCTCTCTGGGCAGGTTGCTCCCCGACAGCTGGAGGTGGGGCCCAGCCAGCCCCATGGGCCAGGTTTGCAGCACAGACAGCACCTCAATGGCACCGGCACCAGCAGGGAGGGCATGCACAGGAGCTTGCCTGCACCAGTGTCAAAGCCCAGCAAGGACAGGCCACGCTCTCCTTCGGGAGCCATCCTTGGGCAGCCGAGGTGTGTGTGTAGTCTCGTGCCTGGTGTCTTGGGTGGCGCACTTTCCTGGCACTGCCTTCAGTTCTGGCTGTGTGGGGAAGCTGCCCTGCGTGGGTCCTTGCTCTCTGCGGAGGGTCCAGTTGTTCTCGTTGTCTCTGGTGTTCGACTTTCACACTACAGGTCTCCAGGCAGGCAGCTCCATCTTCCTGTGTCCCACTAAGGACCCAGGCCTTCGGGAATTGGAACTCACTCATCTCATTTACCCCGGGAGCCTGGGCCTCTCCTCCCTCCCTGTTCTCTTTTAGGACTTCCATGAGAATCCGGGTGGCCTTCTCATCCGCGACTCCACCCCCTCCAAGCTCTTCTTCCTCCCCAGATGTTTTCCAGTTCGTTCATTCCACCTCCACCTGACTCATGGGCCATCAACTCCTTCACCGAGCTTTACATTTCAATGATCTTGCTTCCCGTCTCCAAAACTCCCATCTGGTTTTATTTCTTGCAAAACCTTTCTGGTGTGCTGACAGCTTTGGGTCACAGCTCAGCTTTCAGGTGGTTCTTTTTTGAGTGTGTGCACTGCCGAGCTGTGCCCGGCAACTGCCCGCCAGTCTCTCTCTGCGTGGCTGGCCCGGCAGTGGACACGGTCCCGGCTCTGACCCAAGAGCCCGGCCACCCCACCGCAGGGCCAACTTCTGTGTCTGCTTTAAGGTGGGCGCTCCTGAGCCACGTGCAGTTATCGCCTCCCACCCCAACCCCAGCTTGGTGTGACTGGGCTGTGGCCAGGAGCCCGATGCCCCACTCACCGCCCCCTGCTGTGGGCACACAGGCGCCGTCGGTCTCCTCGTAGCCCTCGGGGCACACGCAGACGAAGCTCCCCGGGGTGTTGTAGCAGTTCTCATTCTCACGAAGACACGGCCCTTCCGGGTGCGAACACTCGTCTATGTCTGCAACAGAAGGCCCTCGACGTGAGTGCCTGAGCCCCAGGCCACGGGACCCGTGTGCCACAGATGCCCTGCGCCTCAAAACCACACCAGTGTGGACTGGGTGGAACCTCATGTCTACCAACTATGGAAGCGGGACACCCAAGACTGCGGGCCGGCACCCTTCGCAGTGGCAAGCCAGCTAGACACTCCCTGGGGGGCCCAGCCTGCAGGCATGTGGCGGCATACTTGGTCCCCCTCCCCCCTCCCACACACACACGCGTGAGAGCTAGGAGAAGCCTGATCACCGGAGTCACCCACTCAGGCCCTCATTGTGACCACACCAAAGGGGACTCCATGCAGCCCGGGACGCCTCTTACCTGAGCACTGGCCGCTCTCGTCCTTGGCGTATCCCGGAATGCACTCCTTGCACTTCCCGGGACCTTTGCCTGTGCACCCCACACACGTAGAATCACAGTCTAGAGAGGGGGACGGACACACGGGATATCAGGCCCTGCTCAATCAGGGACGGCTGGAAGCCATGGGGAGACGCTGCGCTCTCTGCCACTGTGTCCTGAACCCCTTGTATAGTCCGATTCCTGCAGGGGGTCCCCAGGTCACTGGGGAGCTGCTGGTGGGAGCAGGGGTGCCCACCCCTCCTCAGCCTCCTCTGGTCAGACTGAAAGTGGGCACATAGGGTCTTCTCAGGGGCTGTTGGTGCCCAGCCCAAGCCGGCTGCTGTGGCTGCCAGACTCCCAGCTGCCTTGAGTGCCAAGCTGGCACTGGGTGTTGGAAGGCCCATCTTCCAAGGCACCTATGGTGGTCTTGAAGCTCCAGCCTTCCCATGCCCACGAGGTACTCAGGAGGAATAGCTGAGGGGCAGACCCCGAGGCTCTCAGGGAGTGGCGGTCAGCAAGACCACCTCAAACAGCGGAAGGAAGGCCGCCACCACCAGCCAAGCAGCTGGCTCCTGAAGACCAGCCAGACACGAGCTTCCACCAGAAAGTCGCTCCAAGTTTGTAACTGAGGACAGAGACTGCTGAAGCCGGGGTGTAGACGCCATGGTTGGCACGGGGTAGGATCGGCACCACGGCGCTGGGAGAGCCCTTTGCAGAGCTGTGTGGCAGTGCGTGGGACAGCTTTCTGGCCCCTCTCCCCTCACTAACATTCCTGTTCTCTGTAAACTAAGACTGGACTCACAATGACCCTGCAGGGCAGGGCAGGGCTGTCCCTGAGTGTAACAGAGTGGAACTATGTAGGCTCCCAGGGAGCAGCTGGTGGTTTTGAACTACTGCCCTTGTAGCTAGCTACCCAACAGAGAACCACTAGCCACCAGGGCTCCATGGGTTCTCTGAGGTAACGGCTGTCACCTGCAACATTTACATGGCCACCTGGCAGGGCCCGGGGAATGAGCCCCGCAGCGGAGCCCCTCCCCTCCTGGAGAGAGGCTCTGCCCACAGGTAAGAGCAAAGGCTCTTCTGGGAGGGAGAGAGGCCCCATCCTGCTGGACCAGACACCACGCCCCCTGGGATGGGGTTCTCCTTCTCTAAATAAGAAGCCCCCACCCCTCTGGGTGGGCCCCTACCAGCTAGGTCTCCTCGGGGCCAAGGGAACCCACCTTCGCAAGAGTAGGAACTAGGGACGTTCTCGCAGTACTGGTTCTCATCGCAGGGAGCCGGCTCCGCGATGCACTCATCCACATCTGGGGCAGACACAGTGGGAGTGAGGCTGTGCCCACCCACGGGTCCCAGGGCGCCCCCAGCTTGCACTGAGCTTGGTGGTCTCTCCCTCCATCCACTCTGCACCTTCCCTTCTGGCCTGACCCAGGGCACACAGCCCAGCTCTGGGGGCAAGGGTATGGGGCTTGCAGGGTAGGGGGCAGGGACTGGGGGCCCTGGGCCTCACCCACGCATGCATCCTGCTGGTGGGCCCAGCCAGTCTCGCACTCGGTGCAGTCCCGTTCGGTGGGGCCGGTGCACGTCTTGCAGGACTCATGGCAGACTGGATGAAGGGACAGGTGAGAGGGCCCTCGGAGAGGCACACCCTCCCCAAAGTCCCCAAACCAAGGGAGCAGAGCAAGGACCCCCGGGACCCCGCCGCACCTCTGCAGACACTGTGTGTGTCGTTGCGCAGCACGCTGAAGTAGCCGTCCAGACAGTCTGCGCACAGCGCCCCGCTGTAGCCCGTGTGGCACTGGCAGGCCCCGTCTCCCTGCCGGCTACCTGCACCGTCGCAGTGCCCGTTCCCGCTGCAGGGCCTCTGTGACCCTCCAGGACAGGCTGGGGAGGCAGAAGTGTGCCCCTGGAGCAGCGGCCCTGCAGTGGCCCCGTATTCCTTCCCAGAGTCCCCCAGCTCCCTGGGACACGTGCTGTTACATCACAACGCCCCCAGACATCCCACCCAGCCACACAGGGGGGCGGGCAGGAGGGGGGCGTGGCCTGGTCCCATGCTGGGAGTGAGCCATCACGACAGGCACAGCTCCCAATTTCACTGACCCTGTGGGCCTGTGACCTGGAAGTACAGTGGGGCCCACCACTCGGGAGTAATGGTGAGCAGTGTTGCTATGGGCGCCCCAGGAAAGGGGACAGGAGCGGTGTCTCAGCTGTGCACCTCCTGCCTGCTGACAGTCAGGCCTTCTCACCTCCCGAGCACCTAAGCTCCTGGGGAAGGGCCCGTCCTCACATGCACCCTCATACCCCTCCCTTCCCCCCAGGGCTGCAGGGGGCTGTTGGGTGAGGGTACGGGAGGCATACCCCGACAGTCAGGCCCGTAGGTCCCCGGAGAGCAGCAGAACTTGAGTGTCTCCACACAGAACCACTCAAACAGGTCAGGGGCCTGCTTCTGTCTAGGGATGGAGAGCGCAGTCAGGCCGCGCAGATGCAGGCGCCCTTGGGAGATGGGTGGAGCTCTGTGCCCCGAGAACCGACTGGCTCTCCACCCCAAGGCCCTGGGAGGAGGCAGCCTCTGTGCTGGAGCGGTCACCCTGGTCTCCAGGAAGGACCCCAGGGTCCCTGGTTCAAGTCACTCACAGCTGTAGCCACCAAGAGGTGTGGGGTGAGGGGTGGGGGTGCTGGGCCCCATCACCCACAGATCCTAGGTCTCCAGGCAGTGTGGGGTAAAAGTGGGGGTCCTGGGTCTCATCATTCACAGCCCCCAGGCAGTGTGCGACCCGGTGGGGGTGGGGGACTTGGGCGCGGTCACTCACAGCTGTAGCCACCAGGCCTCCAGGAGGCCCTCGTGCTCCTCCAGCAGACGGTTGCACTCGAAGTCGCTGCTCTCACACAGGCCCTCGAGGATCTCCAGCAGGCGGATCTCACTGAAGGGGGCGGGGCGTGGGGAACAGTGGGCGGGGCGCTGAGACTGAGCACCGCCCACCCTCGCCCAGGCCTACCACAGCTGTGTGTGACAGTGGTGAGGTGGGGGTCGCTGGGGCGTGCAGGGGCTGGCAGAGGGGCACCCACCTGAACTCATACTTTGACAAAGACTTTTCCTCCCAGGCTGTGTTCCCGCCGCCGAAGTTCTTCTTCACCGTGTCCGCCATGCCCTACGGGACAGGGCCGTCAGGGCTTAGGGATGCCCACCTGGGGCCTCTGCCACCCCAGCTCCCAGTATGGGTGACCCTCAGCTTGAGGCGTCCATCGCGGAGTGTGGGGCCCTCATAATGGGCTGTCCCACACATCCCAACTTGGGATGTTCCTAACTCCCAGTGCAGGGGATCCCAGCCTCCAGACCAGAGTGTCTGGCTCCCAACAGGTGTTCAGCCCTAACTGTCGGTGTCCGGTCCCCACCCTCCATCTCAGGGTGCCTGCCTTATGTTCCCGATCACGGAGTGTCCTGGTCCCATCACCGGGACTTGGCACTTAGCGCAAGAAGGCGTCTCCAGCCTCCAAAGCGGGGTGCCCAGCTCCCACCGAGGAGTGGCTGGTCCCTATCGAAGAGGGAGGGGTGTCCCCAGCCTCCAGAGCGTGGTATCCAGTTCCCACTGTTGGGTGTCCGGCTCCCAGAACGTGATGTCCGGCCCCCGGAGCTTGGGGTTCGGTCCCCAGCGTGGGTGTCAGGCGCCGGCCCACCTGAATAAACTTGTCCACCAGCTGCTGGCACAGCGTGCAGGGCGTCGGTTTCTTGGCGGCCTCGGGTGGCAGCGGCAGCAGCAGCAGCAGGAGACCCAGCGCGGAGAGGGGCGGCGGGTGCATGGTTCTGCGGGGCCCGGAGACGCGCTGCTCGGCGAGACCGCGGCCCCGGCCGCACACCGGTCCCAGCGGCGCCGGCGGTTCCCGGGGCTACTTCACGGCGCCGGCCTCGCCCCGCCCAGACGCCCGAGCGCGCGCCGCGATTGGCCAGCGGGTTCCGCCCTGTCCTCACGTGGCCCAATCCGGATTCGCCACGAGAAGCGGCCAATGAGAAGGCCCCGGGTCAGCGTCCTGCCGGTAGTGGGCGGGGCGGCGGGAGGAGAAACCCGAGCTCGCTCCTCGAGTCGCGCCCCCGTGCACGCCCCAACCCGCTGTGCGCGCATCGCCGCCGCGGCCATCTTTGCCCCGGGCAGAGCGCGTTCACCGCGGCGGCAGCCTGGGCTCTGAGTGGCCATGTGGTTCGGGCAAAGGCTTCGTCCGTACGTTTGGTTCCTGGCTTGCTGCTTCCGGCTTCCGGCTTCCGGCCGAGGCCAGTCCTGACTGCTGTCCTTCCAGTTCCCGCTCCGAGCTGCAGGTCAGCGCTCCCCCAGACTGGGCTCCCGGGGTGGGCGGAGGCCCGCGTCCTGGTGCCAACGCGGCGCTCTTCGGGCCTTGCCCCGCGAGCCAACGCGTGACGGCCCGCGCCTGCAGCGGCTTGCAGGTCCTGGGGACGCCGAGCCCCTAGTTCCCCCGCGGCCGGTGACCTGGAGCCGGGACTGTCGCCCGAGGACAGAACCCCTCACCTGGAGGCTGGCACACTCACCTGAGGTCGGTGCCTTCACCAGGATTGCTTGGGCCAGTGTGCCTATGGGGCCTGGAATCTGCATAGCTGCACTCGCTGGTGCAGATTAGCCATGGTCGCACTCAGGGAACCTTCCAGAGAGCTGCCGGAGACCAGGTGATTCCAACTCATACAGCCTGAGGCCTATCCCACAGCGCCACCATGGCATCCTGATTAAGGACCAACCCCCCTACCATCTTCTGGTCAGTTCTGACTCACAGCGACCCTATAGAACAGGGAATAACTTCTCCTGTGCGATTCTGAGACTGCAGCCCTTTATGGGAATAAAACGAGCCCCTTTTCTTGCTCCTGAGGCTTTGAACTGCTGACCTTGCACCTGGTTAGCCCCAGGTAATCTGGGTTTCCATGGCTCCCCTGGTATCCAGAAGACCAGCCCACCTGGGTCTCCAGGCTGGGACATTCCAGAAGCAGGCCTCTGGACCTGTCTGTGAGGCACCTTGGTGGCTGGGAGGTGTGAACAGCCAGACTCTCCCAAATAGTAAGCATTTAACTGTTCGTGCCTCCCTTGGTTGGACTGGACAGGCGCTGGCCACAATGGTGACGCTACCCACTAAGGGGCTGTTTCATGAATTGATGGAGCTTTGTGGGTCACTTCCTAATCTGGGTGCTCCCCCCTTACACTACACAGACTCCAGGCCTGTCATACCCTGTGACAGAAGCTGAGCCCCTGTGGGCAGGACAGGCCTGGTGCAGTGCCAACACCGCTCACCAGACCCTTACTCTAGGGGCCCCGCGTTCTTACCTGTGCATCCATCTTCTGGACGCCGGACAGTGCTGTAATCCAGGTGTTGGGTTACTGTGATCCAGGCCCACTGTGAGGCTGTACGCCCTGGGTTGGAGGCTGTGCAGGCAGCAGGAGCTACTGGAGAAGGTGGAGTGGCCTGCTGCTGAGAGTCCCCTCCCTTGCCCTGGGCAGTGTATGTCCTCAGACCTCCCTCTGGTGTTCTGAGCTGTGGCTCAGCCTCCTTCCTGGAGTCCCCGCCCCTGCCCGCTCTCCTGATCCGCCTGCCCCAGGGAGAGCTCAGTGGGGTTAGGCCCCTGACTCTTCTGACACACCCATAGTCTTTTTTTTTAAAAACATTTTATTAGGGGCTCATACAACTCTTATCACACCCATAGTCTTACAGAGGGCGCTTGCTGCTGACTGCCCCCTTGGGAGCTGAACTGTCACCTGGCTGGCGGTCTGAGGCTCATGAAACCGTGAGTCAGGAATGGCTGGGAGGAAGCCGCCCGGCAGGCAGGGCCTGCAGCTGGTTCTGCTGGTGATAGTGGCCGCAGTACACCTGGCCACCTGTCCCTACACCAAGGTGGAGGAAAGCTTCAGCCTGCAGGCCGTGCACGACCTGCTCTACCACCGGCAGGACCTGGACAAGGTGAGCAGCACTTCCACAGGTGGGCAGTAGGTGGGGGCTGGGTGGGGTGGTGGCCTGCCTCAGGCCCCTCCCTCACTGGCTCTGCCCTGCTCTGCCCTGCCCTGCTCAGTACGACCACCATGAGTTCCCTGGCGTTGTGCCTAGGACGTTTCTCGGGCCCCTGGTTATCGCTGCTGCCTCCAGCCCCGCCGTCTATCTGCTCTCCTTGCTGGGAGCCTCCAAGTTTTACTCACAGCTCGTGGGTGAGTGGAGCAGGCCCTCAACCGCCCCCATCTCCTGTCTCATGGCCGGCCGGCCCCCTCCCAGACAGACAGACAGATAGACAGGCACATAGTCTGGGGCAGCCCTACTTCGGGGCTGTGACGGGAGGATGGGAGCTGTGTGGACCACTGGGCCTCGCAAGCCTCTCCAGCTGCCCGCGCAAGCGCCTGTGGGCCCCACACCGCCGCCACCAGGGCCCTCTGGGTCTTTCCTTGAGCCCATGTGGGTGCACACAGCCCTGACGCCCACCCGGGGTTGTCCTGTGTTTGCAGTCCGGACCACTCTGGGGCTCGGCGTCCTCGCCGCCCTCTGGAAACTGCAGCGGGAAGTGCAGCGGCAGTTTGGGGCCACCGTGGCCACGCTGTTCTGCTGGGTGACGGCCTCACAGTTCCACCTAATGTTCTACTGCACGCGCACACTGCCCAATGTGCTGGCCTTGCCCGTGGGTATGAGCCCTTCCTAGAGACCCTGGTGGGAGCTAGGAAAACAGTTGAGGGTGGGTGACAGTCCCCGGGTGCCTGGGTGGCTGCGGGTTCTAGGGTGCCCCCCACCTGAGAGCCTGTCCCACCCAGCCCTGCTGGCAGCCACAGCCTGGCTGAGACGGCGCTGGGCCTGCTTCCTGTGGCTCTCGGCGCTGGCAGCCATTGTCTTCCGGGCCGAGCTGGCCGTCCTGCTGGGCCTCCAGCTGCTGCTGCTGCTCGTGGGTGGACAGGTGGGCTTGCGGAAGGTCCTGCGCCACGCTGTCCCCGCCGGTGTCCTCTGTCTGGGTGAGTCTGCAAGCCGGCCCTCACAGGTATGGCGCTGGCACCACCTGGGGCCTGGCCCCCACTGAGCCGTGCCCCTCCTCCCCCTGTTACATCAGGACTGACCGTGGCCGTGGACTCATACTTCTGGGGCTACCTCGTGTGGCCGGAGGGCACCGTGCTCTGGTACAACACCGTCCTAAACAAGAGCTCCAACTGGGGTGTATCCTTCTTTCAGGGCCTGGCTGCCCAGGCACTGGATGCCTCTGGGGTCTCAGGGACACTCCTTAATACTACCCGGCAGACAACCCCCACCCCACCCCTGCTGCTCTAGGCCAATAGACAGCAGACGGGCGGGAGTTGATAGGTAGATGCTCCTTAACCACTGCAGACCTCCCCGTTCCTGTGGTACTTCTACTCGGCGTTGCCCCGCGCCCTGGGCAGCAGTATGCTGTTCGTGCCACTGGGCGCGCTGGACCGCCGGGCCCGGGCCCTCCTGCTGCCGGCGCTGGGCTTCGTGCTGCTGTACTCGCTGCTACCGCACAAGGAGCTGCGCTTCATCATCTACACAGTGCCCCTGCTCAACGTCGCCGCTGCCCGGGGCTGCGCCCGCCTGTGAGCACCTGCACACCACTCGCGGGCTGGTGCGGAGACCCCAGGAGGTTAGCTTGGCACCCCAGGGGGCCCACTGAGGTGGTGCCGCTCTCCCCCAGGCTGAACAACTCCAGGAAGTCCTGGCTGTACCGAGCAGGCTCCCTTCTGGTCCTCGCCCACCTCGCCCTAAACACCGCCTACACAGTCGCCTGCCTCTATGTGTCCCACTTCAACTACCCAGGCGGCGTGGCGCTGCAGCGGCTCCACTCACTGGTGCCCCCCCACACAGGTGGGTGCTCCCTGCACACGCGCACACAGGTGGGTGCCCCACTGTTGGATGCCCCCCATGCATGCACACACAGGTGGGTGCTCCCCCACACACATTTGGATGCCCCCCACGCATGCGCATACAGGTGGGTGTCCCCCCACATACACAGGTGGGTGCCTCGTACACACGGAAACCCCACGCTGTGCTGGTCTGATGACCACCCGTCCCCTAGGTGTCTCTGTGCACATTGACATGGCGGCCGCACAGACGGGTGTTTCTCGGTTCCTGGAGCTGAACCCTGGGTGGAGGTATGTGCCAGTGCCCAGGTCCCCATGGGCACAGAGGGGGGGAGAGGGTGCCAGGGAGAGCCATGCTTCTGCCCACAGGTATGACAAGCGGGAGGACCTGCAGCCCGGGGCGGCTGGCATGTTGGCCTACACGCACCTGCTGCTGGAGGCGGCGCCTGTGCCCCTGACCCTCTACCGGGACTCCCACCGTGTGCTGGCTCGCGTGGCCGGCACCAGCGGCGTGCGGCTCAATCTGACCCGGATGCCACCCTTCCACATCGACTTCCAGCCCAAACTGGTGTTGTTGGAGCGGATGCGTGGGCCGTCCTGAGGGGGCTTGTCGCTGGGCCCGTGCAGATTGTGGCGTGCACTATTCCCAGTTTGCGGGCAGGCCCTCTGCAGGCGATCTCCCCGTCCACAGGGCTGCCGCCAGCACTCCATCCTGGGATGCCAAGTCTCCTGTGGAGTTGGCACAACAGGTGACATTTGTCACCAGACCCGATGTGGCTGAAGGCTGTGCAGACCCCGCAACGCACCCACTGGGGCTGCTTCCCCTCAGACAGCCCAGGACTGGCCCTCCTTGGCCAGCACCTCCCCGCTGCACATCTTGCTGGTCAGCCCGTGTACATTCCAGCTCCAGCGTGTGAAGGGTCATGAGTGGATATGGAATCGAAATGAAAATTTTCACATATGTTCTTACGAGATGTCTTCTGTGTGACTGTTTCCCGAGACTGGCCTGCCCCGGGGGTGAGCTATGTGCAGTAGTAGACAAAGGCTGTGTGCACTGGCCTGTCCTTAACTTGCTTGTGAGCGGGTGGGTGGAGGTTCACAAGGCAGGTGTGCTTTCCAGGGAACAGTCCCCCCTCCTCATGGACTGTCACATCAGCCTATCCCACCCCACTCCTTGTGCTTCTCCTCTCTGACCCTTTGGAATTCTGCCCCTGGGTCACTGCTGCCCTTTGGTGTCCAGTGGTCAGTGGTTCTGAGGGGTGTTGCCCGCTTGTACTCTCATTCCCCCTGGAAGACACGTCTGGTGTTTGACTCAGCTTCAGGCCCGAGGGTGACAAAGGGGCAAGAGTCAGGCTCCCGCCAGGCTCTGACCCATAAAGCAAGCCTGGTCTCTCAGGAACTTGCGCCCCCCCTCTGTCCAGGCCTTCTCATGGGGTCCCTTTGAGGGTTGTCGAGACTGAGGTCGGGGTGCTCTAATTGTGTCCCTGTCTTTCACCGCTCTTCTAGACACGTGTCTGACATGGCTTCTCATGAGCTTTAGCACCCCAGGGGCTTGTCACCGACGCAGGGCATAGAACACTGTCCGTGAACTCCGCATGTGATGCCGGTTCACCAGGGCTCTCCCGAGACCACCGTCCTGTCCTAATCCCCCAGCCCCAGCTGCTCATTCTGTCAAGGTGTGTGGTTATGTCTAAGAAGGGCTCAGAACGTGGCCCCCATCTGCTCCACCACAAAGATACATACACGTGTGCATACATCTGTGAGGACTCTTATCGCTGCTGCCGGGCGCTGTCCATCGCTCCAATTCACAGTGACCGCAGGGGAACAGGAGGAGGCACTGCCACGTCCTGTGCCATCTTCACTCGGAGGTTTGAGCCTGTCAGGGACACTGCCCAGCCTCGCCGAGGGCCTTGCTTTTGTGATGGGCCTCTACTTCACCCACCATGGTGTCTTTTTCCAGGGGCACGGGTTTCCCCCGACTACAAGTCCAAAGTACGTGAGAGGAAGTGTGCCATCTCCACTTCTAACGTGCATCCCAGCTGTTCTTGCAACAGACTGACTTGTTCTTCTGGCCGTCACACTCATGGTTGGTCACCAGCACCCCAGGCCACAGTTCCAAGGCCTCAGCTCTCCAGCCTTCCTTAGTCTCGGTGTGGCTTCCTAAAAATGCCATGGCTCCGGTCAGCCCCCGGCAGTCCTGCCAGTGACACCTTGCTCTTCAACCCTTTAGAGGGATCTTTGACCAGCAAACTTGTTCAGTTGCATTTATGTCACTTGATTTCTGGATGGCTGGTTCCTAGCCTGCTGACAGTGGGTCCACGTGAAATGGAATGTTAGCTTGATTCTAGCTGTGGGGCTTGTTTGTAGTGCTTTAATGAACGTTCTAGAACTTACCTCTAGGTTCTAACAGCCGTTGCCAGGGTTACACAGAAATTCACAGGCAAAATTCAAGAGGATAAAGGGTTTATTCAGGAAGTTCACAAGTTGTAGAGCCAGTGAGAAATGATCCGAGGGCTGTTGTTTACAGGGCCGTGTTAAAAAGTTGTCAGGTCAGCTAATCAGTGCCCAAAGGGACACCCCACTGTGGTGAACCTCCACCCTGCAGCACTAAGTTCCCTGGGTCAGCAAACCCCACCCAGCTCTCTGGACTAGGTGTCCAGAGGCACCCAGCTCCTTCCTTCTTGGGTCAGCAGGTCTTCCTTCCCCAATTAAGTGCTCGGAGGCATCCCCACTCCGCAGCTGTAGTTGCTCAGTGGGTCGGTCATCTGACGTACACTTTGGTCTTTTCTTTCTAATGACCCTTGCCCCCTTCATGTATGATGTTCTTGATGTCATCCCTCACAGCTCCTCTGGTCTTTGGTCGTTATTGTTCAGTCAAACCTGTTCTTGTGGGAGTCTTGCACGTCACTTGCCGGCCCCTGACCTCGTTTTGGCTGCTGCGATTGAGCTGCTCCCTCGTCTCTTGCACAGACGTGGCTCGGTTTAATTCCGGTGTGTTCCCTCTGGCAGGTCTGCGTGGATGTTGTTGAAAAAGGGTGTTTGCAATTCGGTCATGAAATCACCAGCTGTTTGGTTCATAAAAACCAAGCCCACTGCCATCAAGTCAGTTCTGAGTCATCGTGACCTTGTGTAGGGGCTGAGGGCAGGGCAGCTTCCTCTTGTTCCAACAAGGTGCTGAGCTGCTTTGTTTCCAATCTAGAATCCCAACATTATCCACGCATCTTGATTGCCTGTCATCAATTAGGCTGAAGAAGTTAGAATTCTTCCGTTTCTTCATCGCTTGCTACCTTTAGGATTGGTGTGGGATTCTGAGTAACAGTTGCATGACCAGATCTTCCTCAAAGGTGCACAGATAGCGAGCGTCACAGACGGCCGTGAACTTCATGGCAGAGGCAGCTCTTCCCCAGGGACAGCTTGCATGCCTTCCCACCTGCAGGGCTCATCTCCTGGCAGCCTGTCAACATCTTTCTAGTCTGCCAGCTCCACTGAAACCCGTTCACCACGGTGACCCTACTGGTATCTGACAGACGAGTGACAGACGAGTGAAGGACATAAAATAGCGAGGCGGGCTGGTTTGTAGTCGCACAGAAGCACGGCATGGCCTCCCATCATCTTCCTCATCCCTTTCAAGCCTACGTGAAGCTCTTCAGCCCTCTTCTCCCAGGCTCCTCTGACACACCCTGGGCCTCTCCCCTTCTCCTGGGCTTGACTGCCTCCAACTGTTCTGCCTAGTCCCATGTCCCACTCGACATATCCCCCTCACCCTGCCCTCAACAAGCCCTTGTGGGCAGTGCCTTCTGCCTGTGCCTGCCACGGGGTGCAAGTTACTTCCTCACAGCGCCAGAGGCCGTGGTTCGGGCTTCCACTGTCTGCAGAAAAGCCAGCCGCCAGCTCTATTGCTCTATTATCTCCACCTTTCAAATGTCTCAGGTTTAGTTTTCACCACTTTAATATGTGCTTTTGAGTTTTTAATTACCCTATTTGTGGTCCAATCCAATGAGATTAACTCCATGGCTAGATGTAGACTGCCCCTTAGCCTCTCTTTCCAATAGTGCTTCTGTGCCAGTCTCTCCTCTTTGCGAGACGCCACCAATGCGCTGGGCACCGGGCCCATCTCCTACGGTTGCTGCTGGATGCTCTCGGTCCTCCCATCTGGACGTTTGTGTCACGTGTCTGTAAATTCAGCAATCCTCACCTGTATCTAATTTGGTGTTACATTTATCAACTGAATTCGCCTCTTTTTAAGGTCTAATGTTCTTGTTTATAGATTCTAATAGCTTCCCATCTATTCGCTTGACAGCATTAGTCGTAGTCTGTCACATAAAGGCTGTTCAGTCACCTGTTATTCTGTTCATTGCTCTTACCTCCGTCACTTGGTCCTGGTCTCACATGTCCACTGATTGTCTTCATTGGGTGCCACACTGTTATGCATGCAAAATGGTAAGGCTCGGGACCTTCTCAGTGGAAGAAAACATCACTTTCCTGTGGTACAAGAGGGCTAAGGAAGACCACTGCTGCAAGATTGGCTCCCGTTGGTTTGGGGTGTGTGGAGGCCCGTCAGCTCCCCCAGCCCCTCCACATTCTCCGTGGGAAACCCTGGCCTCTGCTCACCAGCAGGCACACGCCAATCTCCCAGCTTGGGAGACTGCGCTCCTGCTTTGGAGAGCGTGGCTCTGAAAGCGTCGTGGACTTGGCAGGAGGGCGAGACTGCCACGGTAGCGTGTGAGCATCCGTGCCCGGCTTGCTCGGCACAGTGCCGCTGCTGCAAGCGCTCAGCAATCACATCCCTTCAGTTTCGGTGTCCAAGGACCCAGCAGATACCCAGCAGGAAAAAGCAGCCCTGAAGACAGGGCTTGTCTCCCTCCTCCTACATGAGCACTGCTGTGCTCCCAGACCCGAGCTCTGGCTGGAGAAAGGCAGGCATTTGCTGTTGGTTAAACAACATGCCAGTTAGCTTACACTGACCGGTCCGAGGACCCAGGAAAAGAATTCCACCATTCAAAGTGCCACCCTCAAAAAACGTGACTGCAGGGAGGTCAGGGATGCAGACAAGTGAAATCACTGTTCACACCTCTCCTGGCCACAGCCTGCCCTCTGGGCCAGGGCCTAGCCAAGGCAGAGATGGGGGTGGACTATGGCCACGCCACCCTCCTTCCCTGCCTCTGCAGCTACTGGACCCAGTCTGCCCAGGGACAGTGAAGGGACCAGTCAAGTCTCCCTGTGGCGGTGGGTGCTGAGGCTGGACAGTTGTCATGTTGTGGGGAGCAGCAGGGCTCATTGCCTGTATCCAGTGGCAAGTGTCCTTGTCAGAGAAAGGAGTTGCCCGACAGGGGCACACAAAGGCATGCCGGCCCCATGGAGACAGAATGGAGCAAGGAGTCCCCAAGGACTGCTGGGGACCGGCAGCTAGCCTGTGTCCTGGAGCTGCCGCAGGGCCCGCAGGACCAAGAGCACGCATGTGACCTCCTTTCAGCCGCCCTCTGTAGTGGCTGTTGCACCAGGCCCCTGGGAAGTGGATGCAATTGCTGCCTCCATGGTCTTCTCGCCACTTTCATGTGCCCTGTCACCGGACCGCAGGCGCACGTCGCCATCGACCGAGTCCTCACGGCCTTGACCTGTCTGCTGTGAAAGCCACGTGCCCCGTGCATATGCTTCGTACGTGCGGTCCCGAGCCCTAAAATTACAAGACCGTCCACAGCACCAGAAGTTTCAAATAAAAAGTTTAATTTCAGAAACTGAGTTCACCATTTATAAATACACTAAAACATAGTCAATGCAAATTTAGATTAAACATAGGTACAGTATTTTCAACAAAACGACAGCTTTTCTAAAAGATCACAGGTAAGTGAGGGACTTGTTCCACTCAGGGTGTTTAATTGGTTTGAAGTGAGAAAACAAACCCTTTATTAGCTGTGAAAACATAAACACTGATGACAAATTGCTAAAAAAATCGGGTGACTGGAAACTTCATTAAGATATCCTTGGGGGTCTAAAACACCCCAACAATGGCTGAATCTTCCCTATGACAGAAAAAGCCCTAAACACCTAAGGCTGCCCTTAAAAACTGTAATGTGACAGTCTCCTTCCCTGTGAGTAGAGCTTCTCTCCAAAAAGAATTTTACACATAATTTGATCAAACTGGGGATCAGTGCAGTTTTTAAGAGGCAGCTTCGTCACACAGACTAAACCAGAGGCTTGGAGATACTGAACACCGAACGTCTGCTGTAAGCTCATCGCGTTACGTGCCCTGATTCAATCCTAAGTGTCATTTCGAAGGAATTCATTATAAATAGCTGGGAATCTGACTTTACCTGGTGGTGGGAAACCTGAACACACAACACGTAAACGGGAAGGTCTTCTTGCCAAGTTCCTAAGGAACACAGTCGCACAACACAGCGCTCCTCTGAGGTCTGTTTCGGGCGCTCTGTCTGTAGTAGTAAACGGGGCTCTTCACGAGAGTCTAAGGAAGGACTTTAGAGCCAGCAGTGACGACTGCCCGAGGATGGCTTCAACTCCGCCTCTTACATACACATTTCTCTTGGCAGCCACACGGCTATCCTGTAAATTAAAGCAAGGCTTAACTAAATACAGTACCTGATTTGTGGTTTTTTACACACTTGAATAAAAAGTCTACAGAACAGAATTGCTTACATCTCTTCTGCCATTCTATTCAGACAAGTTCCTAACCCCCAACTCGAAAAGAAAAGAAAGTTTACAGTTCTGGATTACAGGCTAGTGACAGTAACTGACGAGACAAGCTCTGTCTAGAGAGGCTCTTTAAGAAAACAACCCTACCTACAGCATCTGGCCTGAAGAGCGAGGAGTAAGGCACCTGCAGACATGACGGGGAGGCTGGGCAGCAACGCTCCAACGGGGACCTGACGTCACACACGGCCCACTGTGTGGCAGTGGCAGACACAGCTAATGCCTACAAAGCAAGGACATTTTTTCCAAGAGCCCAGTGGCTCCATCCAGTTTCAATACTGAAAGTATACTAAGGGGAGATTCACTTTCAAAAAGATAAGTTTTTCAAAGTGTTCCGTCATGAGCCGGGACTGGCTAAAGCTACTGCTTTCAGAGGGCGTGCTGAACAGCTTTTCTGAGGGGACGATGCTTGGTGGGCAGCCCAGAAACCTGACGGCCAGCGCCGACAGGGCCGGCCAGGAGGACCTCTTTAGGTTCCAGTAGGCTAACGGATCACAGCTGTGTTCGAGCACCTCTTCCTCCAGGTAGGCCAGCACCATGTCTTCAGGTAGCTTCGTCGTGTCTCGCAGATCCCGTCTCTTCACCTTGGCCACGAGGGACCACAGGCTGTCCGCTCCAGCAGAGTCTTTGGATGGGGAACCTGCGTCGCACCCATTGGAAACAGGTTTCTCATCTGAGGTAGACTTCAGTATCTCCAGCTCCCTGATTAAGTCCTGCTTGTACTGCTCGGCCTCCTCCTCTGCAAACAAGGAGGCCTTGTAGCGAGGGTCCAGAAGCGTGGCTAGAATGTACCTGGGATCGTGGAGGGTGGAAGACAGGCGGCTCACCATGGCTTCCTTCAGAGACTTGAGCATGGTGTCGATGCCCATGGTCTCCTCGAAAAGCATCTCCACCTTCCGGTTAAGGATGTGGATCATGGGGATCACCTGGCTGAGCGCCGACACGTGCGTGCTCATCTCCCGGCTCGCGGCATCGAAGGGCTTCAGCGCGTGGCACACGGACTGCATGACCTCCCACTGGTCGCAGCTGAGCAGCTCCCTGAAGTTACACTCGACGGACACCTTGTTGATGGCCCTCTTCTGCTCGATGAGTCTGTCGAGCATGTGCAGCGAGGTGCTCCACTTGGACGGGACGTCCTGGATCAGGTGGTGCTGGGGCAGGCCGTACTCCCGCTGCAGCTCTGCCAGCTTCTCCTTTGCCTTAGGGGACCGGTGGACCCGCTCACAGAGCTTCCGTGCAATGCTCAGCAGGTTCTGGACCATCCTCTGGCTTTTGATGGCCTCGTTCACGATGAGGCTCACCGTGTGGCTGAAGCACTGCACGCTCGGGCGCTCGCCGTCGCTCAGCGTCTTCCCGATGCTGGCATTGTCGGTCACTGTGATGCCCACCTGGAGGCCCAGGGATGTCACCCAGGCTTCCCACCAGTACTCCAGCTGCTTCCTGATGCTGTTGCCGCCGTAGTCGCAGTCGATCTGGGACACGTCCAGGAGAGCCGAGCAGTGGTGGTCCTGCGGGTGCGGGCGGGCCGCAGGGGCGAAGGTGACCCAGTGGGCCGTCAGGGTGAGGTACTCCCGGGTCTGGTTGCTCATCCAGATCCCCGAGGTGAAGTGGACCACGCCGCTCTCCGCGTCCTTCAGGTGGGACAGGATGACCTGCTTCACGCTGTCGTACATCCCTGGGATGGCGGACCTGGAGAAGTAGGAGGGAGAGGGTAGGGAGTACTGCGGCTTCAAGTATCCCAGGAGCCTGGTAAAGCCCACGCTGTCGACCACAGAGTACGGCTGGAGGTCCAGGGCCATCATCTCCGCTATGAGACCTGTTATCTTTTTGGCAACTGGGTGAGAGTCACAGAACTTTTCACGGGGGTCATCCGGGGCCGGCGCCCCCTGCGGCTCCGTGCTCAGGGGTGGGCGTGCTCCCGCAGGCGCAGGCGAGGCAGCCTCGGGGGCGGCGTTCCGCAGCACACTGCTGTGGAATCTCTGGAGATGTCTCAAAAGGCAGCTGGTCCCCAAGTTGGTTGGCTTCTTTCCACGGCTGATGGTGCGTCCGCAGTGCAGGCACACGACTTTCGTGGAGTCCGCCGAGCAGATGGAGAAGTGGTTCCACAGTTTTGAGGTCTTCTTGCTGCTGACGGGAAAGGTGGCCTGGAGAGTTTTCGGAACCACTGCAGCCACGTCGGGCAGTTTGCAGGAGGGGCCTTCGGCCGAGGCCAGCGTGGCATAAGGGGAGTTGGCCAGGCTGGCCCCAAGGAAGCCCCGGTGGCTCCCGACGACTTCGGGGTGGCGCCGGTAGAGATGCCTCATCAAACAGCTGGTGCCCACGTCGCCCTTCTTGCCCCGGCTGATGACACAGCTGCAGTGCCGGCACACGGCCTTCAGGCTGTCCGTGGGCGCCAGCGAGAAGTGGTGCCAGACCTCGGACTTGAGCCTCTTCATGACCTTCTTGTTCTGCTGGAACACAGCACTGGGCCCAAAGGCCCGTTGGCTCAGCCCGTCGCCTGGCTTCTCGGGAGACGACACCGCTGAGCCGTCGCCAACGTCCTCGGATGACGACAGTGCCGCTGCTGCCGCCTCCTCCTCCACGAGCGGGTCTCCGGGGTGGAAGTGCGGCTGGGTGTCTCCGGGCAGCCGGTCAGGGGAGGACGACGCGGAGGTGGGCTTGCCCAGAGGTGAGGCGCCGGGGTGGAAGTCCCCGTCAGAAGGCAGCAGGGAGGGCAGCAGAGTGGGGGGCGTGGAGTAGGGTGGCGGGATGCCCGGGCCGCCGCCGTTCTCCTGCAGGACGATGGCGCGGTGGGCGCGCCACATGTGCCTGATGAGGCAGCTGGTGCCCAGGTCCTTGCCGTTCTTGCCGCGGCTGAACTCGTTCATGCAGTGGATGCACACAGCTTTGGAGCTGTCCAGGGGCGATAGGTAGAAGTGCTTCCACACGGCCGACCGCCGTCGCGAGCCCGCCGCTGTGCTCCTGGGTGCTGCAAGGCTTCGGTCGGGGCCGCCCTCCACAGCCTCGTCCAAGTGCAGTCCGGGCAGGGGCAGGGGCAGGTGCAGGTGCGTGGCTGAGCCCAGCGTGGCTTCCTCCCGGCCGAACTTCTCAGAGCCGGACATGTCCAAGGAGGCCTCCTCCGTGGTGTGATCCGGTGATGGGGTCTCGGTGAGGTGCTTGACGGGCGACGGCGTGGCACCCGGGTCGCAGGCCTCGGCGGGCAGAGGCTGGAGGGCAGCTGCGCCGGGCCCCGCGGGCAGCAGCGCGGTGGGGTGCGCCCTGCGCACGTGCCTCATGAGACAGCTGGTGCTCAGGTCTTTCTCGTTCTTGCCACGGCTGAACTCCTTCATGCAGTACACGCAGATGGCCTTGGTGCTGTCGCGCGGGGAGATGAAGAAGTGCTTCCAGGCCGGCGACTTCTTCCGAGAGCTCAGGTGTCTGCTGGACAGCAGGCTCTGCGTCACGGCCTCCATGGCCACGTCGTAGAGGGTGCTGCTGTACTGTGAGAACAGGGACCCGTAGTCGTCCTCCACGTCCCCAGGCTGGTACTTCCCGGGGGGCGCGCTGGCACAGTCCACCCCCCCTCTGCCCTCCAGGCGCTCGGTGGCCACGTGTGAGCACGGAGGGGCTCCCAACCCCCCTCTCAAATCCATCCTCTGTGGGCTGGGGACGGGGACTTCCGCATCGCCCTCCTCTTCTGCTTTGAAAGCGGTTTTCTGGGGCGCAAACTCACTGCGCACGTCGGGACAAGCCTGCTGGCCGGCGTCCATGGCTGACCATGGCTACGCCTGCTGCTCCGTCACTGGCACACGGGGTCGGCCCAAGTCGATCTCAGTGCCCATCTGTGCCCAGTGCAGGTGTCCTCCTCAGGTGTTCATAAAAAGTCTGTCTCCTGAGATGCTCCGCGCACGTAACGAACCTCACACTAACTGAAACGTGGCCTAGGCAGCGTCCATGAACACAGCATCTCGGCCCAGGTCACCGCCGTCAGGAGTCCTGCTGCGAAAGCCTTCATAGCGTCGGCGTGCATTTATGCCGCGGGGGCCTGCTTCTGGGCTCGGCCACAGGGTGCCCTTCATCTTGGGAGCAAACGCTTGATCGGCGAGCACCACCTACGAGAAAGGAAGCCGGGTGAAACATGGGGCCGAATCACACCCCAAGGGCACTTTGGCTCTGGGACACATGCCCAAGAACCCATCACAGCAAGCTGAAAACCAGCAAGCGAAAGGTAGCAGATGGCTGGAAAGAGAACTGTGGGGTAAGCCTTAGGTGGGGATCCAGGGGGCAGCGATTCAAACTCCCACCCTCTCTGTGAGAGAAAGATGAGGCGGTCAGGTTCCATAAAGATCAACTGCCTCAGACACCCAGAGACTCGCTATGAGCCAGACTGACCCCATGGCTGAGGTCTGGCTTGGGCTTCTATTGCATGAGGGCTTCATGTTCAAAACCATGGAGGGGCTTGTGCCACCTCAGTCAGCCACCAGGCTGTCCTGGGGCATGCAGGGGTTAGCACAGGCCAATGGCAACCAGCAGCACCGTCACACTGCAGAGATGAGGCTCCCCGGCCCCTCCACCCTTGGGGAGCCGCGGTGCACGGCCCACGCTGGAACCTTGCCTCGTCTGACATGGCACAGCCACTGAGGAGGGCAGTTTGGCGGGTCAGCAGCAAAGGCAAGACATACAGGGACTGGTTGGGAGAGGCCAGTCCCTGGAGAAGGGCATCCTGCTCAGTAAGGTGGAGGGCAGACCCGGAGGCGCTAGGAGGCAGTCCTGCGAGAAGTCAGTCACTGGGCTGGACCACTGTCGGCAAAGCGGGAGCAGAGTCTGGCGTTGCCACATTACTGGGGCAATCACTAGAGCTCAGGTACCCGGGGTATGGAGTGTGGCAAGCAGGCAAATGGGGGTGGTGGTGGTGGTGGTGGTGGTGGTGGTGTGTGTGTGTGTGTGTTTAAAACTCTTAGACGATACTAGGAAAGACTGTTAACCTCCCAGTACTCAGTCAATGAGAACCTGAGTTGTGTGTGAACCAGGGGACCAAGTGCTCTCCGAGGCGCTGAGACTACAGAATGGTTGAAATCCTGTGATAGCCATTGTAAACTTAGATCTTGGGTGGGAGAAGAGAGACAGAGACCCATCGGGTCTGGCCCAGGTCAGGGGTTAATGCTAATGCCAGTTACCAGAGGATCCACTTCAGTACTGGACAGTGTCCACTGTAGCTGGCTAGCTGTTCTAGCACCATTTGTAGAACAGGCATGCTCTGTCCACCAACTGCCTCTCTGATGGGTCTGTGGTTTGAGTCTCTTTCTGGGTTCTAGTCTCTTCCTCTGTCTTCACACCCACCATGTCATGTGGCCGGTTCACACCCAGGTATTTACCCAAGAGAAGTGATAGCACACATACACTAGCACTGTACACACATACTGAAAGCACCGTTCCCTGTGCCACCAGAAATCAGAAGACCTGATCGGGTCCAGTGTGCTTCCCACTGCTGTGGCATCCCCACTGGCTCCCATGGTTTTCCGGACTCGGGCTGCCTCATCCTGACTCCCGATGACCACCTGGTGGGCTGTGGCTGTGATGATGGTCCCCAGGGGCTTGTGGCAGGCGTGCCATGAGAGTCGGCAGCATGTAAGGCGTGGCGTCCTCCATTCTCACACAAAGTTGACACTTCGCAGCCTGGCCGGGAGCCCAGCACTGTGCCCCATTAGGGGGTCATCTGTGGGGATGAGGAGGTAGGTGGGAGGGTGAGTCGCTGCAGAGGGACCCACTGGGTCCACGTCCCTGGATGTGCTGAGGGGTCTGTAGATGATCCTACAACTCGCTGGGCACCAAAAGATAAGACTGAGACCCGTTCCAGACTCAGTGCCCTGTCCCCATTGAGTCACGGAGACCCAGTGCGTCAGAGGGCACCCCCACGGGTCCTCTCGGCTATGGTCTGTCTGGAGAGGGGAGTCCCAGCCTTTACCCCGCGGTGCTGCTGGGGGGCTTTAAACTGCCCACCACAGGGTCAGCAGCCTGTTGCTAACAGCCTACCCCAGCGCGGGAGCTCAGGGGTTGCTGGCGGTATTCAACAAGAGCTGCTTGTTTTGTGTTGTTCCTTTAATAACTGTCTACAGGAAACAAACTCTAAACAGGTGGGAACACCAAGGTGAACCGTGAAAGGGAAGAAAAATCTATGCTTTCCCAATACTGACCAAGGACGCAGGGTGTCTACCTGATGGTCCATCAATACTGACCGAAGATGCAAGGTGTCTACTTGATGTGACGGTCCATCAATACTGACCAAGGACGCAGGGTGTCTACTGACTATCCATCAATACTGACTGAGGACGCAGTGTGTGTGCCTGATGGTCCATCAATACTGACCAAGGACACAGGGTGTCTACCTGATGGTCCATCAATACTGACCGAGGATGCAAGGTGTCTACCTGATGTGATGGTCCATCAATACTGACCAAGGACGCAGGGTGTCTACTGATTGTCCATCAATACTGACTGAGGACGCAGAGTGTCTACCTGATGGTCCATCAATACTGACTGAGGACGCAGGGTGTCTACCTGATGCTGTGTCAATACTAAATGAGGAAGCAGGTTGTCTACCTACCTCCAGCCACAGCATCTCAGGCCAGCCACACCCTGGGTACTAACTCATGGTGACCCTGTGTAACAGCTCCAGCACCCTTTCGTCCCTGTAGATGCCTGTCGCTGGTGGGTTTGCCCTGTCCCCAGTAAAGCGGCTACTCCATCGAGGGCCTAGCAAATCCAATGTGTACTCAGTCCAGCCTCCTTGAAAACGCTCTAGGAGATGCAGGTCTGAGCAGAGGAGACGAGGCACAGCCCAGCAACAGGAGGTGAATGCAGCAGCCCCAGCCTGTGGCAGTGCTGTGGGCTGGGTGACACTAGGCAGGGCTTACAGGTCTGTAACCGTTTACCAGTCTGACAGCCTCTCCTTTCTCTCACTGAGCAGCTGATGGCTTTGAACATCTGACCACAGCACCACCAAGGCTCCTTAAGAGAAACTTAACGCCAATACACTCACCACCACAGATGGAATGGCGGCCTTGGAAGACAGACATTCACCAGAAGGTTCCCTGGAGGACCTGCAACTGTCACACAAGTTGGCATCACAGTTCAGGAAACTTCCCGTGCAGGGGACTGCAAGCCCAGAGGCGTCCCTGGAGAAGGGGAGCAGCAGCACGGTCAGTGCAAGGGGAGAGCTTTGAGAGGGAGAAGACAAACACTCACCCCCCAGGCCTCCTCCTGAGGCAGCACCCACCTGACCTGCCAGCCAACCAGCAAAGGCATTCCGCTGGGGGTAGGGGTGGTGGTGGTGGGGGGTGTCCCTCATGATCAGTGGGGAGAAAGCCAGCAAAGCCAGCAGTCGTCTTAAGCCTAATGGCAGTGCTGTTCGCTCACCAGGGAGGAAGGCAGCCTTGGGCGGCGCCCCATCCGAGCTCCCCGCCAGCAGCGCCAGAGCT
This sequence comes from Tenrec ecaudatus, assembly GCF_050624435.1. Taxonomy (NCBI): domain Eukaryota; kingdom Metazoa; phylum Chordata; class Mammalia; order Afrosoricida; family Tenrecidae; genus Tenrec; species Tenrec ecaudatus. The sequence continues at coordinate 1,141,203 of NC_134535.1, forward strand.
GCCTCGGGACTATAGGGGTGCCAGTTGACAGCACAGAACCAACTCGGTCAGAGGTGAGACTGTCATCTGTGGAGATTGCTAACTGTCCTGTCCCTCTGGGCGGGGAGCTACCCGGCAGCCCTGGGTCGAAGAGGAGGAGGTCACGGGAGAGCTGCGTGGAGGTGCGGGGGATGAAGACCATGTGGCCACGCCAACAGTCCCTCATTGCTCCTTCAGCCTCGGAGGGCTCTGCTTAAGAAGGGACTTCAGTGGTGCTTACTATGTAAGCCTACGTTGGAAATCTGCATTTCTGAAGGAACCACTCACCTGAAGAAGGCATCGACGAGCACATCACAGTGACCAAGAACGAGTGGCACCTGCAGGGAGAAGCCTAACTTACGTGAGACCCTGGAGCCCTAGCGCATCCTTGAGTCTGAATCCTCGCGGTTTAAAAGCCTACTGAACAATAACTACTTGATGTATTTGCGTAGATTCTTTGTGAAATGCAAAAGGCTCATGTTTAATACCTCAGATGATTATTTAAGGGGTTTCCAAGGGAAATGTAATGATATGGTCATGCCTAGTTTGTTCAGGGGGTAACACTCCCAGGATGTGCGACTCTTAAGTCATCAGAGAAATATTTTCTAGGTATTATGTGTGGGATGAGTTGCTATTTTTCCGATCAAACTACTTTTCATGTTAAATATCTACTGTGCCCAACTGTATTAAATTGAAATCACTATTCTGTAAAACATAAAGAGACGATTCTTGTAACAAAGTCATTATAATTCATCACATTAGCAGAATAATGGTGAACCACCTGGTGAGCACATTATTAGAAACTGTGTACAATTTTGTGTACAAAACTCTCAGCAAACCAGGACTACAATTAATTCACGCAATGACCATGGTCTGGCTCTCTGCTCCCGACAGGGAAGCTCAGAGGAGAGTCCTCGATAAGACTGCAGGCCACACTGAACAGGTAGGCTAGCAGAGGGCCGCAAGGCTTACTTATGCTTCCTTACAAGTTCGTACTGAACACCTTCACACACCAGCGTCTGCTTTCAATAGAAATCAATCAATCAATAAGATTGTGCCTCCCAGACTGGCTGGCATGTCTCCTTCCAGACCCACACACCTGCCAGGGTCGGTTTTCATCCCGCAGGGCTGGAGCACTCACCCAGCAGGGTAAGCACCGGTTCCCTTGCGCTAACTTACTTATCAAAAGCGAACAGTTTCAAATCAACTGCATCACACCTTCTAGTGAGCAGGCACAGGAAGCCTGTGCTTGCCTTGCTTCCTGAGTAAAGTGCCCATGGGCGAGGCGGTCGGGGGACTGGGTGGTGCTGGCCAGGGGCAGCTCATGAGGGCTATGTAAAGAACTGAAGTCGAAGCCCTGGACACAGAGGCTCCGGGGCTGCCTGGGTGGTGAAGGACACTGAGGGGCATGGGAGCTCCTAGACCTTCGGTGAAATTATTTCCTTAATGTGACCTGTCTTGGTCCTCTGGAAAAGTGAGATTTTTGTTCCCCTAAACCCTAAGCCTTTGCCATAGCTTCTCCCCAGACACTTTGTTTCCTTTTCAGGGTGAGCTCCAACAGCCTGGCTACGACTGGTTTGTACCTTAGAGGATTGGTCAGCACACTGTGCAAATAGTGTGTCCACAGCCAGCTAGACAATCCGAGCATCTCAGAGGGGCATGCCTTGAAACAGAGGCGGAGCTGTGCACAGCTGCCGCCAAGCCAGAAAAGCGCAGGGAGAGAAGGGGGGCTGCGCGCGCACGCACACACACACACCCTCCCCTCCTCAGAGACACACACACACCTCCCCTCCTCAGAGACACACACACACACCCTCCCCTCCTCAGACACACACACACACACCTCTCCTCCTCAGAGACACACACACACACCCTCCCCTCCTCAGAGAGAGACACACACACACACCTCCCCTCCTCAGACACACACACACACACCTCTCCTCCTCAGACAGACAGACACACACACACACACACACCTCTCCTCCTCAGACAGACACACACACACACACACACACACACACACCCCTCCCCTCCCCAAAGAGCTGAAACACAGGTGATGGGTAGTAATGCAGACAGAGAGGCCTGGGAGCTGGAAGGAGCCCAGTGACAGAGCTGATGTGACAGGTGGCAGGGCTGAGGAGAAGCCTGTCCCTCGGGGCAGAGAGCAGAGAGCCACCCTGCCCTCAACAGCGAGGCCTGCCTGTAGGCTTCCTGAAGCCAATCCTAAGCTGCAACCATTACTTCTGTACACCCCCGAGCTCGAAGTACAGCTCTTCTGAGACACTGTAGCTAACTGCCAGTCCAGAGGAGGGCGTGGGGGTTGGAGGGGGGGGGGAGCAGCCAGTGTCGGGGACAGCAGCCTGGAGAGCAATGGCATCGGGATCGATCTGACCTTCACAGCTCACAAAAGGTGGTTGTTTAGGGTTGATGCTTGTATTGTTTCCTTGACCCCATCCTCTCCAATAAAGATGTCCTAAGTCCAGCGCTTTCCATGTGGGCTGTTCCGGCAACTGGGCAGAGCCAGCTCCTGAGTGCACGGCTGGCCTCCTGACAGGGTCGTGGGAAGGCCCAAACCTGGAGTCAGGAGGTCAGAGTCAGGGTACCATAAGGACCCCCACACTCGAGGTTGACATCTGTGAGTTCTGGCCAGCCTCTGAGAGCTGCTGGGCAGCTGGACCAGGGCTAAGCACCCTTTCGCAGGCCCACAGCAGAGGAAGGCGTCAATGTGGCAGGCACACAGGAAGCTCCTTAACCTGAGAAGCAGCATTGGGCAGTCCCTACAGCAAGCATGACCCCACCATGAAGGATGCGCGGCTCCACATGAACCTGGGAACAAGGAGAGGACACCCACCCTCAGCTCTTCTTTCCGACCCTGAACTGGAGGTCCAGCAACGGGGCAGAATGGCAGGAAAAGCAGGCGCCTGTCTACGCCATCCCTGTAGAGAGGGCGCCAGAAGTAGTAAGGGGCAGAGGTCATTCTGCCTCTCCTCCAGGGTCACGGCCATGTCTCTGCCCCTTTGCCAGTCTCCACCTAGCTCATCACCCTGTATTTGCTCACTCGTGAAACTAACAACGTGGTCTTTCACAGTCAACTAGACCATGAGGAAGGACCGTGTAACTCTGCACCTGAGCTTGCCCAATAGTGACACCTGGACCAGGTTGCCCCAGTGTGTCTCCAAGACATTTCTGGCTTCAGTACTAGGGCAGTGGCCATGTCAGGGTCACCAGGAACTCTGTGAGACTGAACCAAAGAACACGGTGAGAAGTGAATCCCACAGATGAGAACTGAGGAGAAACAGACGAGGAAAATGTTTAACTAAAAGTTAAAGAAGAGATTAAAAGACCAAAGGAAAATTGACATGTTTAGGGAATAAAGAAGACACAGCATATGTTTAACAGAGATCCTGACCCTCTATACACATATACACATACACCCCAAAAATTAGGATACAAGAAAACTAGGATAATTTTAATTTTATGTAAGTCTTTTTCTTTTTGCTGGAATGAATGAAAGCTCTGGAAACATAGCAGTCTGAAAATAAACTGGATTCTTGTATATTAAACAAGAGGACTCAGAAAAGGAGATTAACCTTTAAAACTAACTATCCAAAATATAAAGAAGGTATAAAATTAACGAGCGCAACAAAAGACTTATACAGAGAAAGCTGTCAAACACTTTTATAAGAAACTAAAAGAGACGTAAATGGAAGAATGTCCTATGCTCCTGGAAAGGAAGACTTAGTATCACGAAAGCACTCCATAAATTCAATGCAGCTCTAATCCAAGTCCTAGCACAAATGTGGAAAGAAATGCAAAAGCTGACTGCCAGAAAGCTAGGATCAACAAAACACTATTAAAAAAATAATAAGTAAGTGGACTTGCACTGCCCAATGCCAAAACCTAATATACAGCCACGGTAATCTAAACAGCTTGGTATTCCTACAGAAGGTAGGTAAATGGATGAGCACAAAGAACCCAGAAATATAAGCACCTACAAGACACCTGATTTTTAATAAAAAGCTAAAACATATTAAGTGGGGAAGAGACAGCCTCTCCAACAAATAGTACTGGAAAAATTGGATGTCGACCTGTGAAGAATTAAACATGACCCATACCTCACACCACATACAAAAATGTACTCAATGAATTAGAGACCTAAAGATAAACCCTAGCTCCATAAAGGCCATCAATGAAAAACCAGGGACCAACTCAATGACCCTAATACGAGGCAGAACTAGTCTACCAAACAGAATGAAAAACACCCAAATTATAGAAGACAAAGTAGAGGACTTGTCTATATAAATAACATTTATCTACATCAAAGGACTTAATCCAAATAGAATTCACAGGTTGGAAAAATATTTGGCACTGATACATCTGATAAATTTATAGAAAAATATAGAAAATCTATGGAAAATCACAATGTCTTACTAAGACACAGATAACCCAGTTAAACAATAGGTACAAGACATAAGACAATTTATTAAAGATGACATTTAGATAGCCAACAAGCATATGAAGAACTATGTGCATTCATCAGCTGTAAGAAAAATGTGAATTAAAACGATGAGATACTAACTCACACCAACAATCTTAGCAAATTTCAAAACAAAAACAAGAACCCAAGCACATAAAATAATAAATGCTGGCGAGGATGTGGAGAAATTGGGAGGCTTACACATTGCTGGTGGGAGTGCTGAATTGTACAACCACTACGAAAAACGGTACAGAGCGTTCTTACACAAACAAATACAAGCACCTTATGATCCTGCCTGCAATCTCTCTACTTGGTATATACCTGAAAGAAATCAGGAACAAGATACAAACAAGTATTTGTTGGGCCAGGGGGGGTTCCTGTGCTGAGAACTTCCTAGACCCAGGAGCAGTGAAAAGACGAGCAGCAGCAGCAGCAGCAGCAGCAGCAGCAGCAGCAGCAGCAGCAGCAGCAGGACATTCTGGGGGCCTCGCAGCCCAGAGAGGAAGCTGTGTGTTCTCAGGTAGGCGGCTTGCTGGTGGAGGGGGTACCTCTCTGGGCACTTCCTGTGGGAGCCCAACAGTTCTGTGACGCGCACCTAAGCAGGACGGAGGCCAGGCTGGTAGAAGAGTCCCAATGGGCAAAGGGCCAGAATGAGGCCTGCCTGTGGGCCCAGGTGACAGGAGGCTGCCAGGTGACAGGAGGCTGAGGAACTGTATCCTGGCATCCTGAACTGTCACCTGCTCCTTCCTCAAGAAACCCCCTAATCAAGTGTTGACTGAGATGGGTGTGGCCACTGCAGCAGATTACCAAGCCGGCAGAGAAGTAGAGTGTGCCACGCCACAGGAGGGTTGGTGTCAGATGGGCAAGGAGGTTTCAATCCCAGAGCCCCTAATAACGCCAAGACAGAGTCCTCCATCAGTCACTCCAAAGGGTGAAAGGGCCGAGAGAAGACTTATCCTCAGTTTCCTCATGGACTACTGTGCCAGATAACCAGGTGGGAGACCAGTGGACTCTCCATAAACAACGAAGGAATAATGGAGTGACAACATCACTACTGACCTGCACAGGCAGGTACATCGACGGCAAGGTACACCCAGACACACCTGGGGCCTCCCAATGGAACACGTGTCACCACCTGGGAAGGAGGCCACATGAGTCTGGTCAACTCTCTGGATCCAATCACCAACTGTCAGGAAAGCTGAGCCTGAGGTACGCCAAGGGCTGTTTGGACCGTAAGGACATATTTCCTCAGCTGGATGAGAGGGACTCTGTCCATCATCAAGACATCAACGTGTCATTCAAACAAGCGTCACCACTTTCAGGGGCACACAGACAGACAGACAGGCTGTCTGGAACTGTGAAAGAAGCAAGGCACCAGGATCAGACGCACAGTCAACAGTTCCGCTTCTCTGGACAGAGGGGGACTGGGCCATGGAAGGTCCTGGGGAGCTGGCAAGCCTGCAGGTGGACCTTCCTTTGACCACAGTGGTGGCGAGCTGCAGTCCAGTAGTTCTGACTCACAGGCACAGATGTCGGTTAAGCTTCCGTGTGTGCTACATTCAGGATGACTAGTATATGGAGCTGGTACCGCAGCAAAATGGGAGACTCCAGAAGAGTCCAGACACAGCAGGGGCGACCCCTCCGCTTCCTTCACAGACACAACTCCATGACCCTCACACTTTACCCCAGACACACTGGGCGCAATTGCTCCACACATTGGACCAGACACAACTAGAGGACCCCTCACACTTCGCAACAGTCATGCTTTAAGGAAAGAGGCTGTGACTGTTCTGTGGAATGCTGGCCCAGGGCCCAGGAGTGTCCGTTGCCCACCAGACTCCCAGCCCCCTTGGGTGGACAGTCAGCTCAGTATGGAGGACAGAGATGTCTGTTAGGGGCACGGTGTAGGCTCACAGGCTGGGGGCATCCAGACCACGAAGTCGAGGCTGCCAAACCTGAGGACAGACAGAGGGCACTGGGCAGGGTTGGCATCCGAGGGACCTAGACCAAGACAGGGTCCTGAGAAGGATGGTCATGAAGGGGGCACTCCTGGGTGGTGCCAGGCCTCAGGAAAAAACAGCAGGCCTCGACGAGTGTCACAATCCTGCTGTCACCCAGCTGGAGCGAAGCAGGCCACCAGAGCTGCCACGCCAATGGCCCAATGGGCTGCCACTCAAGAGTTGCTTGGAGCAAGGCCCACACGCAGCATCTCCCCGGGAGTGCTGCCACACAAAAACCAGGCGACGGTCAGCCCTGCAGGGTGGGGGCCTCGGTGGGCCCATCTCTGCAATGTCAGATGTCACAAGACAGTGCCCACACAGCAGTGTCCAGGAGGAGCTGCCCAAGACCCCAGTGGGGATGAGGGGTGGGAGGGGCAAGGCACACGCACCCCGTCTGGACACTCCTCACACCACCTCTGGTGGCGACCTGACTCAGCGCTGTTTTCAAGGGCAGAGAGAAGCCCCTCGGATTTCCGAGACTGCAAACCGTGTGGGGCAGACAGCCTCCTCTCCCCTAGTGGATCAGCTGGTAGGTTTGAGCCACCGACCTTGCAGCTAACAGCCCAGCAGCGAACTCTCAGAGCCACCGGGTCCTGGCGTGGCCCCTGCAGCCACCCGGGAGGAGACAGTGTGCTTGCTTGAGTGGCTCACCCCACAGACAGTCCTTTCTTCTCACTGTCTGGACAGCACACATCAGCTTTGGTTTTCTGCGTACAAGGGTCCCTTCCCTCGGCGTTCTGCCCAGTGTCCCTGCAGGGAGTCCCCGGAGCTAGTACACACTGCAGAGAACAGGGTTTAGGTGACAAACAACCTGTCCGCGTGCACAGCACAGGAGCTCACCTGAGGGACAGCCACCTGGCCTCCGCTCTGCCCACCTCTTTGGGGCGGGGTGGTGGCACCTCGGAGACTTGGCCCTTGACCGTGAAGGGAGGAGGAGGAAGAGGAAGAGGAGAGGCGGGGGAGGCAGCGCACCTCACACCAGCCCATCGGTGTTTCTTCTTTCTGAAGGCAAAGCCTCGGAGCACAGCGGGTCCTTCCCCAGGCTGAACAAGTGAGACTTGAGACACGTATCAAGGTCCAGCCAGAGGGACCACCCGGGCATGGGTCAGCGTCCCCATGGCCCCTAGTCCCCACTCCTTTTCCTATTCAAGTCAGAGCACACCAGAGACACCCAAAGGCTTGTTTGTCACCCAAAGGCTTGGTAGTGCCCATCGGCCGTGAGGCATGAAGAGATCACACTGGAGATGGTCCTGGAAAGGGATGGCCCTGGGAGAGGACTTCAGAGGAAGGGCACCTGCCCTTCTCCCCAGCAAGCCATCCCACCACCTCTCAACACAAATAAAGCAGAGGTGGGCCTGGGGCAGCCTTGGCCCTGCTGGGTGGGGACTACCGGCTACCATGAACAGGGACATGCAGCAGTGACACCGACTGCACCTGTGTGTCCACCTGCGTCTGCCCCACGGCAGGGCTCGGGTGACCGGGGCAGCCAGAGGACAGAGTGAAGAGACGGTGCAGGGACTGAGGTGGCGTCCGCACTGTACACTTTTGGCTTTTGAGTTGTGTAAATACTTTAAAGATAAGGTACCAAATAAGAGAAAAAGTTCTAAAAGTTCAAAGACAGGGAGGCAAATCACCCTACTGTGTACCAGGCAGCCAACAGGACTACACGGGACAGGAAACACATGTCCCAGGAGGTTCTCAGCCAAATATCTTGCATCTCCAGAAAGGCACATTCGAAGCCCTAAAAGAGCACTGAGAGCCGGACACACCTTATGCTCTGCTGCTTTACGGCCAGTGGCCGCGGAGCACTTTGATTCCCCACCTGGTGTCCTGCCGAGTCACTTCTGACCTGCAGCCACCCCGTGCCCAACAGAAGGAAACGGCACTGTCCTCACAACATTCCTGTGCCTGAGCCTGCGCGTCCGTCTGTCTCATCCAGGGCCTCCTCTCCTTCCTTTACCAGGCACAGTGTCCTTCCTTCCCAGGGACTGGTCTCTCCTGACAATGTGTCCACAGGATGTGAGAGGAAGTCTCGCCATCCTGGCCTCTGAGGATTCACAAGCTAGCTTATGTCTGTATTTGAATAAAATAAGTACACAGATGAGCCAAAGTGCTGCCACTAGGGTTCAGTTCACACGTGCACAGGTTTATTCCAAACGGAACAGGTTCCAGCTGGTCTCTGGGTTCCATAGGTGGCTGCAGGCAAGGTCTCTCCATTACTGGCCTCAGTCTGGACACCAAGGGCAGCTGCCCACAGAGAAGTCTCTCCTCTCCCATGTAGGAGACAAGACTGCAGCCAATGAAGGCAGTTTTATGGATGAATCTTGAATTTATCAATGCGATCCAGAGTGAGGTAGACAGGTGGAGAGGTCAGTCCAGAAGGTTATGGTGATGACTTCTGGGGACTCCCCCCAGGAGGTGGTTTTGGGGCTTACTATAAAGGAGTCAAGAGAACTTCACTGGGTGACTTGTCCCATCCACCCACAGCCTTGATTTCACCCCCACCTTCAGACACCTTTGCTCTTTAACCGTGAGTACGGCGCCTACAGAGTGAGGAGGGAGAGAGTCCCCCCCGCTGTCGCCGTGAGGAAGGAGAGAGTCCCCCCGCTGTCTCCAGAGCGCGGGTCTCATGGAGGAGACTCCGGGTAGCTGCTCCCTCTACCTATGTGCCAACACTGCTCCACTCAGCCTTGTTATTACCATGGTGATACATGGGGGGGGGGCGTTTAAAAGTTTGCTGAAACAATGAAACTAAGAGTTGATGGGACTGGTGAGGCCCCTGGTATTTCACATTTGCATTACAGGCCCAGGAGCTCTGGCGATGTGGTGTGGTCAATCCATCAGCTGTGTCGGGGGCTGGAACCCTCCAGCCACGGGGCTCGTGGGAGGATGAAGGTCCTCGGCCGCGGGGACCCTGCGCAGCAGCCTCGCTGCGTCCTAAGCCTGGTGTGAGGGCTATGTCCCTAGCTTCGCCACCAAAGGGGACACCCGCTGACACACAAACATGCTCTAACACGCAAGCTCAAGGAGCCCATTTGAAGTCCATACCACAGTTCTCAGACACCTTTCCTGGAGCCAAGGAGGGGGAGATCCAAGGCTCTCAGGGGCCTCGGGGCACAACAAGCAAGGAGGTGACAATCGAGTGGGCAAGTGAGGGTCCACGTCCACACGCATCACCAGAGGGCACCTCCCCCGCCGGAAGGGCCACCCCAACCGGCCCCCACTGTAACAAAGAGGAAGGAGGCTGGTGCCCTGTCTTCTCAGGGGGAGAGACCAATCCCAAATTGAAGGAGGAAGGAAGGTCTGGAGCCACATGCTGCCCAGCTGGTCCCGGGAGTCATCACAGACAGAACTGAACTGGCTGCCATCAAGCCGATGCCAATTCACAGCAACCCTGTGGGAACCAGAAGGATTGGCCCCATCGGGTTTCCAAGGTCCCACCTGGACATGGCTGGCTGGCGGCCACGTCTTTTTCCTGCAGAGGCTGGTCAGTCCTGCCACCGGCCTTCAGTGAGCAGCTGAGTGCTGTGACCACTGTGTCACCAGGTCTCTGAGGGCCGGTGGTGGCAAGTTTCCCAAGCACCTCGACCCTATTACCACTGGACTGTGAGAAGGGGCATGGCTTATAAGCCCCAGCCGCCCCTGTTGGCCAGCCATGCAGCATTCTAGTGTGACAGCGGGCCCACTGCAGCACAGGGTTCTGGGAACAGGAGGTGTGCACTCGGCTGACCGGCCTTGGCACATATCCAGTGTCCAGGCCGAGCTGAGTCCTGGAGCGGGGAGCCATGTGCTCCAATTCCAGGGAGCCAGGTGAGGGTGGGAGAGCAGGCCAGCGGGCCAGGCATTCTCCAAGTGCACAATGGTGGCTCTGGCAGGAGCATCACACAAGGCCCGGCCTGAGTGTTCCCAAGGACAGTGCTACTACAGACAGGTGTCCTAGTCCCTTCATTCGGGGGGTGGGACTGGGGGGCATAATTCTCAGGGGCACAGTGGTTAAGTGCTGGGCTGCTAACCGTAGCATCAGCGGTTCGAAGCCACCAGAAGCTCCTCGGTAGGAAGGATGCCTGCTTCTGTGAAGATCACAGCCTCCAAACAGAATGGGCATAGCTCTGCTCTGCCCTACAGGCTCCATGTTGCCTGGACAGCTCTCCACACCAGGCTTCCCAGAGGGAGGTATCAGCAATGGTGCAGAGGTGCTGCCCCAACGTGTGCAAGACAGACTGCTGCCCGCCGGGACCGCCCTCACTCTCCAAGAACCACCAGCGAGCGCATTATGAGGGTACCATCCCTTCTCCCCCTTCCCCACGTTCTGGGGGGGGAGATGGCACTCATACACAGACTGCCAGCACACCACACACGTTTGTGTGTGTGTGTGTGTGTGGGTAGAGCTCACACAGACTCCCATAAAGGCTGCTGTACACTGCCCCCACCCCCACCCCAAGGAAAGCCCTGAGCCTACCCGGCCGAGCAGAAGCAGGGCCGGGTGCTCACAGCTAAGACAAGCAGACAGACCAAATGTGCCAGCACAGGCCGTGAGGCTGCTAGAGGGCTTGCCAGGGTCAGCGGGGCCACCTGCCGGGTGTTTCTCTGCTCCAAGTGCTTCTGCAGCTCCTCTGCTGCACTGGCCACCTGCTCCCCCCTCCCCCGCCTCCCAGGTAACAGCCCCAGCATGGAGGGTGCCCTCCCATCAACCAGCCATGTCATCCTAAGTCAGCAGACCCCCCCCCCCCACTGGTCAGCATGACGCACCCAGCACAACTCTGGGGAAGACTGCACACGGGGCACCCAGGTGACAAAGAGGGAAAGGCCATGTGGGCTGAGTCCTGGGTAGGCCTGGAGTTGATAGGCAAGGTGCACCAACCCCAGGGAAGAGAGGGCATGAGGGGCTGAGACTCCGGCTCTTGAAGGAGCTCCACTCAGCCATGGTGTTTCAATCTCCAAGGGCTGGACTACGAATAAGGAAGCTCCGGGAACAAGCTGAGCCACGGTTTCGGTGAAGAATATGGAAAATACTGTGGACTGCCACAAGCACACACAGGAAGAAGTACAGCCAAAAAGCTCCTTAGGGGTGAGGACGGTGAAACTTCATCTCATGTACTTTGGACATGTGTATCAGGAGGCCAGTACCTGGAGAAGGACATCGCGTCACGCTGGGAAAAGTCCCAGATCAACAAAAACCAGGAAGCCCAAAGGAAGATGTGCTGACACAGAGGCTGCAACCACAGGGTCAAATGCAGAGCCTCTGCGGGACAGCCAGGACCCAGCGGGGTTTCCTTCTGCTGCACACAGGGGTGCTGTGGTCGGAACCAGGTGGACAGCACTGAGCAACAATGTCACCACCACCAGGGGGACAGATGTGCACACACCACCAGCTCCCACAGCTTGTCCTCAGGCCTGGGACAAGATGGCCTGAGTGTCACACTGGCTTTCTGGGCAGGTCTGTGTGCGGGCCATGAGGCGGCAAGGCTGGCAGGCAGCAGCACTCACTGGGCTGGGGCGGGGCCCATCTCGTGTCCACCTCGTGGTACCTAGCAGTCCTCATGTGCTTCCCTTAGAGTGCAGTGGAGAGCAGCAGGAGGCCAAAGCTCAGACACTAAGGGTCCAGGCACCCGGCAAAGAGCCCACAACAAGGGAGAGGGGGTGGGTGGGCTGCAGAGCAGGTCACCTACCAGACTTCATGCTTCAGGACCGCTGCTGCCCAGCTCCATGTGCACTCCACGCCGCGGGCTGGACAGACACCTGAAACACAGGTACATGTCCTTCACTGGACAGATACTGCCTGTGCAAAAACGCCGGTGAGCGGCTCCTTTCCCAGGGAAGGGCATTTCAGACCCAGTGCAGGGGTTCCCCTGTGAGGTCCCCTGTGCAGCTCGGACTGTGCACACCCACCACTGTCCTGGGGAGTAAGTGGGGACACACCACCTGGGAGTGCAGGGCTGGGCCTAGTTCAGACTGTCTGAGGCCTTCACCCCACTTTTTCTAGCATCAGCCATGGTTGATGAACAGACTGGACCTGCACAGCGCAGTGACCCAGGGCAATGAAGGGAAAACTATAGGTCAAAGGCCATGCTAGAAACTCAAGTATGGGCATTGTGCATGTCTCACAGCAACCAGGTCTCCTGCCTGACCCAATTGGAAACGGTGGTGCCTAGCTCAAAGAGGGAGCCCCAGCATCGCTCTGGGTGTGATCCAGCCTCCCAAACACCAGGCTCCTGAGAGGGGCATCAACATTCTTCCCAGCCTCCTCTAGCGGTTCCCCTTCAGGCACAACCACAAGTTATGACCATGAGCTTGTCCCTCTCCTGGAAGAATGAGTTGGTGGGCACCCTGGTCTGACTCACTGTGCCCAACAGTCACCAAGACAGGGTGTCTGCTTTTGTTTCTGATGGGGGTGGGTGGAGTGGGGTGGAGGATGACTTTTTGCTGTGGTTTGGGTAGAAGTTTATTTTGTTTTGAATTTCGGAGGTTAACTGGGGCCCTTCAGGACTTCTGGGAGTCAGAGTCAGTTCGGAATCTGCTGAGTGGCGTCCTGAACATGCTCGCTCACCATGGAAACACAAGCTAGGGAACAGGAAGTGGGGGTTCCTGTGCATATCCTGGGAAACCTCGGAGCACAGAGTCCAACACCTGAACTGGCTTTCTCTTAGAAGGGTAAGTGAAATGCACAGTCCAAATTGGTTTACAGACAGGAAATGCTTTTTATACAAAAAACCCCACCTCACTGCTTCCCAGTCTCCCAATTTTATCACCAGCACAAAAGAAACGAGTTTTAAAAAGAAAAATCATTTCTGCACTGGAAGTCATGGACCTCACTATGCATGTCCAAAGGGGGCCTTTTCAAACCGCGCACTGAGCAGGGTGCGCTAGCTTCAAAACAAATAACTTCCGTTTTTACACACTGGAGGGGCCTGTCCAGATCCCAGGGCAGGCCTAGCAGAGAGCTGCCTTCCCATGACCTCGACACCCCAGCTGGGAATTTGTAAATTCTCAGCGGGGAGTGAAACCCGCTGAAAAGAAGGAGAAAAGAGGAGTGGGCTCAGTTTTCTTAAGGGAATTTGCAAAGAGGCATCAGGATAGGAACCCGCTTTGGGGCGGGGGGAGGGGGTGTCTAGACAAACAAGAGCACTGGAAGGCGGCTGGCAGTTACTTTCCAAGCTCCCAGCTGAAGAAAGCGTACAATAACCCAGGGACAGCACTTGTCTCAGTTTCAACCGGGACCCTGATTGGCTCTCGCGGGAAACGCTAATGGAAATGAAACGCATCCAGAGAAAAGTCCTCAAAATGCAATTGGTAGGCAGGTGGGTGGGCTGCACCCCGCCGGCACTGCCCCCCGGAGGGCGAGCACTCCACTGGCCCAGTCTCCGCCTCCGTCCGTCCGTCCCAGTCCGGGGGCCCCGCACGCGGCCGCTGTCAGGCTCCGGGAGGAAGCGCGGCCCCACAAAGCCGTGCGGCCCCAACTTCGCCCCGGGCCCGGCCCGCACAGCCGCGTCCCTCCAACTTTCTCACTTGGCGGTCGGGCCCACGGCACTCGCGCGCGGTCCGGCCCGCACCCGGCGGCGCCTCCGCCGCGCCAGCTGTCAGCCGGCCTGCGCCGCGCCGAGGAGGCCGCGCCGGGCTCCCGGGGCGCGAGCTGCGCCCGGAGGGTCCGGCCGGGTCCGGCCCCGCCGAGCCGAGGGGCGTGCGTCCGGCCGGGCGAGTCCTGCGAGGCCGCGCGCCCCGGGCCGAGCCCGGCCCAGACAATGGAGCGGCGCCCCCGGCCCGGGCCGAGCCGCCGCCTCTGAGTCCCCGGCCTGGCCCGGACCCCCGCCAGTCTCCCGGCCCGGAGAGGCGCCAGCGCGGCCCGAGCGGAGGGGCCGCCCGTCCCCCCGCGCCCTCACGCACTCACCTGGGCCGCGGCCTCGCGCCGGCGCGCCTCCCACCGGGCTGCGGACCGACGGTCGACGCCGGCGGACGCGCTCCCATTCATTAGCCGCGGCTTTGTCTCGCCCCCGCGCCCCTCCCGCGCCTGCCCGCCGCCAGCCCGGCCCGCGACGCCGCCGCCGCCGCCCAGGCCCCGCCCCCGCGCCGCCGCCGCTGGACGCAGGGCCGACTCCGCCCAGGCCCCGCCCCCGCCATGACGCCCCGCCCCCAGACGTCTCCGGAAAGCGGCCCCGCCCTCGAAACGGTTCCGCCTCCGCTCCGCGGCCGTAGCCCCGCCCCCGACTCCCAGTCCCAGCCTAAGCCGCGCGACCAAGCGGGGGCGGGGGGCGGGGCCCCAATGCGCAGACGCAGTCCCCCTACTTAGTTCCGCCTCGCGCAAGTTGTCGTGGGGGTCCGGGGGCGGGCCGTTGAGGGGCGGGACCGAGGCAGGAGGAAGCGAGGGGCGGGGCCCGCGGTTTCTGCCGTTCGCACGACCGTTGGCTGGGGCCCGGCACCTACTCAACGGCCGCCGCGGGGTTTCCGGACCGGCAGGGAGGGGCGCCCGCGGGCTCGGAGCCGAGTGGCGGGAGCGCTTGCACGCGGTCGGGGTGCCAGGGGGCGGCCGCTGGGCGACGGCTGGGGTGCCAGCGGCTTCGCAGGCAGGTGCGCGTAGGTGGGTGCAGGTGCGCGAAGGTGCGCTCGGCGGCCCCACTACGCGTTTCCAGGCCCCAGGTCGCTCGGGCCCCGCGGCCGCGAGCTGTAAAGCTTGGATATCGGTGAGCTCCGTGCCCCCACCTGCGCCCGCCCGGCAGTAGTGGGGGACATGGGTGCAGCCACTCTGGTCGGGGACCGGGCGGGCACTCGCCACCGGGAAGTACGCTTGGTAGTTTTAGCTCGTGACTACACGTCGGGAACTTGGGCCAGCTTGTGTCTCCCACTTGCCCGAGAGAGCGCGGCCCGGTTCCCCCGCGCTTGTCCGCTCCCCAGGTGCGCGCGGGAAGTACCCCGGCGAGTCCGGACACGCGCCCCGCGGCGGGCGCCTCCCCGAACCCTGCTCTTCCGGACGGACCGGGCGAGCGAGAGCGGCCGCTCACACCCTCGGTCATTAACCTTGCGTTTGCAGGTCTCCCCGCCCCGGGGAGCCGGCTTCACTGCCCTTTGCTCCCTAGCTGGGCTGGCACGCTCCCTGCTGCTAGCTGCAGGCTAACTCCTGCCTGAAACCAACAGGCCCGATCTGCATAAAGGAACATTTCCTCAGTCTGTTTTCATGTGAAAAATGCCGTGAAATCCACATTTCAGTGTTCTGGCGCTAGTCACAGAGACCCTACAGAACAATAGAACTGTCCCTGAGAGTCTCAGGGCTGTAACTTCACCGGAGCAGAAAACCACACTTGCCCTGCAGCTGAAGGTGGGTTTGAACGGAGGGCCTTACGGCTAGCAGTCCAATGCTCAGTTCATTGAGCCAGCAGGACTCCCAAGCCCAAGGAAACATCCAGTCACTTCTGACTTAGAGCGACCCTACAAGACAGGGTAGACCTGCCTCTTTGGGGTTGTGAGCAGTGGTTCTTCACGGGACTAGAAAGCCTCTTTTAGCTCACAAGGAGCAGCAAGTGGATTTGAACTGTCGATGTTAAGGCCAGCAGCCTGATGCATAGCCATCTCATGGGCATGCTTCCGCCATTTTGCTGACCCTCTCCCAAACATGAAGTCCCTCTCTAGGCATGGCTTTTCCAGATCAGGCGTCCAAAATAAGCAAGAGAACCCTTCCTTACTCATTCTCCCTTCTAAGAGCAGTCGGTTTTGTTTTAAAGCTTAAGTGATAGTAGTTGGGACACTGGAGTCCCATTGGCACAGTGGGCTGTGCATGGGGATCACGATTGTTAAGTTGAAGCCCACAGTTGCAG